>NC_141534.1:71402500-71716071 GCF_021556685.1 Rattus norvegicus
ACTTTTATATGTGACTGATCTTGTTCCACTTAAGATTTTAATAGACTTTCATTGTTCTGTTGACTGTTTTTTGAATTATGTATCACAGGTAATTTATTTATGGTCGTGTTTACTTAGAGCTCTATATAAATCTTGTGCCTTGATAAGAATCTCCATCTCAAGGTTATCAATTTTATTATTGATTTTGTGAAAAATTTTACTGTGATTTTGATCTAGCTTTCTTCTCACTTCTCCATCTCTGATATTTATATATTTTGTTCTTTATGCAGACTCCCAGATTTTTTAAATGTTTTGTGCCTATAGTGTCTTAGAGTTAACATATTCTTTTACTGATGCATACACTTATTCTATCTTGTCTTCAACAACAGAAGCTCTATTTTTTCATGTTTTATACTGTATTAATAAGATTGATTTCTCAGATTTTGGTTTGACATCATACTTTTTCAGTTTTATTTCAGTTTGGGTTTTCTATAGTAGTTCTGTTTCTATTTCTTGTCTTGAACTGTATTTGATATTTTATTCAGTTATTGCTTCATGTGTTTGCAACCTTCATTAAATAATTTATCTATTATCCTCATTAATGTTCTTGAACATACACAAATCTGACGTGTTCAGTTCCTATTCTGTGTTTCAGGTAAGTTTAATTTCTAAGGGCTTACTGTAATAAGGTAACTGAGCTCTGGTGGAGACATATTGTCTTGGAAACTCATGTTTGTGTTTCTCAATATGTGGAGCTATAATCTTTGATGTGTTTCTTGGTAGTGATATTATGTCTTGTCTCCATTTTGTTCTATTTTTTGTTGCTGTTATTCGCTTAGGATCAAGTAATATGGTCACTGTGGAATCCCTAGTAGGAGGTGCTGCAGCAAGTCCAGTGGGTGGTAGAAAGGAACAGATATTGCCTAGGAGGAAAAGAAAAAAGATGCTGTGGTAAAGGGCTAAGTGTATCATGGCTACACGAATAGGTGGTAGTCCCAAATGTGATGGGGTGGTGAAGGATTGTCCTGTAAGCCGTCTGTAGTAAGAAAAAGAGTATGCAAAGACAGGGATAGATGGGCTCCAACCATGAGTTATAATTCTCAGAGAATAGGATTAGGCTGAAAAGAGGAACTCTGTAATAAGGCTAGTATAGAAATCTTAATTTTCTTCTCAGTTCTCTTGTAAACCAAAGAGTACTATTCTGCTTGGGAAAGTCAGCATCACATATATAACTTTGGTGACCACTCATAATATTACCTTCCTTCCTACCTCTTTTTTTCAGTATAGGCATGTTGTGAGATACCATTCTGGTGGAAATATGAAAAAAAATTCTCTTTACTTTAGATGAAGAACAGATGAAAGTGAGTAGATGCAGAACACATAGTAACCTAGATAACCCTCAATAGAAGAATGGATACAGAAAATTTGGTACATTTACATAATGGAGTACTACTCAGCTACTAAAAACAATGACTTAATGAATCTTACAGGCAAATGGATGAGACTAGAAAATATCATCAGGAGTGAGGTAATCCAGACACAAAAAAACACATATGGCATGTATTCAATGATAAATGGATATTATCCCAAGGCTCAGAATATCCATGATACAATTAACAGACAAAATGAAGCTTAAGAAGAATGAAGACCAAAGTGTGAATGCTTCAATCTCACTTAGAAGGAGGAACAAAATAATCACAGGAGATAGAAGGAGAGAGAGAGATAGAGATAGAGATAGATAGATAGAGAGAGAGAGAATGAGAGAGAGAATGAGAGAGTTGAGGGAGGGGGAGGAAGGGAAGGAGGGAGGGAGGGAAAAGAGAAGAGGTGGGGGGAAAAGGAGGGCAGGATCAGGGGTGGAAAGAAACAGCAGAGAAGTACAGAGGGTAAAGAAATAGAATAGAAATATGTAGCAGTGGGGGAAAGTCGCAGATGACAGGGAAGTAAGAGATTCCCAGGACCCAATGAGGATGACATTACCAGAAATACCCAACGAAAGGGATATAGAACCTTAGATACCACCTTCAGTAGATTGGCATGTCCCCCAGATGAACGATGGGGCCACCCACTCATCTCAAAATTTTTTAACCCAGAATGTTCCCTGTCTAAAGGATATACAGGGACAAAAAATGGAGCAGTGACTGAAGAAAGGCCATCTAAAGACCGCCTTAGCTAAGGATCCATCCCATTTGCAGACACCAAACTCCAACACTATTGCTGATGCCAAGATGTGCTTGCTGACAGGATCCTGGTATAGGTGTTCCCTGCGGGGGTGGGGGGGGTCTGCCAGCACATGACTAATACAGATGGAGAATCAGCCAACCATCAGACTGATGCTGGGGAACCCAATGGAAGAGTTAAGGGAAGAGATGAAGGAGCTATAGGGGATTACAGCACCACAGGAAGAACAATAATGCCATATAACTGGACCACACAGAGCTCCCAGGGACTTAACTACCAATCCAAGAGTTTGCATGGAGGGATCTGTGACTCTAGTTACATATGTAATAAAGGATTTTCTTATCTGGCATCAATGTGGGAGAAGGCCCTTGGTCCTGTGAAGACTTGATTCTCCAGAGAAGTGGGATGATAGAGTGGTGACGGAGGAATGCAGGCTGAGTCTAAGAGCATTCTTAAAGAAGCAAAGGGGAAGGGGATGGGATGGGAGGTTTGCAGGGGAAAAACTTCAATGGGGACAACATTTGAGATGTTAATAAATTAACCTATTTTAAACGAGAAAAACATTCAAAAACCATAAGTAAAGTAGGTTTACTTTATTACTTTATTATTTAGTTTATTACTGTTACTATTTGTAGCCAAGTAAAGTTAAAGTATATATATATATATATATATATGTGTGTGTGTGTGTGTGTGTGTGTGTGTGTGTGTGTGTGTATCTCCTTTCCTTTATCCCTTGAACTTTGCTCATACCACAAACAATGTTCCAGAGATAACTTGATGTTCACTAAATGATCTTGGTTCGACATCCAGGGGCACATTTACAAAAATATTGATGATACACTGCTTTCTTATATAAACCCTTGTTTCATGAGAAATGGCATGAAATCCAGGATTTTAATGAGAGGTGTCAGGTACTCATTGAAGTCTTTATTTCTAGACCCACTGCATTAGATTATCAGATGGCTCTTGTACTGGGGAAGATTTATCACTGCTGCTTTTAATGGCATACTTTTATCAAGACCTTTTGTTAATCAAGACTTTTGATTCTATGACTAATTTGATTCTGAGGTGCCATGGAAATAAGGACAGACAAGGGCTTATAGGCTGACAATCTGAGACAGGTAATAGCAGGTTTCAATAGCCAGATCAACATTATACTTTCCTAATATATTGTACTGCATAATGAACCTTAATGGAAGGATAAGGTTTTTACTGGCAGATGCAATATACGGACTCTGTCATATTTTCACAAATAAGTTTGTTTTTATTTTAATTAATATGCAATAACAACATTTCTTCTCTCACTTCTTTCTTTAATCCACTAAATAACCCACTGTTCCAATCCCTCTGAAATTAATGGCCTCAATTATTTTAATTACACCCATTTATTGTTATATCCATTTACCTACACTTGCATAAATATAAAAATAAAACTATTACCAGAGTCCATTTCATGTTGCTACTATGTATGTAATTTCAGTGATCACGAAACCAATTAAGGAGTTCTGCCCTGGGAAACTCTAATTCTCCTCTTCTATTGACAATTTAGAAGAAACTGTGAGAAAACAATGCTAAAATATTATAACAAGCATAACTTTATGATTGATACATTTTTTAAAAAACAAACGTCTGTTGAGTAGGGATTTAAAGAATCATCTGAAGAACTGTTATTATATGCTTTGAGCTCACACAAGAAATTCGTGTGAACTAACATCTATTCATATGTATTTATACATAGAAATTGTTTGTTTATCTACCATAAGAACATGTTAGAAACTCCAAATGTGAATTCACATATCTGTTATATCATGCTGAAAAATGCACATATTGATTTATCAACATTTTTCTCAAGAACAAAATGCATAAGCAGTGCTAATTCCAGATGAAAAGAAACTTATTAATAGCATACACCTGAAAGAAAAGAGTATGTTGGTGAATTTGCACAGGTTGAGGACCACAGAGCAGATGTGATCAAAATCATCATGAACATGGATCAGAAGAACTCACATAGAAAGAAAAGTAGTGAGATGGAGCTGGAACATGAAATGTTTCCTCATGTATAACATCATCCCAAATGGCACCAAGTTTCCAATGCATTACCATGCATTTGAGGAGACACTGAGAACTTCTCCAATACACACAGTATGTGGGTCAAGAAAGCAAAGTATTCTTGAGACTTATTCTCATTGTTTTTATGTTTTGTATTCATGTTTGAGTGCCTGGGAATTTGAGAAGAGGACATTGCATTCCTAGATTTGGAGTTACAGTCAAAGGTTAGCTAATGCATGGAGGTACTTGGACTCTAGGCTTTGTGATAAGAGAACAAATTTGTAACTGCTGATCCATCTCTTTGGTACTGAAGAAGTCATTATATATGTTGATTCATTAATATTCAAAGAAGTGAGTTTTATCAGAGCATGTAGAAACAGAGAGACAATATAAAGCACAAAATTGTAATAGTCAAATACAAGTCATACATACAGATATACGTCCTCTATGGGAAGTAAAAATTGTTTAAGATGATCTGTTCAAGAGTTCATACAGTCTGCCTGTTGTGCATTGATTCATGAGGAGACTCAGGCAGCAGATATGAGACACATTTCTTTGGATTCCATTTCAAAAATGTATGCAGAGCTATATCCAAAGTAGAAAATTCTTTTGTGCACACTCAGAGCACATTGAAATATGTTAAAGGTATATGTTTGAATTCAAAGTGTAGATATGATTAGGGAAAGAACATACAATGTCACATATGCACAAGAGGAACAGCAAATGTAGGGCATAACTGTACCTTCTATTTAAAAGTAATAGGCTGCAGTATTGAATGCAGCAGAGCAAAGGAACAAATAAGATATAAACATAGACTTCCATCAAACAGGTATAGTATTTACTTCATGGTAAAACACCCTAAATCCAGAAAAAACAGGAGAAAAGTATTTAGCATTTTGTTTTGTTTTCTTTTGTTTTAATTTTACTACCGTTACCCAAAACCTAAAGTTTATCTAATTTTCAGTAGCTCTTATAATTTAACTATTTTATATGATCATGCAAATATATAGCTTGCTGTATAATGAAAATGATTGGTTACATTCTTTTACTATATTGTGTGAAAATGACTCCAATAATTACATACATATATTTATTCATTATATATATTTGTGTGTGTGTGTGTGTGTGTGTGTGAACACACTCATTTGCAAAACAGGGGTATGCATCCTTTCATGCAAAAGCCTCCACAGTTAATTATCATGTCTGTTACTATGCTGACATTTCTTTCAGAGAGATTTAATAACCATGTTAGAAGTTACCAGAAGCTTTCAGTTCAGTTCTTGGCTAGAGTCTTTGGGAAAATATCTATTCCTTTTCAAGAGCAGGCAGAAGCTGAGTGCCCAAGAATCATGGCTCATGAGGAGAAAGGGATAAACAGTGGGGAAAAACGAAGCAGACATTGCAGCCACATTCACTAGAATCCAGCTGGGATTATACAAGATAACTACTAAGAGATGACATAGAGAAGAGATTGTGTAAAAGGAGACAAAAGTACTGACTAGGAGAAGGATTGTTTTGGTGGCTCTGGATGCAGGGGAGGATATGGAAGAAACATTCATCCTGGGCATTTGCTGCATCTTTTGCTTATGCCTATACAGGGTTAGAACCATGAAGCCATTGCTGTACATCATGAGACCTAGGAAAATTATGTCAGGACCTGACACCAATACTGCATGTAGGATGTCACTGGTTGGGTCATGACGAACAGAATAGCAGTATACATAAGATTTCAGAGTTATTGTACTTTCATTGTTATATTTTGCCCTCAGATGCAAAAGATTAATAATGCTTATAATGAAAAATATCACCCAGTTCAGGTACACAGAATAACAAATATACTTGTGCACTTTTACTTTAAGCTTTGAACATCTGGAATCCCTGGGACTGATGATGATGGCCTGGAATACACTGAGAAAGGAAGTGCTACCAATACAAACACTTTTACCTACTTTGTGAACAAAGAAAGTCAGTTTGCATCCAATATCATTGAGGAAGTCTTTCAAGCCAAAAGCTGCAATTGTCTGGGTTATGCCTTTGGACAAAATTGTTAAGATGTTGGCTACACTTAACTGCATCAGAACACAGTCTATAGACCTCAACCTGTACCTTGTTAAGTAAAGAATCATACAGTGGTACAGGAGAAAGAAATTAGCCAAAACTCCAATCACAGTCTGAGACAAGATGATCACTCCTATAGACAGTTCACTGGCATCCATATGGTCAGTTCCTCCTCTCACTGAGGATACTAACTCAAAAGATAAGGCTGAGGCCACTTGTACTTTGTCACAGGATCACAACATTCTCTATCATAAATATTCAATCTGTCATGTATCAGTGCTACATATGAAAGCTACTGAATGTGGAACAAAGTACTCAAATATCTGTATGTTCAAAGACACAGTGTCTCATTAATACTCCAGGCACAAAATATCTAGTGTCTGAAGCACAGCAATGAGCTTGTTGAAATAATTGGCCAATAATCAAATGGTATACATTTAACTTTGGGAAATACACATAAACCCATGCAAAATGTGGTTAAATGGAAACCAAATCAGTATTAGTTTAAGAACCCAGATAATTGCTTTATTGATACCCAAATAATGTGGTTTTCTAATTAAGGTAATAAAAATTGAATTTTGTAAATTAACAGTATATTTGCAACATGCAATGTGATAAGGGACAACTTCTACCATTGACACTGGTAGATGTGGGATTACTATCATAATAGGCAGTACTGTTTAGAATATTTTTTGCTCAGAGCGAAATTTAGGAGTGAGAGAAAAGAATATCCCAAAGAACCCAATTTTCTGGTCAGTCTTCACATTTTTAGTTTCTTTGAGAATGTTTTCCAACATTTGAATAACGATTTGTGCCTAATGGTTGAAGGCTGAAGGAAATAATATTTATAAATGCCTTTATTTAAATATCCACTGTTATGCGCTCAGAAAATTTTCTTACATCTTAATCAATTTGTGTATTTTCAAACTCACAAAATTTTGTTCCCATTAATTACATTCTCAATCTGAGGTAGAGGAAATTTTGTTCAAATGAAATCTTTATTTACAAGAAACTCCATTGCTTTATGAAACACATTTTACTCCCTATTACAAACATAAGGTTATAATAGTTGTAAGCCTAGAAGTTCTGATTATATGCCATGTTTATTAGATGAAGCACAAGTTATTATTATTGTCAATTTGATGCTTTGAGAACTTTTAAATCTGATTTTATTTATGAAAGTTATTTTGAAATATTTCATGAAAACTTTGTTGAACTCAAAGTGCACCATGTTACAATCTGTGACACAAACAACATACTAATGAATCCTCCATGAAATGCTTATGACGAAGTCCATCAATGTCTATAGTCTCCATTTGTACAAGAGCTCAAAGACTAAACCTCATAGATACAAATTTCCCACAAAGCTAAGCATGGTAACCAAACACAAAGAGTTTCCTTCATCAGGTTCCCCTAGTCAAATTTCCTCATAATCGAAACTCTGCTTCCTTTTAAAGAAACATTATGTGATCTGATGAGTAGCAGACTTCTCTTCCAATAAGACAGAGCTCAGCAGTCACTAACAGTAAAGAAAGGGAAAAGTTTGAATTGGAAAGCAGTGTTTCTACAACTTGTTTTAATTTCTCCCTGATCCATTCTTTAGGAGTTTCTGTGTGTCTTCTGTAGCCTTGCCAAAATCCACATTGAGTCCAATGTCCTAATATCATCTATGATCACTTACAAATACTCACACATTTTACCTTTTTTCCTTCTGCTCTCAAATCGTTGTCTGTTACCGTCTCTTCAGCCTTTCTCTTCCTGGGATTCTTTTCTCAGCATGACGGCCCCAAGGTGGTCATACGCAAAGAAGCACCCTGTGCCTCAGATATGTATTTATGATTTAGTGACCTCTCCTCCCCTCAGACCAATTATTATTTTACTTGGAGTAGCAATGGTCATTACATGTAAAATTGAACAGTCAAGAATGTTGTTCTGAAGTCTTCTCCCCTGGTGACTTTTACCAAAGTAGAATTAGAAGTTTCAGCTGTCAGTTCTTAAGAGAGTATTGTAGAGTTCAGAGAAGTTGTTATTTCCTCAGTTCTCTAGAGGTCACCAGATCTCAACCTTAGAGTCGAGGAAATAATGTGGCCTGTCTGAGGTCTACAATTGAGTTATGCATATGTATTGTATTTCTGGATTATTTGAGGTGTTCTGTAAACTAATCTATTGTGTCTTCTTCATCTCAGACGGTGTCATCATCATGTATAGAATGGAAGTCCAATGACAAATATATTTTGATATTAAGAAAGTGAACCATAAAATGACCCAGATGCTATAAATCCAGAAAAGTATTTACTGAATAAATTCTAGTTGTCCAAAGTAATTTATCATTATTTGGTTTTCAACTATAGCCAATGTTCAATTGTTTTTTTATGAGAAAATACCATTTATCACTGTAGACATTACTGAGTGAAGTGAAATAAAATCTTAAAGAGAGATAATATGTATGTCTGGACAATTTTGCTATAAGCAGATGGATTTATTAAATGAAAATTAGTTAAATTGTCAAATCAAATTTCATTTCCGGACATGATCTTTCTTTGTGATTAATTGGTATGTGATGACTGAGGTGCCTAAACACCAGAGGGGGCTGACATTGCTTTTGCTTGGTGATGATAACTAGTTAGTAAGAGCACATTTCTATGGCACTATGCACTAATGATGTAGTGTATAGAAAACTAAATATAAACTGTCGACAATATACTCTCACTGTATCCAGCATGGTAGAATGATGACTTTCTAGGCAAGTGGTATTGACTGTTTCAAGAGTGGTACAGCTGTTATGGGAGTAAGCAATCATTTAAAAATGGCTATGACGCCTGTTTGTTATTTGGGATTTCATATCTGATACAGTGAACTAGTCAAACGTCAGAGACTGAAGATATCATAGGTCTACTGCTGTTTTCTTCAAAAATCAGTCATCCTTTTAAACCTTTTAAATATATTTGTAATCATATATTCATTCTCTCCACCTTTTGTTAAGTTTATTTTTCTTTTGAGTTTTCTGAGGCAGAGATGAGTAAGAATGTTTCCTTTTTAAATATATGTTTATATCTGAGGGGAATCTCTATGTTTTCATATATTCCCAGTGACAGTCACACATTTCAGGGACCCATTTGATGGGGACAGAACAGCTAGGAAGACAAATCTTAATTTGTACAATGTATCTGCTTACTGTAATGGTAGCTCTGCATTCCTTGAAAAGCCACAAAACCACTAACTAAGTTGAGGCAGCTTATTATAAAATACCATTCCTCATTCAGCAAATAGTGAAAAATCAACAAGAAACTATTTCTCTAAGACGTTTTGGATAATTAGTGGTATCTACCACAGGACACATAGTTTCCAGTGAAACTGATGGACTAAAAGTAATATTGCATAACCTGAAGACAATGCATTTAAGATTATATAAAAAGTACCTGTGTCCTTTAGTCATAGTTTTCCTTGGATTGCTTTGATGAAACACCAAAAGAGAATCCAGATGGAATCTCGTAGAGTGTAGCATGA
Organism: Rattus norvegicus; assembly: GCF_021556685.1. NCBI lineage: Eukaryota > Metazoa > Chordata > Mammalia > Rodentia > Muridae > Rattus > Rattus norvegicus. The sequence goes on from NC_141534.1 coordinate 71,412,275, forward strand.
AGAGAGGTCAGGGCATACTGAAGGTCAGAGACCTAGGGGCATACTGAAGGTCAGAGGACTAATTGATGGAATCACATCTATTTCCACCTGGGTCCTGGAAATGACTTAAAGTCATCAGTCTTCACTCTATTAACGTAAGCCTGGTGAGGAAAGGTTTTAGCCTCCATACAATGTACAACCTCATCTAGGCCTAGATTGTTTTAAGCCTCTAAAAATTACTGATGAACAAGGTCACTCCTCTTTTTGGTCATTCTGAACTCTAGCTGGATGGTCAACTCAGCTGTTCCGGCTCAAACCCCTCTCAAAGCTGACTGATTCATTCTGCCATATCTCTCTCTTAGCCTCAAACTAATTCTGACTAGTTTATTCTAATTTTTGAGCACTTTCTCATTCTCTAGCTCATTCTGACTTTGCTTTTGTCAGGCTTATTCTCTCTTAAAATGTCTCCTACAATGCTCCCTGTAAAACTGCTTCATTTTTTTCCTTTCTCTTTCCCTGAACTGCATATCCTATCCTATATCTGCTCATGAGTCTTGCGCATATCCTATCCAGTGAAATCTTTCTCCAATTAATCACTTTGCCTGCCACTCAGACATCAGTTCCAAACATTGATGCCTCTGTCTTGAAAGTATATTTACCTTTTTTTTTTGGACGAAAGGTGTATACTAGTCGGATATGTTTATCTTCCAGCCAGAAAGAATCAAGTTGTGTGCTCAGGGATGGGCCACACCACAACTAGGAATGGTTTTGGTTTCAGTAAGTAAGACAATTTCGGAGTTCACAGTGTGATCCAACATTCTGCAACAAATTGTGTTTAATTCCCCATAGTCAGAGGTTGCATTTTTTCTTTCACATTACAAGTAACAAAAGAGTGTCAGAAAATGAAGGAATTCTATTGTCATGCTCTTTTGTACTACTTACATCAGAATGTAACTAGCAATGGGAACACACTAAGCTGTTGCTTGGAGGGACTATCTTACTAAATTATTTTGAGTTTTCTAGTTAAAGATCATTTTTTTCCTTGCTTCAAAGCCAATACTTTTTTTTTCTTTATTAAACTGAGTATTTCTTATTTACGTTTCGATTGTTATTCCCCTTCTTGGTTTCCAGGCCAACATTCCCCTAACCTCTCCTTCTCCCCTTCTATATGGGCTTCCCCTCCCCATCCTCCCCCCATTGCCACACTACCCCCAACAATCACGTTCACTGGGGGTTCAATCTTGGCAGGACCAAGTACTTCCCCTTCCACTGGTGCTCTTACTAGGCTATTCATTGTTACCTATGAGGTCAGAGTCCAGGGTCAGTCCATGTATAGTCTTTAGGTAGTGGCTTAGTCCCTGGAAGCTCTGGTTGGTTCGCATTGTTGTTCATACGGGGTCTCGGGCCCCTTCTAGCTCTTCCAGTCCTTTCTCTGATTCCATCAACGGGGGTCCCGCTCTCAGTTCAGTGGTTTCCTCCTGGCATTCGCCTATGTATTTACTGTATTCTGGTGTGTCTCTCAGGAGAGATCTACATCCAGTTCTTGTTGGCCTACACTTCTTTGCTTCATCCATCTTATCTAGTTTGGTGGCTGTATATGTATGGGCCACATGTCGGGCAGTCTCTGAATGGGTGTTCCTTCAGTCTCTGTTCTAAACTTTGCCTCCCTATTCCCTACCAATGTATTCTTGTGCCCCTTTTAAAGAAGGAGTGAAGCATTCACAATTTGGTCATCCTTCTTGAGTTTCATGTGTCCTGTGCATCTAGCGTAATTCAAGCATTTGGGCTAATATCCACTTATCAATGAGTGCATACCATGTGTGTTTTTCTGTGTTTAGGTTACCTCACTCAGGATATTATTTTCCAGTTCCATCCATTTGCCTATTAATTTCATAAAGTCATTGTTTTTGATAGCTGAATAGTACTCCGATGGGTATATGTACCACATTTTCTGTATCCATTCTTCGGTTGATGGGCATCTGGGTTCTTTCCAGCTTCTGGCTATTAAAAATTAGGATGCTATGAACATAGTGGAGCATGTCTTTGTTGTATGTTGGAGCATCTTTTGGGTATATATATGCCCAAGAGAGGTATAGCTGGCTCCTCAGGTAGTGGAATGTAATTTTCTGAGGAACCTCCAGACTGATTACCAGAGTGATTATACCTGTTTGTAACTCTACCAACAATGTAGGGGTGTTGCTCTTTCTCAACATCGTCACCAGCATCTGCTGTAACCTGACTTTTTTGTCTTAGCCATTCTGACTGGTATGAGGGAGAAATTCAGGGTTGTATTGATTTGCAATTCTCTGATGACTAAGCATGTTGAGCATTTGTATATGTACTTCTCAACCATTTGATATTCCTCAGCTGAGAATTCTTTGTTTAGCTCTGTACCCCATTTTTAATAGGGTTATTTAGCTCTCTGGAGTCTATCTTCTTGAATTCCTTGTATATTTTGTATATTAGTCCTCTATCACACTTAGGATTGGGAAAGATATTTTCCAAATCTGTTGATTGAGTTTTGTCCTAATGACAGTGTCCTTTGCTTTACAGAAGCTTTGCAGTTTTATGAGGTCCCATTTGTCAGTTCTTGATCTTAGAGCATAAGCTACTGGTGTTTGGTTCAGGAAATTTTCCCCAGTGCACATGTGTTTGAGACTCTTCCCCAATTTCCCTTCTATTAGTTTGAGTGTATCTCGTTTGATGTGGAGGTCCTTGATCCACTTAGACTTTAACTTTGTAAAAGTGGGTCAATTTGCATTCTTCTACATGCTTACCTCCAGTTGAACCAGCACCATTTGTTGAAAATCCTATCTTTTTTCCATTGGAGCATTTGAGCATTTCTGTATCCATTCTTTGGTTTAAGGGCATCTGGGTTCTTTCCAGCTTCTGGCTATTAAAAATTAGGATGCTATGAACATAGTGGAGCATATGTCTTTGTTGTGTGTTGGAGCATCTTTTGGGTATATATATGCCCAGGAGAGGTATAGCTGGGTCCTCAGGTAGTGGAATGTAATTTTCTGAGGAACCTTCAGACTGATATCAAGTGACCATAGGTGTGTGGGTTCAATTCCGGATCTTCAATTCTATTCCACTGATCTATCTGCATGTCTCTGTACTAAACCATCCAGTTTTCATTACTACTGCTCTGTAATACTGCTTGAGGTCAGGAATGGTGATTCCCCCAGAAGTTCTTTTGTGGTTGAGTATAGTTTTTGGTATCATGGGTTTTTTTTATTCCAAATGAATTTGCAAATTGTTCTATCTAACTCTATAAAGAAGTGAGTTGGAATTTTGATGGGTATGTCATTGAATCTATAGATTACTTTTGGTAAAATGGCCTTTTTTTACATATTAATCCTCCCTATTCATGAACATGGGATGGCTTTTCATCTTCTGAGATCTTCTTCAATTTCTTTCTTCAGAGACTTGAAGTTCTTGTATACAGATCTTTCACTTGCTTGTTAAAGTCCCACCGAGGTATTTTATATCATTTGGGACTATTGTGAAAGGTGTCATTTCCCTAATTACTTTTTCAGCTTGTTTATCCTTTGAGTAGATGAAGGCTACTGATTTATTTGAGTTAACATTATAACCAAACACTTTGCTGAAGCTGTTTATCAGGCATAGGAGTTCTCTGGTGGAACTTTTTGGGTCCCTTAACCATAGATAAATATTATCATATCATCTGCAAGTAGTGATATTTTTACTACTTCCTTTCCAAATTGTATCCCTTTGACCCCCCTTTGTTGTCTAATTGCTCTGGCTAGGAATTCAAGTACTTTGTTGAATAAGTAGGGAGAGAATGGCAGCCTTGTCTAGTCCCTGATTTTAGTGAGATTGTTCTAAGTTTCTCATCATTTAGTTTAATGTTAGCTAATGGTTTGCTATAAAATGCTTTTACTATGCTTATGTATGGGCCTTAAATTCCTGATCTTTCCAGGACTTTTCTCATGAGGGTGTGTTGAATTTTGTCAAATGCGTTCTCAGCACCTAATGAAATGATCATGTGGTTTTTTTTCTTTGAGTTTGTTTATATAGTGCATTTCATTGATGGATTTCCATATACTGAAACATCCCTGCATCCCTGGGATGAAGCCTACTTGATCATGGTGAATTCTATTTGTGAGAATTTTATTGAGTATCTTTGCAATAATATTCATAGGGAAAATTGGTCTGAAGTTCACTTTCTTTGTTGGGTCTTTGTATAGTCAAAGTATAAGTGTAATAGTGACATCATAGAAGGAATTTGGTAGTGCTCCCTCTGTTTCTATTTTGTAGATTAGTTTGGGCAGTATTCGCATGAGATCATTATTTAGCTTCCTTGTATGTGGGCTTTCTCTTGTTTTTGTTGTTGTTAAAGACCACCCTTAGTATGTGGTGATGGGATACATGGGATTATTTCTATCTTCCTATATCTGTTGAGGTCTGTTTTGTGACCAATTATAACATCAGTTTTGGGGAAGGTACCATGGGGTGCTGAGAAGATATATCCTTTTTTTTAAGGATAAAATACTCTATAAATATCTGTTAAGTCCATTTGGTTCATACCTCTGTTAGTTTCTGTATGTTTCTCTTTAGTTTCTGATTCCATGATCTGTCCATTGATGAGAGTTGGTGTTGAAATCTCCTACTACTATTGTGTGAGGTGCAATATAGGATTTGAGCTTTAGTAAGGTTTCTTTTATGAATGTAGGTGCACTTGCATTCGGAGCAGAGATATTTAGGTTTGAGAGTTCATCTTGGTGGATTTTTCCTTTGATGAATAAGAAGCGTCCTTCATTATCTTTGTTGATGACTTTTGGTTGAAAGTCAGTTTTATTCAATATTGGAATGGCTACTCCAGTTTCTTTCTTGGGACCATTTGCTTAGAAAGTTGTTTTCCAGCCTTTTACTCTGAGGTAGTGTCTGTCTTTGTTTCTGATGTGTGTTTCCAGTATTCAGCAAAATGCTCGGTCCTCTTTATGTATCCAGCCTGTTAATGTATGTCTTTTTATTAGAAATTGAGTCCATTGACATTAAGAGATATTACGGAATACAGATTGTTGCTTCCTGCTATTTTCATTGTTAGAATTGGAATTATGTTTATGTGTCTCTCTTTTGGTTTTGTGGCAAAGAAATTACTTTCCTGCCTTTTCTAAGGTGCAGTTTCCCTCCTTGTGTTGGAATTTTCCATCTATTATCTTTGTAGGGCTGGATTTGTAGACAGATATCATGTAAATTTGGTTTTGTCATGGAATATCGTGGTTTCTCCATCTATGCTAATTGACATTATTGCTGGATATAGTAGCCTGGGCTGGCATTTGTGTTCTCTTAGGATCTATCTGCCCAAGATCTTCCAGCTTTCATTTCTTGAATGACTTGAAGTTCCTATCATACAGATCTTTCACTTGTTTGGTTAGAGTTACCCCAACATATTTTATATTATCTGTGGCTATTGTGAAGGGAATCATTTCCCTAATATATTTCTCAACGTGTTTATCATTTGTATAATGAACCACTACTGATTTATTTGAGTTAATTTTATATCTGCCCACTTTGCTGAAGTTGATTATCAGCTGAAGTAGTTCTTTGGTAGAATGTTTGGAATTGCTTATGTATACTATCATGTCATCTGGAAATAGTAATACCTTTATTTCTTCTTTGCCAATTTTTTCCCTTCAATCTCTTTTTGTTTTCTTCTTGCTCTAGTTAACACTTCTAGTACTATACAGAATGGATATGAGGAGAGTGGGCATCCTTATCTTTCCCCTGTTTTAGTGGGATTGCTTCAAGTATCTCTCCACTTAATTTGATATCAGCTGTTGGCTTGCAGTAAATAGCTTTTTTTTAGGCTATTTTTATTTACCATTCAAATGTTATCCCCTCTTCAACTTTCCTGTCAATAAACATCCATTGATCCCTCCTCCCCCTTCTTCTATGAGGGTATCCCTCCAACCACCTACCGCTTCCCACCTCTCCACCCTGGCATTCCCCTATAATAGGGGGTCCAGTCTTGGCAGGACTGAGGGCTTCCTCTCCTGTTGGTGCCCAACAAGACCATCCTCTGCTACTTATGCAGTGGGAGGATTGTCAGTCCATGTGTACTCTTTTGGTGGTGGTTTAGTCCCTGGGAGCTCTTTTCGGTTGGTATTGTTGCTCTTATGGGTTTGCAAATCCCTTCAGTCCCTTCAATCCTTTCTCTAACTCCTCCATTGTGGACCCTGTTCTCAGTTTAATGGTTGGCTCCTAGCATTTGCCATGCTCTGACAGAGCCCTCAGGAGTCAGCTGTGTCAGGCTCCTGTCAGCATGAACTTCTTGGCATCAGCAATATTGTCTGGGGTTTGTTGGCTATATGTATATGGGCTGGATCTCCAGGTGGGGCAGCCTCTAAATGGCCATTGCTTCAGTCTGTGCTCCAAACTTTGTCTCCATATGTCGACCTATGAATATTTTTGTTCCTCTACCTTTTAAGAAGGACTTAAGTGTCCGCACTTTGGTCATCATTATTCTTGAGCTTCATGTGGTCTGCGGATTGTGTGTTGGGTAATTCAAGTTTTTGGGCGAAAATCCACTTATCGGTGAGTGCATACCATGTGTATTTTTTGTGATTGGATTACCTCACTCAGGATGATATTTTCTAGTTCCATCCATTTACCTATGAATTTCATTAAGTCATTTTTTATACTAGATGAGTAGTACTCCATTGTGTAAATGTACCACAATTTCTTTGTTGAAGATTATCTGGGTTCTTTTCAGCTTCTGGCTAGTATAAATAAGGGTGCTGTGAACATAGTAGAGCACATGTCCTTGTTTTATGTTGGAACACCTTTTGGTATATGCCCAGGGGTTGGTATAGCTTGGTCCTCACATAATGCAATGTCCAATTTTCTGAGAAAACTCCAGACTTTTTTCCAGAGTGGTTGTACCAGTTGGGAATTCCACCAACAACGAAGGAGTGTTCTTTTTTCTCCACATCCTTGTCAGCATCTGTTGTTGATCTTAGCCATTCTGATTGTTGTGAGGTGGAAACACAGGGTTGTTTTGATTTGCATTTCCCTGATTAAACATTTCCTTAGGTTCCTCTCAGTCATTTGGTATTTCCAAGCTGAGACTTCTTTGTTTAGCTCTGCACTCCATGTTTTGCTTTTATTATCTTTAGGTATGAGCCTTAAATTCCTGTTCTCTCCAATATTTTAACATGAAATAATGTTGTATTTGGTCAAATGATTTTTCTGCCCATGAGGAGATGATCATGTGACCCCTTTCCTTGAGTTTGTTCATATAATGGATTTTATTAATGGATTTTCATATCTTGAACCAACCTGCACCCCTGGGATGAAGCCTATTTGATCTTTGTGAATGATGGTTTTTGCATGTTCTTTAATTAGGTTTACAAGAATTTTATTGAATATTTTTGCATCGATATTCATAAGCAAGATTGATCTGAAGTTCTCTTTTTTGGTTGGGTCCTTTTGTTGTTTAAGTGTCAGAGTAATTGTGGTTTCATAGAATGAATTAAGTAGTGTTCCTTCTGTTTCTATTTTATGGAATATTTTGAGGAATATTGGTATCAGTTCTTCTTGTATGTGTGATAGAATTCTGAACTAAATCCATTTGGCCTTGGCCCCTTTTTGGTTGGGAGGCTTTTAATGACTTCTATTTACTTATGGAATATGGGCCTGTTTAAATAGTTTATGTGTCTTGATTTAAATTTGGTACATGACATCTGTCGAGAAAATCATCCATTTTACCTAGATTTTCCAGTTTTGTTGAGTATAGGCTCAACTGTAGCAGGAACTGATGATTTTTTGAATTTAATAAGTTTCTGCTTTTATGTTTCCCTTTTCATTTCTTATTTTGTTCATTTGTGTACTCGTCCCTTTATTTTATCTGGCTAGGGGGTTATATCTGTTTTGTTGATTTTTTGAAAAACCTGGCTTTCAGTTTTGTTGGTTTTTTGAGTTGTTGTCTTTGTTTCTATTTGATTTGGGCCATGAGTTTGACTCTTTCCTGTGATATACTTCTCTTGAGTGTGTTTGCTTCTTTTTGTTTTAGAGCTCTCAGGTGTACTAATAAGTGCTAGTATAGGATCTCTCCAATTTCTTTAGCAGGGTCCTTAGTGCTATGAATTTTCCTCTTAGCACTATTTTCATTGTGTTCCATGAGTTTGGGTATTGTGTCAGCATTTTTACTGGATTCCAGCAAAGCTTTAATTTCTTTCTTTATTTCTTTCCTGAATAAGTTATCATTGACCCAAATGGATCAAGGACCTTAACACAAATCCAGATACACTGAATCTAACAGAAGAGAAATTGGAATACAGCTTGGAACTCATTGGAATGGGGGATGGATTTCCTAAGCAGAACTCCAATGGCTCGTTTCATCGGAGATCAAGAATTGATAAATGGGACTTTAGGAAACTGAAAAGCTTCTGTAAGGCAAAGGATATATTTAATAGGACAAATGCAGAACTTAGATATTGGGAAAAAATCCCTCACTATCCCACCATAAAATAGAGGGCTAATATCAAATATATATAAGCTAACCTCCAAAAAACCAAGCAACCCAAACAAGTAAAGGGGCATAGAAGCATAGAAGTAAACAGAGAACTCACAACAGCGGAATCTTAAATGGCTGAAAAGCACTTAAAGAAATGTTCAGGAGTCTTCTCCTAGCAGCCTTCAGATGAAGATGTAGAACTCTCCTGCACCATGCCTGCCTGGATGCTGCCATGTTCCTGCCTTGATGGTAATGGACTGAACCTCTGAACCTGTAAGCCAGCCCCAATTAAATGTTGTCTTTTATAAGACTTGCCTTGGTCATGGTGTTTGTTCACAGCAGTAAAACTCTAGGACAGAAGTTGGTACCAGGGACTGAGATATTGTTCTGATAGACCTGACCATGCTTTTATTTGGAAGAATGTGTATTTGGGGCCTTTGGATTTGGAAAGTAGTGGAATGCTTTAAATGGGGCTTAATGGGCTATCTCGGTAGGAATATGGAAGACATTTCTTACTGAGAGTGATTTGAATTTTGTGGACCTGACCTAAGAGGTTTCAGTGGAGAATTTCAATATGTGGCCTAGAGACTGTTTTTGTGGGGGGGGGGGTTGATGAAGAATATGGCTACTTTTTGCCCTTGTCTGAAGAGTCTGACTGAGGCTAAGGTAAAGAGACTCAGATTAATTGCACTGACAAAGGAAATCTTAAAAATGCCCAGCAGAATCTTTGTTCTCTGGTTAAGTCTCATGAAGAGCATTTTGAACAAGCTTATCAAGCTGAGAAAGGAAAAATATAAAATGTATGGATCAAGTATTAAAGGGATACAAGGAAGTAAAATGGAACTGAATGCTGTGTTCAAGGATATTAAATTGAATAAAGGGAGTGGAAACCTTGGGGCAAGATTCTACCCAGTTAAATTTAGATCCAGGCATGTTGGCACACACCTTTAATACCAGGAGGTCAAGCAAAGCAGATCTCTGAGTTCAAGACTAGCCTGAGACAGAGGAAGTTCAAGGTGAAGAAAAGCTGAAATCTAGACATGGTTTAATTCCATTAAAGGTACGTACCTTTAATTCCAGGAGACAGGCATGCAGATTTTTGAGTTCAAAGTCAATCTACAGAACAAAATTCTGGACAGCCAAGCTTAGGCAGTGAAGGAGTTGGAAAAAAGAAAGCTAGTGACAATGTAATAGGAAAAGGGGGCCATCTTCCAGCTTCTTCAAGAAACAGAACTCAGCAGTTTTGTCCATATGGCTCTGACTTTAGAGTGAGAACCAAGGTTGTACCTCATGCTGTAGTTAGACTTGTTAATGTGTAAGAGTCACCCAGGTGGTACTGGTTTTGAAGGCATGGAGGGGTCTTGAAGAGCAGCTGAGGCTGGGCACTGTGAGAGAACATGGAAGGCTACTGGTGAATGTGCAGCCTCAGTTGTAGTTGATGGCCCAGGACTGAAGGGATCATGCAAAGGAACTGAGGCTTGGCACCAAGAAGAGAGCCTATGAGAGGAGCTATTGGTGAAGCCTAGTTGCAATGGAAGACCTCAGTGTATTAGAGATGTCAGTACCACGGGATGGTCGCCAAGAACAGTAGCAGCAGTGGAGTGGATCAATCTGTTCTTGGAGTGCTACAGAGGGCAGAGCTGGAGAAATGATACCAGCCCTTTGGAGCTCAGAAGATGATGTGTAGATCCCAGATATTGAAACAAGAAGCTGTAACATGTAAGACTCTCAGAGAGAATCTTCCCTCAGGAGGGAGATCCTCGAGCCCAATGACCAGTCTGAGTGAACAGGCTGCAATCTGCAAGGGGATTTTTATTGATCAGGATACACAGGTATCTGTGGGCGTCCCAGTCGATTCGGAAGACTGGCGCACCTAGCAGAACCAGGGACGGGTTTTTATAGGGTATTGGGGAGCAGAAGCAGGCTTACAGAAGCAGATGCATGGTTGGTGGATTCAAGTGAGGCGCAGATGTATGGTTACACCCAATTGGCTATTTAAATGAGGTTGTCACACAGCAAGAGAATACGTGCAGGTTGGGGCGTCTGGAATGTCAGGGGCTATGGGCTTATCTCTTGTTAGGTGGCCCATAAAGCAATACCAATAATTTAGACTGATTTCTGTATTTTGTTTTCTTTTATGGTCCGTTTTGTCTAAATGATGGGTCAGCTTGTCCCACAAAGCTTGGACACATCTTGAACTTTCCCAGGCTTATTTTAGTTCTGAGTCTGTGTATCTAAAAACTTACTTTTTACTTCTACAGTTGAGGGCCTTGGGCTTGTACAATTCCCTTTCTGGGAGGGGGTCTTTCAAACATTGAAGTTGTCTTGGAGATCCCAAGATGTTGAAGATGCAAGAGCTGTGGGATACCTGCCAAGGAAAGCTACTAACAGGAAGTGGAACCAGCCCAGGAGAAAGAGAAGTTTGTTGCTGTCAACAAAGATGACAAAGGAGTTAAAGATCTGAAGACTGATCTGGCATCAGACATAGAGATGCAGAGTTTGGAGTTTGCCTAGCTGGTTTTCTGTCTTGCTTTGGGGATCACAGTTAAGTGACTGGATGAATTTCAGAAGAGGCTTCGAATTTTGGACTTTGTTGAGACTGCTATAGACTACGGGAACTCTGGAAGCTGGACTAAATGTATTTTGCATTATGCTGTGTTTAGGTATGGCCTCCATAGACTCTTATGTTTGAACAACAGATGGGGGCCAGTGAGTGGAATGTGATGGTTTGTATATGCTTGGGCCAGGGAGTGGCAGTATTAGGTGTGGCCTTGCTGGAATAGGTGTGTCACTGTGTATGTGGCTTTTAATACCCTTGTCCTAGCTGCCTGGAAGAGTCACTCTTCTACTAGCAGCCTTCAGATGAAGATGTAGAACTCTCAGTTTCTCCTGCATCATGCCTACCCGGATACTGCCATGTTCCAGTCTTAATGATGTGGACTGAACCTCTGAACATGTAACCCAGCTCCAATTAAATGTTGTCCTTTATTTAAAAAAAAAGAAGAAATGTTCAGAATTGTTAGTCATCAGGGACTTGAAAATCAAAACAACCCTAAAATTCCACCTTACACTAATCAGAATGGCTAAGATCAAAATCTCGGGTGACAGCACCTGCTTGTGAGAATGTGGAGAAAGAGGAACACTCCTTCATTGTTGGTGGAATTGCAAGCTGGTACAACCACTCTGGAAATCAATATGGAGGTTCCTCAGAAAATTGGAAATAAACCTACCTGAAGACCCAGAAGTATGACTCTTGGGAAAATACCCCAAAGATGCCCCACAGTGCCACACTGGCACATGTTACACTATGTTCATAGTGGCCTTATTTGTGATACTTAAAAGCCAGAAACATCCCAGATGCCCTATAATGGATTAATGAATATAAAAAGCATGGTTCATTTATACAGTGAAATATTACTCAGCTACCAGGAATGAGGACATCATGAGTTTTTCAGACAAACGGATGGAACTAGAAAATATCATTCTGAGTGAAATAATTCAGAGCCAAAAGAACACACATGGTAATTACTCACTAATAAGTGGATATTAGCCAAAAAGTACAGAATTCCCAGGATAAAATCCACAGTCCTCAAGAAGGTTAACAAGCCCTAGGCCCAAGTGAGGATGCCTCTGTCCCACTTGAGAGGGGAAGAAATCAAACAAGGAGGGTACAGGGAGGGAGGGATCTGAGTGGGAAAGGGGACAGGGAGAAGACAAGGTGAACATGATGAGATATTGGGAAAACAGGAGTGAAGCCCTGAGGACTAGCAGAAATAATGGAAACAGGCAACCTCAGGAGGTAGAAAGTAGGGGAACCCTCTAGAATATAACCTGATAGTCGAGGGATGCTCAGAACTCAAAAGTATGAACCTTCAATATAATGCCCAACTGTGGAAGAAGGAACTTGTAGAATCTACCTCCAGTAGAAAGACAGGACATCAACTGGAGAGATGGGTTTGCCATTCCATACTGAAAAAGTCTGACCCAGAATTGTCCCTGTCTAAAAGAACAGCAGGGACAAAAATGGAGAAGAGCCTGAGGGAAAGGAGATCCAGTGATTGTCCCAAAGTGGGATCCAACTCAAGGAAAGGCTCCAGACCTGACACTAAAATTGAGTCTGTGGTGTACTTACATGCAAGAGCCTAGCCTGGCTATCTTCCAAGAAGCCCAACAGGCCACTGAAAGAGTCAGATGCAGATACTTACACCCAACCAAATGAGAGAAGCTGGGAACTCCTGTGGTTGAATTAGAGAAAGGCTTAAAGAAACTGATGAGTATGATGAGCCCATAGGAAGACCAGCAATCTCAACTAACCTGTACCCCCAACATCTCTCAGACACTGAGCCATCAACAAGGCAGCATACACTAGCTGATATGAGGGCTCTGACTTATATAGAGCAGATGGCTGCCTGGTCTGACCTCAGTGAGTGAAGCACCTAATCCTGGAGAGACTTCAGGCCCCAGGGTGTGGCGTGGTCTGTGAGGTGGAGTGGGGGTTGGGGTTATCCTCTTAGAGACAGGGGAGGAAAATGTACTCAGCACTAATTTTGAATTCTTGGATCTCATATTTCACATTTTTGTGCTCAGAGTACAAGCATGTATGGGTACTGTGTATTTATGTAGTACAGGGGATGAAAGTTCAATCACATCACATGTTAGGCGAGGATATTATATCCATATACCTTTTATTATATAATATTTTCTTTCATGTCTATCACTTTGCTCTATCATATTATCTCAGCTATTTTCCCACTGTCATTCTCTTCATCTTGTTCAATTGTCTAAAAGAAAAAAAACACAAAAAAAGAAAAGAACAGAAAAATGACTCATCTATACCATCCTGTGCCAAAGGAGGCTTTGCCTCACAGAAGTGATAACTGCTCATTCTGTCACTACAGTACTGTTCACAATAGTTATAAAATAGAAATAAGTTAAAGTAGGGTTCAGGCTAGGGAGAGAAGGCCAGAAAAGGCTGAAAGGTTAGTCATAATATGGGAATGATGAAAAAGCTATATTCAAGACTCTTTTTCTTAAGTTATGTAATTTTAATATCAGTCCTAGAAGCAAAATACCATTCCTGGGATGATGTACTTTTCTAGTAGTGTTGGTTACAGAGGCTGCAAATAACCCTCTAAATATAGTTGACATCCACAGCTTTTTGCTGTCCATCAGATTTATATGGAAAGACATTATTCATCAAGGTCCCTCATGGTTTTGCTGCAGGACACAACTGGAATTGTGCTGGTATCTCTCACTGCTGGGCAGCTTGCACATGACAAAAGGTGCTATGCAGGCTTTTGTGGAATACAATACTTAACAATCATATCCAGCTGAGAACTCGGAGAGGTATATTATTGACCTATCAATCAAGATGTACCCACTGTGCCATAGTTGCATCCTTCTTTGGGTTAAAGCCTGCCATGTCCACATTGGGTTTAAGACCTGCTCTGCTCTACAGTATGCAATCCATGCTTCTTATACTAAACATGCTTGTATGTATGAGTTTATGTTTGGGCAACAATAACAGATTGACAAAACAAGCAAGTAGATTTAAAGTACATTATTGGAGAGAACGAAAGTAACAGTGTTTATAGCGTGTAGCAGAATGGACTGTAGAAGCCCTTCCCAACTGGGTGGGTTCCAAGTAGAGCACAACCTCTGCTCCACAGATGAACTCCCAGATTCTGGTTCTGACCACCCTCGGCACTTATATACGAAGGATAACAGTATCCTCATGTACTGTTATGAAGGAATGGTTCACCTTCTAGTGGTTCTCAAAAGAAACACAGTATTTTAAATACCTATAATTGTTTCCTCTTCTCCTTTTTCCTCTGCTTCAGTTTTGCCTAAGGACATGGAGATTTGAGGGGTATTTGAGGTAAATACAACTTATTTTAGTATCAGAAAGGATGTCCAGGCTCTCAGCAACTGCTTTCCTTTTGTTTTGGATATTTTATTTATTTACATTTGAAATACTATCCCCTTTCCAGGTTTCTCTTCTGGAAGCCCCCTAACTCATCCCCCTCCTCCTGCTTCTGTGAGGGTGTTCCCCTGTCCATTCACCCACTCCTGCTTGCCTCCCCTGGCATTCCCCTACACTGGAGCATGGTGCCTTCACAGGACCACCCATTGATGTCAGAAAAGTCCATCTTCTGCTACATATGCTGCTGAAGCCATGTGTACTCTATGTCTACTCTTTGGTTGGTGGTTTAGTCCCTGGGAGTTCTGGGGGGAATATGGTTGATTAATATTGTTGTTCTTCCTATGGTGTTGCAAACCCCTTCAGTTCCTTCAGTCCTTTCTCTAGTTCCTCCATTGGGGATCCTGTGCTTATTTCAATGGTTGGTTGGCTGTGAGCATTCATTGATTTTTTTTGGGGGGGGGTTGTTTTGTTTTGTTTTGTTTGTCATAGTTGTCAGGCTCTGTCAGAACCTCTCAGAAGACAGCTATATCAGGCTCCTGTCAGTAAGCACTTCTTGGCATCCACAGTAGTGTTTGGGTTTGGTGTCTGGGTATGTGATGGACCACCAGGTGGAGCAGTCTTTGGATGACCTTTCCTTCAGTCTCTGACTTTGTCTCCATATTTTTTCCCATGAGTATTTTGTTTCCCCTTCTAAGAAAGACTGAAGCATCCACACTTTGGTCTTCCCTCTTCTTGAGCTTCATGTGGTCTGTGAATTGTGTCTTGGGTATTCTGAGACTTTGGGCTAATACATGGTGAGTGCATACCATGTTTGGTCTTTCTTTTTTCTTTCTTCCTTTCCTTCTTTCTTTCTTTCTTTCTTTCTTTCCTTCTCTCCCCCCCCTACTTTTTTTTTTTTTTGGTGACTGGCTTACCTCACTGAGTATGGTATTTTCTAGTCCCATCTATTTGCCTAAGAATTTCATGAAGTCATTGTTTTTAATAGCTGAGTAGTACTCCATTGTGTAATGTACCACATTTTTTAAATCCATTCCTCTGTTGAAGGGCATCTGGGTTCATTCTATCTTCTGGCTATTATAAATAAGGCTGCTATAAACATAATGGAGCATGTGTCCTTGTTATATGTTGGAGCATTTTTTTTTTTTTTTTTTTTTTTTTTAGTATATGCCCAGGAGTGGTATAGCTGGGTCTTCAGGTAGTACTATGTTCAATTTTCTGAGGAACCTCCAGACTGTTTTCCAGAGTGTTTGTACTATTTGCAATCCCACGAACAATGGAGGAGCCATTCTTAGCCATTCTGACTGGTGTGAGGTGGAATCTCAGGGTTGTTTTGATTTGCATTTCCTTCATGACTAAGGATGTTGAACATTTCTTTAGGTACTTCTCAGTCATTCCATTTTCCTTAGTTGATAATTCTTTGGTTATCACTGTACCCCATTTTTTAATAGGGTTATTTGGTTCTCTGGAGTCTAACTTCTTGAATTCTTTGTATATATTGGATATTAGCCCTCTATCAAATGTAGGATTGGTAAAGATCTTTTCCCAATCTGTTGGTTGCCATTTTGTGATGAATAGCAAATGACTGTCTAACATAATACATATATTAAAATGTTGAGCAGGAAGTAGTGGAGTGCATGAGTCAGTAGAGTGGGGTAAAATGATTATTATTCATTACATATTTAAAACTGAATCATGTATCTCAAAGCACTTTGCAGTGGTGAAGCACCAGGAAAGCTCAGCACATCTCATTATCTATACTGGTGATAGTTACTTGAATCTATGTGTACTTTGGCATTTTTTGATGAATGGTGAATCTACCACGTGATGGAAATGAGATGAAAAAATTTTCATTAGAATTCCTGAAATTATTTCCACTGACTTTTGACACTTGCATCTGAAGACTGCTGTCACAAACTTCCTTTAAGACATTTATTTGACAGCAAGCATTTGCTTCTATTTAAAGTAGATACACTGGGGGTTGGGGATTTAGCTCAGTGGTAGAGCGCTTGCCTAGGAAGCGCAAGGCCCTGGGTTCGGTCCCCAGCTCCAAAAAAAAAGTAGATACACTAAGAACTTTCAATGCTAAATGCCAAAAACAGTTTACATGCTGTTTCCAACTTTCAAGCAAAAAGCACTTAAAATATTCTTAAATTGTTATTTTTATTCAAAAAAAGAAAACTTGGCACTTAAAAAATAAGAATTGATCTTCAGTGTCAACAATTTATAACCTTTGTGAATGCAATTCTTTTTCATAAGAGAAAATATAACCCTTAAAATAGGTAATTATATATATATACATATATATATGTAATCTTTGAATTAAAAACAAAATCTATTCTTGCTCATATTCACCATTGTCCCTGAACATAACCTACTTTGAATCCCCTTTGAATCGCCTATGCCCACTTTTCCTTGAGCACTATCCCACTTTCCTGTGAATCCCCACCCTTCTTCCTTCTAGTCCATTACTTGCTACCCGCCCCCCAAACCCCCACCCCCCAATGCTATTTTCTGAATCAGTTTTAAGTCCTCATCTCTCCATTCTCTGCATTCAGGTCCTCTCTGGCCCGCACACATTTCTCTAGATACTGTACCCCCCAAGCAAGAGTTTCCTACTCTGCGCCCCACTGCCCCACTAGCACACAGTTGCCAACAGCACCTTAAAATTCCACCTCCGCCTCCAGCTGCATATGTAGCAGGGGATGGCCATGTTAGGCACCAATGGAAGAAGCCCTTAGTCCTGAGCTGGACACTCCTCTTCTCCTTCCCCCCTCCCCCCGTAAGAGAATGTCGGGGGTCCTGAGAGGGTGGGAAGAAAGAGTTGATGGGGAGGGGAACACCCTAATAGAAGAAGGGGTAGGGGATGGGATGGAATAGGGGCCTTATGTCCGGGAATCCGGAAAGGGAATAACATTTGAAATGCAAATAAAAAAATATCCAATAAAAGAAAAAAAAAATCCATCGCAGTCCAGCCTCCTTTCTAGGTACCGCCCCTTGCTAGCATCAATCACTTGTACTCTGGTCCCGCCTTATTTTCCTCCGGAGCTGACCCCTAATGCACACAGCACACTCAGGCGCAGCGACCCGGAAGCGGTTTTCCTCTGCATAGATCGCGTAGCTAGGTGAGTTTTCCCAGATCTTTTAGGCCGGTTGCTGGTACTCAGAACCCAGACCTCTGCCCTGGAATCCCTATCTTGCGTGCAAAGCTCCACTCGGGGACGCGGAGAGCTGCGAGACTGAGAAAGTAGGAACGTGGGCGAGAGATGGCAGCGGAGCCAGGCGAGGGGTGTCCAGAGAGGATGCAGCCTGGAAGAAGCAGGGACACGGATGTAGAAGCTTCTGCGGTGGGGGGAGGATACACGACTAGCGCTTGTGTGGGCAGTGCGGGGGATTCGGGACTAGGAGAGCTAGAGAGGGCTGCAGGTAACAGAGTGGCAGAGGAACAGCGTGCCGAGGCGCCGGGTGGAAGGGAGAAGAAAGCAGGGAAGTGGAGAGGAGAGGGAGAGAACAGCTAAGCTGCCAGAGTGTTGCGGGCTGTATGAGGGAAAAAAAAGCAGGAGATGGAAGCGAAAGGGGATGTATCTGGTCAGACCTTCCAAGACCAAGTTCTCAGTAAAAAGGTTTATTTGCCCTAGAGGGATAGAGGTCAAAGACAGGAGATAGAGGAAGAAGGGAAAGGGAACAAAGAAGAGGGCAGAAGGGGGGCAAGTAGTATTTGTCCAGGAGTGGGACAAAGGACTGCTTCTAGATAAAGAGGAGACACATGTGACCTATAGGCAAATGGCGGTTTATAGAGGTAAAATGAGAATCCCTGTGTTAGGACAAGGTGTTTAATTTTAATTTGGCATATTAATTTGGTGAGTCAAAGGTGCCTTTTGGTTACCAGACTTTAATGATTTGATAAATGGGCCTTCATAGTCAGCCCCAGGAGGAGGGATTGGCCAAATAAGGGAGTAGACCTTGGGGGTAGCTTTAGGAATGTAATCTAAGAGTTTTTAACAAGGCCGAGAGAGGAAAGGGCAAGGCCTACCAGAGTCATGGTCACCATGCTGGAGCTGGCAAAGTCCCTTCAGAAAGGGTAAATGAGATAGTGAAGAATGAGGGAGGGGCAGGCTGGATAAGGGAGATGTTGATGGAATAATAAGGTTGTTATTACCGAGCTTGATTCTGTTGGTGAAAAAAAAAAACTTTAACTTTTGTTTAAGTTTTAGTAGTATGGAAGAGAGTTGCAAAACTTGAATCTGATTGGCATTAACTGGTACAGTGTTAGGCATGGCGGCACAGATCAGTAAGGCCAGAATGTGGAAAGAAAGCTGGGGTTAGAAAATGGAGTTTAACCTAGCCTGGAATAAATCACTAAGACACTTTCTCAATGTGTAAATACTGTTGCGGTTAGAAGTTTACTGACCCTTTATAGTCCTTATACAATTAGAACTGATGTGACATTTTTAGACAATGTCACCCTTCTTTGAAAGGGGTGTGGTGTGGAGGAGCTAGCTCTCTGTCAGGCACCAATTTCGTGTTATGAGCTTTAACTCATATCTTGCTCACTTCCTGAAGATAATATCGAATGCCACATTTTCAGACAATTCTCCCCTTTTACTTTCAAGTCCTGTGACCTGAATATAACCTACTATCACGAGTGCTGTTAATGTACTTGCCCAGCTCTAGATTCACAGGGAAATGGTTTGGTTAGGTTTACCCATTACGAGAAACAAGACAGAGGAAAGAGGTGACCATCTCAGAAGACTCTCCTGTAAGTTTTAACTTGTCAAGTAGGGAAGCAGTCCTCTTCTAAAGTGTTAGCTGAATATTCTGCTTATATTTATTTTGTCTGTATGATTACATGTGTTAGTTTATATGCATATGTGCATTCTGAGTATGTGTAGTGGTGACCTTGTATTTCTGATCTTTCAGAGAAGGAATCAAGTTCTGTAGGAAAGTGTCAAGTCTCCTATTGTCCCTTCTGCTGTAGTTTCTTGTTGCTATGGCCCCTCGGTATAGCGGTCTACAGATGCCCATATTTCTACATGGTGAATGAAATCCTTCCAGTGGCTGTGGCTCTAAACACAAGAAGTAGGTATCTTGCTGGGCTGGTTCCCATGCAATCCCAGCTCACAGGAGACTGAGGCAGGAGGATCATGCATTCCAGGCCTATCCAGGCTATATAGTAGGTTCTCATCTCAAAAGGGGATGCTAAGTGATTGTATTTATCCTGAATATTATAGTTTTACCATTTTGAGAGAAGGGTCTATTAGTTCCTTATGGCCTGAAAATCATTATGTTTTCTAGGCCTTTGGTTAACAATCCTCTGCTTTGAGTGACATGATTATATGTGTATGCTACCATGCCCATGCTTTATTATTTACTTATTTATTTCCACAATAAGAGTCTTTATTATAATCTCTGTGAACGCATGTGATATACTTAATTGTATTAATTATATGCTTTTGGTATTCAGGACTGACTTCTAAACCCTCATGTTGTACAAGGAAGAACCTGGGAGGAGGAGAAGAAAGAGGAAATAAAAAGATCCAGAAATGGCTGTCGCTCAGGTACAGTGAGTGTGCTCCCTTTCCCATTGTTTCTCTGCTCTCTGAAGAGTTAGGCATGGAAGCTGCTGACCACTGGGTATACACTAGACTTCTTCACTTGCTCATACTCATATTTTTCGTTATCCATTAAATTTCATCAGGCAATGATCCTGTCATACGAGAGATGCTTTCCTTGCGTGTGTCCTAGGAGCAGCCTTTATGCTGTTGGGCAGGAAGGTTTGTCTAGTATCACATCTGAGTGAACTTTTAGCACTCTAGATATAGGTTAAAGAAGCTACACATGGAAGTAATATGTTAATGTGCACAGATCGATTTTGAGTTGTGGAGGGAAAGGAGACCTTCATGGGAAATCGTATTCTGCCTAACCCAGTACACTACAACACCAGTAGTAAAGTTAATGGTCAGTATTTCCAGAGAACATCTCAACAATTAGCAAATGGAATGAGGGATAGAGGGCGTTGTATTTCATCATCAAGATATTATAGTTTTGGGTAGGTCTTTTGTGTATTTGTTTCTCTTTTTTATTTATTAAATCACATTATATCCTGATTCCACCCCCCACCCTCCCAGTTCTACCCTTACAACTCCCTTCCCCCATTACCATCTCCCCTTCTCAGAGAAGGGGATTCCCCCCAACCCCATCCCTTGAGTAGAACCCAGGCCTGGGACATCAAGTGCCAGCAGGACTAAGCACCTCCTCTCCCACTGAAGCACGGCCAGGCAGTCCAGCTATGGGAAGGGGATCCCATGGCAGGCAGCGGTCAGAGACAACCATGGCTCCAGTTGTTAGAGGACCCAAATGAAGAGGACCAAGCTCTACATCTGCTACAAATGTATAAAAGGTCTAGGTCCAGTCCCTGTATGCTCTTTGGTTGGTGGTTCAGACTCTGTGAGTCCCCACAGGCCCAGGTTAGATGTTCTTGTAGGTCTTCTTCTAATGTTCTTGGGTTCTCCAGCACACTCATTCTATCTCTCATTCTTCCCCAAGACTCCCCAAGACTCCATCAGATATCTGGTTGTGGATCTCTGCCTCTGTTTCCATCCACTGCTGGATGACGCTTCTCAGGAGGCAGTTATGCTATGTTTGTGTTTGCCAGAGTATTGGGCTTGTTCGGTTGGTTAGGTTTTCTTTTGTCCTTGTTTTTAGAGAGATTATCTTCCTGTTTAATTCGGACCATCTTCCGGAGTGCTCATATGATGATGCACACAAGGCTTTCATCTCTGTGTGTATGTTCATGTGAGTGTGTACTCACGTGTACACGTGTGTTTGGAGGTCAGAGGTCAAACCAACCATCTTCTTCAGTGTCTTACCACTTTTATGTTTATACAGTATCTCTCATGGATGCTGGAGTTCATTAAGTGGTTAAGCTCCGTGGATCTCTCTGTCTCCATCCATATAGCACTGAGTTTCCAGATACACTCAGCATTTACATAACACTAGGGATGAAAACACTAGTGCTCATGATTTCCAGGCAAGCACTTTACTTCCTGGGTGGTCAATAGGAATTAGCCTGAGTGCCCAGCAGCAGGGGCTTCTGTAAACAACTCATCCTGTAGACCCTGCTGGGTCTCTTGTGAAGCTGGCAGTTAGGGCAAAAGCAGTTATATTTTTCAGTCATCAGAGAGCATGTCCTTGTAATTAAAAATATATAATAACATTTTCCTCTATTCCATTACTATTGAGTATTCAGAAATAAAAGTATGAGTGTGTATCCTGACATGACTCTTCCACCGTGAATCTGGAAGCAGTCCTGACTCTTAGGCAGCGAGACTCAGCATTCCCTTCATTGCCTAGTCTTTCAGTCTCTCACAGCCGTAAACCATCGCTGCAGTTCTGTCAAGCAATCATACAATTCTTTTTTATTTTATTTATTTTTATGATATTTTATTTTGCATGTTTTCCTTTAAGGAAAAAAGGCTAGCTTACTCATTTCCTTTGTGTCAGCCTTTAACTCTATTACATGGACCCCTCTGTAGTCCAGTCTGTCCTTGTCTTCATAGTAAAAACTGTTGCCTCGATTTCAACAGGTCTGTGAGTTACTATCCCCATCTCTTCACAGTCTATGGGAACATTCTGTAAATGGATATGCATTGCTTTTCCACAGTCTTCATGGAGTGAGGCTTTTCATCACTATGAACCCATCTTGTGGTAGAACATGGATTCTGATAAGTAGGTGCTCACATTACACCACTAGACTTGCTGTGCTATTTCTACCCTCTGCCCTGGTTCCTGTGTTGACACACCATCTCAGATTTCACTGCTAAAATCAAAAGTGTTTGGATTTCTTATGGTCCTCATATTATTAAATCTGTGAATCCCTGAGGGAGATTCCATTTTAAGAGACCACTGTTCTTCTGTCTAGTAGACAGTACTTCAGTACAATTTAAAATCCCTTTTCAGGCTTTTTTTTTTTGATCTTCTAAGGATTTGTTTAGGTGTACATATGAGTCTGTCTGTATGCCTGCACCCCGTGCATGCCTACAGCAAATAGAAGTGGGCACATTAGATCCCGTAGAACTGGAAGTTTTCAATCCAGTGTGAGGGCTGGGAACAAACCCTAGTCTTTGGCAAGAAGAACAGGTGCTCTTAACGATTGATGTATATCATTAGCCCACTTTCAGCATCCTTGAAAAGTCTTTAATTAGGTGCTATTATATATTTTCAAAAGAAAAGCACAGTGCCTTTGTGGGAGTGCATGTTTCTTGAGAGTGATGATAAAATACACTGTTGTTATTCACTCCTGTGTTTACCTGGTTCTGTGTTATAACCATATCACATCTTATGGGTCTCAAATCCTCCACTTGAGGCCTTGCTGGTTACAGAAGATTGTCAGTCCAGGCCCCTTGTTCCCATTACTGGCTCTATGCTAGGGTTACTCTAGTAGGCTCCATCGAGTTTACATTATACTAGGTTACCACCTTTCCCCCAGTTACCCCCAGTTCCAGTTGTTTCTCCCTCCCACCCTATCTGATCTCTCCTGTTCTAAAACCCAAGTGGCCTAGTTTACCTGTGAAATCTATTCTATTCCTTGTTCCCAGGAGATACATGCCTCACATTTTGAGCAATCATTTTTACCTAGCCTCTCTGGGTCTATGGACTGTAACATAATTTTCTTTTACTTTATAGCTGATATCCTCATAACAGAGTATATATCGTGTTTGTCTTTCTTAAGTCTAGGATACCTTACTCGCAATGATTTTCTTCTAGTTCCATCCAGTTACCTGCAGATTTCATGATGTCTTTGCTTTTAACAGCTGCGTAATACTCCATTGTGTAAATGTACTTCATTTTTATTATTAATTCTTTGGTTGAGGAATGGCTGATTGTTTTCCGTTTTCTATCCATTATGAATAAAGCTGCTGTGAACATAAGTGATAAGGTGTCCTTTGATAGGATGGAGTGTCTTTGGGGTGTATGCTCAGGAGTGGTATAGCTGCGTCTGAAGGTATGTCAGTTTCCAGTTTTCTGAGAAACTGCCTTATTGACTTGCAATGTGGTTGTACAAGTTTGTACTCCCACCAGCAGTGTAGAAATTTCCTGCTTGTTCCATACTGACTCCAGCATGAGTTGTCACTAGTGTTTTCTCTCTTACTTATTCTGAAAGTTGTAAGGTGGAATCTGAAAGTAGTTTTGACATCCATTTCTCTGATGTTGAATATTTCTTTAAGCGTTTCTTGGCCATTTTTATATTCCTCTGTTGAGAATCCTAATTAGATGTGTACCCCATCTTTCACTTGGATTATTTGGTTTGTTGATGTCTAGTTTCTTGAGTTCTTTATATATTAGATATTAGTCCTTGGTCAGATGTTCTTTTCCAATTCTGTGGGCCATGTTGTCCTATTGACAGTGTCTGTTGCGTTACAAAAACTTTTCAGTTTCGTTTATTAATTGTTGATCTGAGTGCCTGCACTATTTGTATTCTGTTCAGGTATTTGTCTCCTGTGCCAATGTGTGCAAGACTATTCTTCATTTTCTCTTCTATCAGGTTCAGTGAATATGCTTTTATGTGGAGGTCTTTGTTCCACATGGATTTGAGTTTTGGGCAGAGTGCTATGTACGAGTCTATTTGCATTCCTCTATATACCAACATCATTTAGATCAGCACTATTTGCTGAAGATGCTTTCTTTTTTCCATTGTGTATTTCTGACTTCTTTATCAAAATTCAGGTGTCCATATATAAGTGTGGATTTACATTTGGTCTTCATATTAATTCTATTCATCAACCTGTTTATATACCAATGCTATGTAGTTTTTATTACTACAGTTCTATAATACAGCTTGAGATCAGGGATGGTGATTCCTCCAGAAGTTCTTTTATTGCTCAGTATTGCTTTACCTATCCTAGGCCCTTTGTTTTTCTCTATGAAGTTGAGTATTGTTCTTTCAAGGTCTGTAAACGATTGTGGTGGAGTTTTGATAGAAACAGCATTGAATCTATAGATTTCCTTTGGTAGGATGTACATTTTAACTATGTTTTAACTACAGATCTATAACATGGCAGATCCTTCCATCTTCTGATATCTTTTTCTATTTTCTTCTCCAAAGAACCGGTTTTTATTATATTAGTCTTTTACTTGCTTAGTTAGACTTACTCCAAGATATTTTATATTATTTGTAGTTATTTTGAACCTTTTAAAAATATATTTCTCAGTTTTTCATTTGTATGTAGGAGGGCTATTAATTATTACTAATTTTTTGAGTTAATCTGTGGAACCACTTTGTTGAAGGAATTTCTGCTGTAAGAGTTCTCTGGTAAATTTTGGGAGTAGCTTATGTATGCTAGTCATATCTTTTGCAAGTAACAATACTGTAACTTCTCTTCCATTTTTGTATATACTTTATCGCCTTTAGTTGTCTTATTGCTTCAGAGAGAACTTTAAGTACTATACAGAATTGATATAGAGATAGAGGACAGCCTTGTGTTCCTGATTTTAGTGGAATTGCTCCGACTTTCTCTCTATTTATTTTGAAGTTGGCTATAGACGTTCTGTATATTGCCTCTATTATGTTCAGTTATATCTCTTGTATCCCTGATCTCTCCAAGTCTTTTGTTATGAAGGGGTGTTGGATTTTGTCAAAGGTTTTCTTTTCACCATCTAATAAGATCTTCATGCGTTTTTGTTGTTCTTGTTGTTGCTTGTTGTTTGTTTGTCTGTTTGCTTGTTTTCTTTCTTTCTTTGTATGGTGGATGGCATTGCCAGATTTTCTATGTTGAACCATCATGCACAGGTGGGATGATGTCTACTTATCATGGTCGATGTTTTTTATGTTTTCTAGAACTTGGTTTATGAGTATTTTATTGTGTAGTTTTGCATCAGTGTGTATGAGGGACGTTGGTTTTTAATTCTTTTACTTTGTTGAATACTTTTTTGGTTTGTGTATCAAGTTGACCATGGCCTTATAGCATGAATTTGATAATGTTCCTTCTGCTTCTATTTTGTGGAATAATTTGAGGAATATTGGTGTAACATCTGGTCAAACTCTCTGGCCCTGTGCTTTTCTTGCTTGAGAGACTTTTAAGGACTGCTTCTATGTGCTTACTGGTTATACCTCTATTTAAATGGTTTGCCTGAGCTTAATTTAAGTTTTAAATGTAGTATCTATTGAGAAAATAGTCCATTGCTTTTCGATTTTCCAATTTTGTGGAGCACAGGTTTTTGCACGTTGATCTAATTATTCTTTGCATTTCCTTAGTATTGTTACGTCCATCTTTTCATTTCTGATTTGGTGAATGTGAATATTATCTCTGTATTTGGATCAGGGTTTGTCAATCTTGTTAATTTTCTCAAAGATCCAACTGTTTATTTATTCTTTGCATTTTTCTCTTTGGTTCTATTTTATTGATTTCCATCCTGCATTTGATTATTTCCTGCCATGTACTCCTTTTTATTTTAGAGTATCTAAGTGTCCTGATGAGTCACTAGTATGTGTTCTTTCTACTTTCTTAATGGAGGCATATAGTGCTGTGAACTTTCCTCTTAGCACCACTTCTTTCTGTAACAAAGGATTCGGTATGGTACGTTGTCCGTTCATTTTCACTGAATTCTAGAAAGTCTTTAATATCTTTATTTCTGCCTTGACACTGAATTCGTTCAGTAGGGAGTTGTTCAGTGTCCATGAGTTTGTAGGCTTTCTGTTGTTTCTGTTGTCGTTGAAATGCAGTTTTAATCCATGGTAGTCGAGGAAGATATAAGGGGTTATTTTCACTTTACTTTATTATTTCAGAATTGCTTTGTGACCCAGTATGTAGCCAGTTTTTTAGAATATTCTGTGAGTTGCTGAGAAGCTATACTCTTTTGAATTTGGGTGAAATTTTCTATGGTTATATATAAGGTCCATTAGATCCATAATGCTTACTAGCTCTATAATGTCTCGTTTAATTTTTGTATAGATTACCTTTCCTTTGGTGAGTCAGATACTGAAGTCTCCACTATTAATATCTGAGGTTCAATGTGTGATTTATGATTTAGTGAGGTTTCTTTTACAAATTCAGTTGCCCTAGTTTCCGGGGCATAAATGTGAAGAAATGTCATTTTGCTACATTTTCTTTTGATGGGTTTGAAATGTCTTTCTCCATCTCTTTTGATTAATTTGGGCTTGAAATTTAGAGCGTTTGTGTTTCCCTTCTTTAGGTTTTCCTGGTATGAGATTATTTGTTGTGTGTGTTTTTATGGGTGTAGTTATCTTTCTGTGTGGGAGTTTTCTTTCTAATCCTTTAGGGCTGGATTTGTGGATAGATCTTATTTCAATTTGGCTTTGTCATGGAATATCTTGTTTTTTTCCAGCTATAGTGATTGAGAGTTTGCTGGGCACAGTAGTCTGGGCTGTAATCTGTGGTCTCTTAGAGTGTGCAAGACATTTACCCTGGCCCTTCTGGCTTTCAGAGTCTCCACTAAGAAGTTGAGTATAATTCTAAAAGATCCACCTTTATATTTTACTTAATCTTTTCCCATGAAGCATTTAATATGCTTTCTTTGTTCTGTATGTTTAGTGTCTTGATTATTTTGTGGCACAGGGATTTTTTTAGTCTGATCCAATCTATTTGGTGTTCTGTAAACTCCATGCCTATGCTTACAGGTATGACCTTTTTGAGGTTTTGAAAAATTTCTTCTATTATTTTGATAAATATATTTTCTGGCTTTTGATCTGGGATTCTTCTCCTTTGTTTATTCCTATTATTTTTAGGTTATTTTTTTCATAGTGTCCCAGATTTCCTGCATGTTTTATATCACAAATTTGGTAGATTTAACATTTTCTTTGACCAGTGAATCTATTTATTCTGCCCTCTTCTCAACCCCTGAGAGTCTTTCTTCCATTTCCAGTTGTCTATTGGTGATGTTTGTATCTGTTTGCTTACCTAGCTTTTCAAGCATTTCTGTTGAGGTTTGGTCTTTTGCTATGCTAAATTCTAGTTGTTCCCAGACACTATACATAGACCCAAATGATGCTATGTGACCTTGTCCCCTAAGTTATTCTTGATTGGTGAATAAATTTGCTGACAGCCAATAGCTTGCCAGAAGAGACATGGGTGGGATTTAGGGATCTTAGATTTAGGGTTGGAGGAGAACCACAAAGTGAAAATTAAAAAAAAAAGTGAAGAGAGGCAAAGCCACCTTGGGATAAGAATCTTAAAACAATGGCCATGTGCATTGGCCTGGCAAACTATATAATGGGATTGTTGGGTGGGTCGGGTGGAAAATAGACATAATAGCATAGAATATGGATATCTGCACAGCTCTTGTGCTGACTAAGGCAGATTATAAATATAAAGGTTGTGTATATCTTTTATCTGGGAACTAAATGGTCAAAGACAGGGTAGAAACCCTGAAACAAGAGTGAATGTTTGTACAACACATTTCCATAATTCCCTCCATTTTGTTTTCTTTATTGCTTCTACTTCAATTTTCAGGTCTTGACGAGTTTACTTCACCTGCTTGTTTCTTTGTTTCCTTGCTATTCTTTAAGGAGTTTATTGATTTCCTCTAATTTTTTTGTCTTTTCCTCAATTTCTTTCAGAGATTTCTTGTTTAAGGACATCTGTTATCTCAGTAATGTTAGTTTTAAGGTTGATTTCTTGTGATTCAGCTGCATTAAAATATTTTCAGTCTTGCTTTATAGGATAGTTGAGCTCTAGTGATGCCATATCACCCTGACTATTATTGATTTTGTTTTTAAGCAGTTGTTTACACATCTGGTTTTGGTTATAGGTCTAAATGACTATTTTTGAGGTTGTATTTGTTAGATGTGGCATTCCTTGGTTTCTGTTCCTGTTTAGTCTTCTGTTCCTTACAGCCTGGATTTCTGGCTGACCAGCTTGACCTTTCTTCAACTAAGGAGTCTCTGACTACGTTAGTGACTCGATTTTTAATGACTAGCTTGGCCTTAGGTTCAGGAGAGAAGGTGGTGAAGTGGAAAGGGGGAGGTGCAATAGTAACTTTTATTCACCTGCTGTAATTGTCAACTCTGAGACTTACTTCCCCTGTCTGCTATGCTAGACTAGTCCTGGAAGCTCCTACCATCTGTACAATCTAACACAGACATAGATTATTTTTATCCTCTCACAATTACTGTTGAATAAGTTCAGCCCTTCCTACTTCTTTCTGATCTCTGGCTGTTCTCAGTCAAACTCCTCCAAGCTGACTGATTCCATGTAGCTTCTGTCTGCTTCTCCTGGTTTATTCTACTTGGCCTCATAAAAACTTCATCAACGTGTTTTAATCTTCTGTCTCCTGATTTTCTGTCTTTTCTTGTTTTAACTTTTGTCTAGCTTGTTCTATCTTGGTAAAACGCCTGTTCCCCTCCTGCATTGCTCTCTCTTAAGTCAACTACTCTCTTTTCTCTCTCATTTTTATGAGAGTTGGGATTATCCTATTCTGTCAAATCTTTCTGTTTTGTCACTTTCTCTGTCACTCAATTAGACACCACTTTCAAAACCTGGGTGATTCCTTCTAAAAACTAATGTTACCTTCATCATTTTGGATTAAAAGTGTGTTCTAAAGATGTGTTTGTACTGTAGCCAGAGGGATTAAAGGTTTTTGCTAAGGCAGAACCACCTTACAACAAGAAAAATTTTTTTTTCTCAATAAACAGCACAGTCTTGGGAGTTCACAGTGTGATGAAATAACCTATAACAGGCAGGCATTGAAATAGGTTTTTTGAGCCAAGTCTAGAGAGTAAGACACTTTACCTGGCAACCAAGTCCCTTACCTGTTTTTCTGACGTGGCATGAACCTGCATGGTGGGATTGTATGGAATTGTGGAAGTATGCTGGAATTGGCAGCAGGGAGCTATAAGGTGGGAAATATGGTAGGAGAGCAGAATTGGTAGAATATGCCTTTAGGGACCAAGTCTAAAGAGTAAGACATTTAATCTGGTGGGCAGGTCACTCACCTGTTTTGTTTTGTTTTGTTTCTTAAAGCCTCACGACTTTATCTGTGAAGACACTGTTCATGCAATAGCTCAGCTAGAAACTGAACAGGGTGTGTCAACCAGTACAAGTGAGATGAAACTATCGGTTTTTCTTTTTTCCTTTTATGGGATAGTTACTAGGGGTGGGCAAAAGGGCCTAGGAAAATGCTTCGGTGAATAGAGTTAATGTATAAGAACAGAAGGTAAATGAAAGGGGCACACCAAGTCTTGGCTTCCATTTGTTTGCTATTCATATTATTCACAAACAAGAGAAATGGTCTGTGACATATCGTAATATCTCAAAGAAAAACAAAATAACCTTAGAGAGAAGCTATATTGCTCTGATGCTTCTTAATCTGGGAACATAGGAGGAAAAAAAAATGTCTATTTCTCCCTGTACCCTCTCACCCAACCGAAGACTTAGGATAGCACACATACGAGGTTTTCCCCACACCTCAGGAAAGTAATTCTCCAGTGTACCCCCGCCCAGTGTCAGCTAATTCTGTTGCATTCTGACACTAAACAGCTAGAAACCTCAGTTCCATAGACTGCTCTGCCTCTCTTCAGTTTTATGTTTCATTTTCTAGGGCAGCTCAGAATACCTATCCCCATTTATATGAAGGACATTTCAAAGGCTATAGATAAATGGTTAGACAAAGAAGACACAAAAGGTGAGGTGCAGGAGATGGACTGTGGCTTTCACACCCTGTTTGAGTAAGCCCCTCTTTAGCACTTTTGACCATAGCAGAATGTGAGGAAAAAACTCTGTTCTTTGAGGATACATGGAGTTCCATTACACACACATGATTACTTAACACCACTGGTCATTGCTGTTCACTTGAGACTTCAGCTCCTCTACCCTTCCTAGAGGATGGGGAGAAAGCCTGAAGTTCAGACCTATTCTTGTCTTGGTCACCTTGGTTTCTAGCAACCTTTCTGAAACTCAGAACCCTCTGGACCTCATTTCAGTGCTCAACATAATCATTCTTAACAATCCAGAGATGCCAGGTGAATTACACATCTGAGAACTAAATAAAGACATGTTTTTATTAGGTTACAGCATGGAGGTGGTTTATTTTCTTTAAATTAGTTCATCCTTTTGATTTTTCACTTGTGTCACCTCTGTGTAAAGCTCTTAAATGTCCACATGGTAAAATGTGTTTGTTCCCTTTTAGGGACAGTTGACATTCAGTGATGTGGCCATAGAGTTCTCTCAAGAGGAATGGGACTGCCTAGACCATGCACAGAGGGCTTTGCACAGGGATGTCATGTTGGAGAACTACAGCAACCTGGTCTCCCTGGGTAAGGATGGCTTTCTTTGTAACTTTCCATTTTCCTTCTGTGCCTTTGGGGATCCATGTAACTATTCTACCTTTCTCCTTTTCCTTCTTTCTTCCCTCCCTTCCTTCATTGGGAATAAAACTTAAGACTTTCATACAAGCAAGCGTTCTACCACTGGGCTGTGCTCCAGGCCCTTATGATAGATTTTTTGGCCTTTTAATTTATTTTTTTTTATTTTGAGTTGTATAGTCTAGTAGCCTTGAACTTACAGTCTGCTTGCCTCACACTGGAATTATAAGCATTTGCCACCATGCATGACTCTTGGCACCTAGGCATGTGTTTAAAGTATCTAATTCCTTGCTTTCTTTCCCTGAGCTTTTGAGTCAGTACTTCTTTGTAGATAACTAGTTTCTGTCCATTAAGTTCCCAGAGGGAGGCATTCATGATAAGTTTGTGAAGTATTTTTCTAGATTTATATGTAACATGTTCTGTCCTCACTTTAGCACAGTATGGAATTTCTATAACATCCTCAGTTCCTGATGTTACTGTCTTTGTAAACAGGAATGACACTTCAAAGTCTGAATGCTGTGTCTAAGTTGGAACAAAACAAAGGACCCTGGACCGTGGAGAGTGAGGCAATAATAACCAGAAAATCAAATGTACAGGAATATGCCATAGCTATGAATGCAGGTAAGCTGTCAGAGCACAGAGTAAAGGCTGCCCTATTGTGTAATGGCCAAGTGCAAGGTCTCAGTGAGAAACAAGTATCTACAAGCTACTATTCGCTACAGGAACAAAAATTTAGCTCTTCATACTCATGTGGTGCCAGGCAGTTTTGTCTGGTTTTAATCTCGTTTGTATATTTGAGGTAGTGTCTCACTCTTTTGTTCATGCTATTCTGAAACTCACTGTGTAACCCAGGGTGACCATAAAATCTGAGTAAGCCTTCTGCCTCATTCTTCCAAGTGCTAAGATTAGATGCATAAGCTACTATATCCAGTTTCTGTACAGTAAATAAGTTTTGACAAAGGTGCTATAATACAGATACACCTTGTGTGTATACTGAAAACTTCATGATGAAATATTTGATTCTCTGTGGCAATGTGATATGTTCTAGAACTTTCTGCAGGGCAGGAGAATGGGTTGCAAGATTGTGCTGTGCAGACCAGGCTGGCATGAAAATCTTAGTCCTCTTGCCGCAGCCTGACAAGTGAGGAGATTATATATGAGCTTCCATTCTTGCTTCAAATAGAACTTTGAAGAGGTGAGTCTAGTTGAAAATAGGTAGCTGGGATATGCCACTCTGAAAAGGAGTAGTACTGAATACTGTGTTAGTAAGAGAGATTGTTTATGAAATAATCAGGCTAAACCAGGCATGGTGGTGCATGCCATAATCTAAAGACTTGAAAAGTTGAGGCAGCTAGGTATTCATAAGTTTGAGACAAGCCTGATTCACATTTTAAGTTCCAGACAAATCAGGGCTGTGTAGTGAGAACCTATCCCAAAAGAAATAAAAATTTTAAATAAAATAATTAGGCTAACAAGCAAAGAATACCTAATTGTTGTTTACTTGGTTTGTTTTGCTCAATAAAATATTCTTTAGACTGATAGACACTGTTGTAATAAGAACTCTTTTTCGGAAGAACAAATGAAACTAATATAATACATAGAGTCAATTGGTGGTGTACACCAAGGTTAATTATGTAATTAACTACTAGGAAGAACAATGAGAATAGTACAGACATTCCATGGACACATCAGTCTTCTAGATCTATACTCAAGCTGAGTTGCTGGATGATACAATACTAGCATCTTTTCTGGTTCATCTGTGCCAGTCCAACACCTCATCCACACTTATTTTCTTTATCCTAAAACTTCCCATGAGTGTCAGAGAACTTTAGTGCTGTGAGCTAAATGAGTAGTCTTTTCTTACTTAGCTTCAGGTATTTCCCTCTGAGTTTGGAGAAATAATGTGCATATCATATATCCGACAGGGAGTGAATAACTGAATCATGAAACCTGAAACAAGCTAGTGTGAAAACAGCACACTAAAAAAGGAGGATGGACTTATGTGTTTGTGTGCAATGGGGTTATGATTAAGCCCAGGGCATTAGCTGAGCTAATATTCGGCCATCTTCCACTGCCCATTAGAAATGTGGGTATTTTAATTTCTTTTATTTATTTATTTTTTTGAGCACTGCACAGGCCACTAAGCTTCCTCAATGCATGGATTAGAGGTGTACATTGCCATGGCCAACTTAATAGACATTTATTGAACAGCAGTGACATACAGAAGTACTCTTATTGCAGAAATGCCAATTTTCACCCTAATGAGATATCGCCTTCACTTGTTAAAAATATGCTGCTTTGGAAAAGCTGCACCTTGGTCTGGATGTGAGGGAAAGGAGACTCTTATTAAGTGTTTGTTGGAATATAGATTAAGATTCAATAATGACACCTTTTCACAGAGATGTCAGAAAAAATAAGAGGTATCGTGTAATCAAGCAGCTGAGCTTTTGAGTGTAGATTCTAAAGCCTCAAGATGATGTTTTGTGTGGGATGTTTATATTCTTGTGACATAAGTCACAAGTAGTCAAATTATGTAATAGACCATGTGTTTATCACCAGCAGTTTCTCTCCCCCCCCCCGTCTCTCTCTTATCTTTTTGTCTTTCTCTCTCTGTCTCTTTCCTCCCTCCCTCTCTCTGTCTCTGTCTCTCCCTGTCTCTCTGTCTCTCTCTGTCTCTGTCTCTCTGTCTGTGTGTGTGTGTGTGTGTGTGTGTGTGTGTGTGTGTGTGAATTTTACTTGTCCTGCAAAAGAACATTCTCTTAGTTATGATGTTTATCAGCCTGGAAGAGCTTTTATAAACAGAATAAACCAGCAGGTAATTGTCACATTGGGTTTTCTTGGATACCCACTCCAGTTTTGTCCATTTTGCTGTGGATAACAGAAATTCATTCTTTTAGGATCATAGTCTTCACTGGGTATATCTCCATATTTTCCTTATCCATTTATCTGCTAACATACATATAGGTCAATGCCATATGCATATCTCTCATGAGTTTTCACTTATATATAAAATTTCACTCAATTCACCTAGAAACAGCGAACAGAAAGGTAAGCACCAGGAGTAGAGAATATTAATCAGTTAGTGTCAGTGAGACCAGAGTTTTAACAAAACAATAGGCGCAATAAGTGTATTTTTAAATGGTTAGTATGATCATGTTTCCATCTTGTTATCACTTTGCTACACACAAACACACACACACACACACACACACACACACACACACACCCCTGAAATACCATGTTTCAGTCTTATCATTTTGATATATATATATATATACACACACACACAAATATATAATGACTTTCTAATATTCATTATCATACTACTTCTTTAAATTAGTGAGATACAGCAGACATCTCATACATGTGTACTTTTGGTCCTTGATCATGCTCAACCTCCAATTTTTTTTTTTTTTTTATTCTCCTTCCCCTTCCCTGATAGACCTTCTTCTACTTTATCATTCTTTGTTCAAACTTTTTCAAAAATTTTCCACATGTAAGAGAAAATATGCTATATTTTCCTTTCTGTTTGACTTATTTGCTTAGCACAATGCCATATAATTTTGTCAGTTTTTCTGATGAATGACAGAATCCCATGTTTTTTTTTGTGACTGAATAATACCATAACACATCAGTGCATGCATACTTTTCTTATTTTTTTTCCCTTTTTCTGTTTGTTTGGGGTTTTTTGTTCTTTGGTCAGTTTGTTCACTTTTCATGACAGGATTTTGTTACTGCAACTACAGCTGCCCTGGAACTCATTCTGTAGGCCAGGCTGTTCTCAAATTGAGAGATCCACCTGGTGCTGCCTCTAATTGAGAGGATTAAAGGCATGTGCCACCACAGACCATCACATTATTTGAACCTTACGATCAAAATTATAGTTATGCACGCATATCCTCATAATAGTGACTTCATTTCATATGCAAACACCGTAGTGGAATGGCTGAAAGCTATATTTCTATCATTTTCTGTTATTTCCATATAGAAAATCCTGCTTTTTTTCCATAATAAGAAAGTGTATATCATTTTACAACATACAGAATTTTGTTTTCAATCTAATTTTTTAATTATGTTTTTACGTGTGTGTGTATACATATGAGGGCAGATGTCCTCACCAGATAAAAGTTTTGGATCCCTGGACTTGGTGTTTATATGATCGTGAGTTGTCTGGTGTGGGCGCTGGGAGCAGAATTCAGCTGCTCTGCAAGAGTGGTACATGTTCTTAGCGCCTCAGTCATCTCTCTAGCTCCTACATTTAGCAGTTCATGGACATATGTATTAATTATTTGCCTGGTTGCTTTATTATGGAATTCTAGATTGTTTTTGTAATAGTTCGTAGGACCTACAAGTGCTTGTTTTCTGTGTGTGCTGTGCACTGTAACAGACTTGCACTACTTATTCATGTTGAAAAATGCCTTTCATGAGCCAGTCTAGGTAGGTTTTCAAGAGGTTCTTGTATTGTTTTTGCTGGTCCTGTTTTTGTGAATTTTTCTTATTTTTTGCTATTGTTTTGTATTTCAAAATTGCTACGTACTTAACAGATTATATAAAGAAACTATAGTTAAATTTTATTATTATATATATTATGGTATTTTATATGCATTTATACAGAATATACTGTTAATATTATTTTTTATTTACTTGTGATACAGCCATAGACAATAACATATATTGATTTATGTAAATTTACTCACTATGAATATTTGGTCATAAGTTATTTGAAATGAGTCCTCACTCCTAGTTATTAAAATTACATACAATTATCTGTACTTAAATACAAAAATCAATGTTTAATGATAATAAAATTGGCCTTTATGTTTCTAAAAGTTGACAAACAAACTCAGTAAATTTTATTTTTGCTATAAATATTTTCATTGTAGAATGTCTTGTCTGTACTTAATCAGAAAAGTGTTATATCTTCTAGTTAACTCTCCTAAAAATAAAATTAAAGATTTCCTACCAAAAGGGAGTGGAGATTCAGGAGAAATATTCCAGACAATGGTATCAGAAAGATATAAATTCAATAACATTGATGAGTTTTCCTTCAGAGAAATCCATCAGAACATTCAGAATTTTGAGTACCAGTGGAAAGAGCATGAAAAGAATTATAAAACCACTTGTAGAAGAGATCAAGATAGTGGAAAGGAGACAGGAATAAACCTTAGGAAAATTCGCTTCTATTAAGTTTCACTTCATATCCATTTTCATTTGCAGAAAATATTGATTGTATGGAAGCTAAGTCCATCAGCAACGGCTCTTCAATTTTGTCCTCTGACAGAATTTTTCTTAGTGGTGACAAAGCACCCTTTGTTCATGAATATGATGTTTATTCTTCACTACTTATGAAAGGACAGAAAGCAGCCATTAAGGAAAAACCTTATCAATGTAATGAATGTGACAAGGTCTTCCGTTATACTTCTTCTCTAGCATATCATCGGCAAATTCATACTGGAGAGAAACTTTACAAATGTGTTGAGTGTGGTAAGGCTTTTTTTCGACGTTCTTACCTTTTGGTACACGAGAGGCATCATTCTGGAGCGAAACCTTACAAATGTAATGAATGTGGTAAGGTCTTCAGTCAGAATTCACACCTTAAAAGTCACCGAAGAATTCATACTGGTGAGAAGCCATACAAATGTAATGATTGTGGCAAAGCCTTTAGTGTTCGTTCAAACCTAACTCACCATCTGGTAATCCATACTGGAGATAAACCTTATAAATGTAATGAGTGTGGCAAGGTCTTCAGTCAAACCTCAAGCCTCACGATCCATCGAAGGACTCACACTGGAGAGAAACCTTATAGGTGCAATGAGTGTGGGAAAGTATTCAGTTCACATTCAAACCTAAATACCCATCAGGCAATCCATACTGGAGAAAAACCCTACAAATGTTCAGAGTGTGGCAAGGTCTTTACTCAGAATTCACATCTTGCAAATCACTGGAGAACACATACAGGAGAGAAACCTTACAAGTGTAACGAGTGTGGGAAAGCCTTTAGTGTGTATTCCAGCCTCACTACCCATCTGGCAATCCATACAGGAGAAAAACCCTACAAGTGTGAAGAATGTGGCAAGGTCTTCACTCAAAATTCACATCTTGCAAATCATCGTGGAATTCACAGTGGGGAGAAGCCTTACAAGTGTGAAGAATGTGGCAAACACTTCAATCAAACTTCAAATCTTGCAAGACATTGGAGGGTTCATACTGGAGAGAAGCCTTACAAATGCAGTGAATGTGGCAAAGCTTTTAGTGTGCGTTCTAGCCTGACTTCCCATCAAGTAATCCACACTGGAGAAAAACCTTACAAATGTGCTGAATGTGGCAAGGTCTTCAGTCAAACTTCAAGCCTTTCAATCCATCAGAGAATTCACACTGGAGAGAAACCTTACAGGTGCAACGAGTGTGGGAAAGCCTTTAATTCACATTCCAACCTAAATACCCATCAGGTAATCCATACTGGGCAAAAACCCTATAAATGTCTGGAATGTGGCAAAGTGTTTACACAAAATTCACATCTTGCAAATCATCACAGAACCCATACAGGAGAGAAGCCTTACAAATGTAATGAGTGTGGCAAAGCCTTCAGTGTGTATTCAAGTCTGACCACCCATCAGGCAATCCATACTGGAGAAAAACCTTTTAAGTGTAATGAATGTGGTAAGGTCTTCACTCAAAATTCACACCTAGCAAGTCACCGGAGAACTCATACTGGAGAAAAACCTTACAAGTGTAGTAAGTGTGGTAAAGCCTTTAGTGTGCGTTCAAGCTTGACTACCCATCAGGCAATCCATTCTGGAGAAAAACCTTACACATGTAGTGAATGTGGCAAAGTCTTTAGTCGAAGTTCCAACCTTGCAAGTCATCAAAGACTTCATGTTGAACAGAAAGTTATGTCAATATAGCAAGGTCTTCAGGCATGATTCACTTCTTGCACAACATCCAGGAATCCAACCCTAAGAAAATATTGGTATTGTGTTAATGATAAGTACCCATCATAAGTTCAAATATGTCATTGGATGTCCTGGTATGCATGTACAACCACACACTTTCTAAGGTGTTGTAGGACCACTGTCTGCCCGGGATATATAGGAAAAATGTGATTTAAAATTAAAAATAAGGGACTGGAGAGATGGCTCAGCGGTTAAGAGCACTGGCTGCTCTTCCAGAGGTCCTGACTTCAAATCCCAGCAACCACATGGTGGCTCACAACCATCTGTAATGGGGATCCGATGCCTTCTTCTAGTGTGTCTGAAGACAGCAACAGTGTATTCATATACATTAAATAAAATCTTTAAAAGAATTAAAAATAAATCAAACTCTTATAGACACATATCGTATTAAGAAGACATTTCAAACATGTAGAGAAGATGCTTCAGGATATGATTCCCTCTATAAACATCAAAATGCACATTGTTGATGAACTCATCTAGCTTGCACTTACTGAGAATGCTATTTAATGACTATTACAGTAAAGGGTGAATGGAAGGAATTACTCAGCCTCTTGTTTTCATGGCTAGTCTCTCATGTTACGTTCCACAGAATAATTGCTAGTTACTGAACAATTAGCTAAAAACTTGCCAAAACACAATATATTTGAAAGGTGGAAGGCATTTGATATTTGCCTTCAGTATTCATATACTCATTTATTTATGGTCCTTGCAAAATCTGCTTTGCCATTTATGATTGTTATCTGCAACTTTCTGGTGATGCAATACCTGCCTCAGGGCATTTTATTGCAGCCTCTGGAAAAAACAGAATAGTCACATTAGTAGGAAAGAATCATGTCTGGTTCTGAGAATGACTCCATTCCACGTTTTGAATTAAGTACTGACTAAGTTATTTTTCTAATTTGTGTTTAGTTTTTGTATTAAATTTCATGACTAAAGCTAATGTGGGGAGAAAAGGGTTTATTTCATCTTATGTGTTATAGTTGATCAACAGAAGCCAGGGTAAGAGTTTGAGTAGGAACCTGGAAGCAGGGAATAAGGAAGACAATGGAGAAATAATACCTGCTGGCTTGCCTTTCGTGGCTTAGCTTTTTTGTACAACCCAGGACCACCTACCAAGGGATGGCACTGCCTAAAGCTATCTAGGCCTCTTATGTCAATCATTAATAAAGAAAACGCTTGACAGAAATTTTCAGACCAGACTGATGGATGTGATTTCTTAAGTGTCCCTCTTCTCTGGTAACTCTAGTTTGTGGCAAGTTAAAAAGATATAACCAGATCATTTATCATCTGAAAGGGACAGGATATTGTAAAATTACAATGTAAAGTTATCAAGTTTATTGTGTATGATAGGGGCATTCTGTGGGGCAGAAGCAATTAGGTTGGAAAGAAATGATCTACCATCTGATCATGAGGTACAAAAGCTGCCACAAAATTTGGATACTGCATTTTTTATGAAATACACTTTGTCAAATAACTGCAGAAGACATAGTAAACGTGTATATTGGATAATAACAGGTTTCATGTAGGAAATAATAATTTTTCCTACTTTTAAAATTAAAGTGAGAAACACCATTAGGATGGAAAATTTAACCCCAAAATGTGTAGGACTGTGTGTATAGCTAGTGGAGAAGCACTTGTGTCATGCATGTCAGGCCCCAAGTCCAATGCTCAGCAGCACCAAAAGTAAAAATTCCACACAATGTTTCTTAAGAGTGACATCATTTAACTACTGTTGTTAAGTTTTCCCACTGTCTTGTTCAAAACATCACTAATCAAACTTTTAGCTAATGAAATTAAAGGTTTTATTTTCCAATAACTGTATTTGTATTTTCTTTCTTTTTCCTTATCAGTACATGGGAACTGAGAAAATGAAGTGAAGCTCTTCCATTTGAGGGTTTTCTGCTTTTTGAATGACTTCAAGGACCATAAAGTTTTAGGACCCTTTAATCATTTATCCATGCCCCTAGGATTCCTTTATAGGTGTAGTGTACATCAAACACGACACATGGAACACTGTCAGAGGTGCGATGGTTTCTGATTCAAATATACACTTGGGACTTCATAGCTGTGCAATACTTCAGACATTCCACGGACAGAACTATACAGTGCTCATTCTGCTTGACTTTCATGAAGAAAAAACTTGAAGCACTGTTCAGTAAACATGAAAGTCAGATATATGATGTGACATGAATAGAAATAAATCATTATTTCGAAAGAGAGGTGATTATTTTTTGGTCATTTGTTCTTTGTTTGGGTGTTTTTGTCTTTCTGTTATGATATTTTACCAACACAAAAGGCAAGTTAGGGGGAAAAAGGACTTTATGGTATTTTTACAGTTTCAGAGTAAATATAGACTTTGATGACAGGGAAGCCATGGCAGTCAGCAGGCATCACATTGCATGAGCAGAAAGCAGAACATAAAGCAAAGCCTAACCCCCACTAATCAGTTTCCTCCAGGAGGGTTCACAACTTACAAATAATACCACCAATTGGGGTATTCAAACGATGAGCCTGTTGGGCACATTTCCCATTCAGCCACTCATTGACTTACCTTGATAGTTCATATATTCTTTTACTTAAACCAGTGTGAACTGGAAAATACTGTTAAGCTCTTTTGTTACCTTTCCTCCTTTGGCCAGTTGCACCACCTTCTGTACAAGGAAACTGGGGCAGAATAACCCTAAGGTTTCTCCTTCCACAAGTTGGGGCACTAGGTGGTGGGGTTTTACCCGTAGTTAATCTTATTGTGCTATTGCAGTGTCAGAGACTCCTCTTTACAATGCTAGTCATTTAACACTACTTTTTCAATTCTTGTCTTGACTGCAGTCTTTCCAGTGCTGTTTTGCCCTACCAACTACTTAACCTCTCTGTGCCACATGTTGTGGTTTTCCATTGCAGACTCAAAATTAATTAGTACTAAAAACGCAATTTTGGAAACTTTTCCAAAGAAATCAATCCATTCCTTTTTAATACAGTGTCAAGAAATTCTTGAGAGAGGGCAGCCTTCTTCTTTGCCAATATGTCACATAAATGGCCTCTAGCATAGTTGATAATAGAGTCCTTACTTTATTCTGAAATCTCATTTCTTTCAGCATTGCTTTCATCTATGCTCACACTAGAAGTCCCATTAAATTATACATACAGCATTCTATGATTTCTCCAATGAAAAGCCCCAAATTTTGGTATATTTCTACCACAATACACAGGCCTATAAACCACATGGTTGGATTTGTCAAAGAAACAGTTATGATGATTTGAAGGTTAATGGCCTCCGTAGGCTCATAGATTTGATTGCCTGATCAGAAAGTGGCACTATTTGAAAGGACTAGTAGTTGTGGCCTATTGGAGGATGTGTGTCTCTAGGAGTAGGCTTTGAGCTTTCCAGGCCTCATGGATCTCTCTGTTCCTGTTGCCTGAACTCCGGGCGTAGAACTAAGTTATTCTCCAGCTCCATGTTTGCTTACATGTTGTCATGCTTCCCCACTATGATGATAATGGATTGAACCTCTGAACTTGTAAGTAAAATCCACTTAAATGCTCTCTTTTAAGATTAGAAATTATTATGATACCTCTTCACATCAACAGAACCTGGGCTAAGACAAGTTGGTACCAGGATCAAGATAATTCTATGATAGGCCTGACCATATTTTGGGGGAGGCGTATTGAAAATTTGGGGACTTTGGATTAGAAAAGTGAATGGACACTTTAAGTGTGTCTTAATGGGCCATCCTAGTAGGAGCATGGAAGACAGTGCAAAGGATGTTTTCTACTGGGAAAACTCAGTTCAGCTCATACGATCCAAAAGGGAAGAATATTAGTAAGGGGCCTAGAAATCATTCTTGTTTTATTTTGGCAAATAATATAGCTTTCTGCTCTTGTTCTAGAAATCTACCAGAGGATACATTGAAGAACTTTTAGATTAATGGCATTGATAGAGAAGATTTCAAGACACTCTAGTATTTACTCTGTCCTATGCTTATTAGTAGTCACTCTTATGCAAATCTAAATGTAAAGCAATAAGGAAAATGTGAGTCTCTGCTCCCAAACCCCATGGGAGAGAGACCTCACCGCCTGATCAGGTGGGCACTCCTGAGGCTGCAGAGCGGAGGAGACCACCAACACTGCCCACATCCCTGGCCCAAGAGGCAACTGTATAAGGCCTCTGGGTTCCCGTAGGGGAGGGCCCAGGAGCGGCAGGACCCCTGCGCCTGAGACACCGCCGGAACCTGAAGGAAACAGACTGGATAAACAGTTCCCTGCACCCAAATCCCGTGGGAGGGAGAGCTAAACCTTCAGAGAGGCAGACACACCTGGGAAACCAGAAGAGACTGCACTCTGTGCACATCCAGATGCCAGAGGAAAACACCAAACGTCATCTGGAACCCTGGTGCATGGAGGCTCCCGGAAAGAGTGGCGCAGATCTTCCCGGTTGCTGCCCCAGCGGAGAGGACTTAGGCAGTACCCCATGAGCAAACTTGAGCCTTGGAACCACAGGTAGGACCAACTTTTCCCCTGCAAGAAACCTGCCTGGTGAACTCAAGACACAGGCCCACAGGAACAGCTGAAGACCTGTAGAGAGGAAAAACTACACGCCCGAAAGCAGAACACTCTGTCCCCATAACTGACTGAAAGAAAACAGGAAAACAGGTCTACAGCACTCCTGACACACAGGCTTATAGGACAGTCTAGCCACTGTCAGAAATAGCAGAACAAAGTAACACTAGAGATAATCTGATGGCGAGAGGCAAGCGCAGGAACCCAAGCAACAGAAACCAAGACTACATGGCATCATCAGAGCCCAATTCTCCTACCAAAAATAAACATGGAATATCCAAACACACCAGAAAAGCAAGATCTAGTTTCAAAATCGTATTTGATCATGATGCTGGAGGACTTCAAGAAAGACGTGGAGAACTCCCTTAGAGAACAAGTAGAAGCCTACAGAGAGGAATCGCAAAAATGCCTGAAAGAATTCCAGGAAAACATAAATAAACAAGTAGAAACCCATAGAGAGGAGACACAAAAATCCCTGAAAGAATTCCAGGAAAACACAATCAAACAGTTGAAGGAATTAAAAATGGAAATAGAAGCAATCAAGAAAGAACACATGGAAACAACCCTGGACATAGAAAATCAAAAGAAAAGACAAGGAGCTGTAGATACAAGCCTCACCAACAGAATACAAGAGATGGAAGAGAGAATCTCGGGAGCAGAAGGTTCCATAGAAATCATTGACTCAACTGTCAAAGATAATGTAAAGCAGAAAAAGCTACTGGTCCAAAACATACAGGAAATCCAGGACTCAATGAGAAGATCACACCTAAGGATAATAGGTATAGAAGAGACTGAAGACTCCCAGCTCAAAGGACCAGTAAATATCTTGAACAAAATCATAGAAGAAAACTTCCCTAACCTAAAAAAAGAGATACCCATAGGCATACAAGAAGCCTACAGAACTCCAAGTAGATTGGACCAGAAAAGAAACACCTCCCGTCACATAATAGTCAAAACACCAAACGCACAAAATAAAGAAAGAATATTAAAAGCAGTAAGGGAAAAAGGTCAAGTAACATATAAAGGCAGACCTATCAGAATCACACCAGACTTTTCGCCAGAAACTATGAAGGCCAGAAGATCCTGGACAGATGTCATACAGACCCTAAGAGAACACAAATGCCAGCCCAGGTTACTATATCCTGCAAAACTCTCAATTAACACAGATGAAGAAACCAAGATATTCCATGACAAAACCAAATTTACACAATATCTTTCTACAAATCCAGCACTACAAAGGATAATAAATGGTAAAGCCCAACATAAGGAGGCAAGCTATACCCTAGAAGAAGCAAGAAACTAATCATCTTGGCACCAAAACAAAGAGAAGAAAAGCACACAAACATAACCTCACATCCAAATATGAATATAACAGGAAGCAATAATCACTATTCCTTAATATCTCTCAACATCAATGGCCTCAACTCCCCAATAAAAAGACATAGATTAACAAACTGGATACGCAACAGGGACCCTGCATTCTGCTGCCTACAGGAAACA
The DNA here is from genome assembly GCF_021556685.1 of Rattus norvegicus. Classification (NCBI taxonomy): domain Eukaryota; kingdom Metazoa; phylum Chordata; class Mammalia; order Rodentia; family Muridae; genus Rattus; species Rattus norvegicus. Next base: position 71,455,981 of record NC_141534.1, read on the forward strand.
CACCTCAGAGACAAAGACAGACACTACCTCAGAGTGAAAGGCTGGAAAACAACTTTCCAAGCAAATGGTCAGCAGAAGCAAGCTGGAGTAGCCATTCTAATATCAAATAAAATCAATTTTCAATTACAAGTCATCAAAAAAGATAAGGAAGGACACTTCATATTCATCAAAAAAAAATCCACCAAGATGAACTCTCAATCCTCATCTTCGGTTGGTTTATATACAAGTGTGCAATTTCTAGGCTTGAAAGTAAAATGATGCTATCTGGTGCTGGATAGAGGAGCCTTATTTTTTATTATGGCAGCTTGCGATTTTTGTAACATGGTGATTTGGTTGAACACAATAAAGTACAGTAGTAACTGATCTCCCCTTCTTCCTGGATGAGTGAGGAGATGATTAAATGTTGATGTCAGCATCCTTGAGCATATTCAGATGAGCTTCTGCTTCTGTTGAAAAGGATGCTGTGTTTGATTGTGGTCCGAAGCTTTGAAGCACTACTTGGCATCTCCTTTCTTGGAGGTCTCACTGTTTAAACATAACAGATTTGATAGCTTGTCGGTAAGGTGAGGTCCAGCTTGTCTCCACTAGGTCATCTTCATGTGAATCCGGTGGTTATATGGTTTTGTTCTAGGGATATTTCATTTTTTTAATAACGGTTTTAGCTGACATTCATGGGGAGAATGAATCCTTAGAACTGTGCCACTAGTGAAAGGAAATCCTGTCTAGAGTATGTTTCTTTACAAAGCTGTGTCACACCATCCTTTGGGCCCTCTGCTGGAAAAGTAGAATCAAGTCTCAAATAATGCCTTTTAAATTGTATCCTCTAGTATTATAGATGTAGGACAGTACTGTATCATACCTCTGTGGATGTAAAATAGCTTGTACCTGCTTTATGATACGTAGTAGTGACCGTGCTTTATCAGAGCTGTCTTTAATGATGTTGCTCAGAATGTTTTCTTTCCAGATGATGATTGAGAAGCTAATTTAAAAAAAAAATGGTGCCAGGTACCACAAGAGTAACAGAACTGTGCTGTTTTCTCGGGTTTTGTTTTTTTACTTTTTTTTTTTTTTAATGGAGTGTGCTGGATGTCTCTACAGTTTTGTTCAGATGACTGCAGAACCTGGAAAAGCTGTTGCTGCTGTTGATGTATAACACACTGCTATTATTGGTCTTTTTATATAAATATAAATATATATATATATATACAGATATAAAATTTGAATTTTTTGAAACTTTAGCTGTGCTGTCAACTTTGGAAAAAAGTATCCCCGTTTACTGTGTTGAGTTGGCACTGTACAGAAATTAACAGCCATATTGGTCTAGAAATGTTGGACTTAAGTTTTCTCCATTTGTACAGGGGTAACACACTGTATTAAATATGTAAGGTCTTATCTACGTGGGTTTGATTACAAAAACTAATAAAGTATTCTCTAAATTAAAAAAAAAGGAACTGGAAAAAAAAGAAAATGTAAAATGCATAGTTTGAAGAGAAAAAAAGCACCAAATATATCCATACATCCAAGTTACTCCCAGGGTCAGAAGTTACATCCTTGAACCTGTCCATTATTAACCTTCCTCATATTAATTCCTTCCAAACACCTGATTTCTGACTCAGAATCCAAACATGTTTTGACATAGTATTTGTTGCACAAATTATTCCTTGTTCAAGAAATCTACATCTTGAATGAGCCCTTAATCATCTCAATTTCATACCTTAATTATGCCACAAAGTCTACTGTATGTATAGGACAAACTAGGTATAAATATGTCTGTGTCTAAATATGTATTGTTTAATGTAGATATGTACATTTGTGTGTACCAATATGTATGTAATCTATATGTTATATGTAAATGTACTAGTGTTCTATATGTGTGTGAATGTCTTATGAAGATGTGTATATGTATGGATACAAATGTGAATATATATATATATACACACACATATTTTTGTATATATGTGCACATGTAGGTATTTTCCATTTCTTTATGTTGTGTGTTACACATTTCACTAATGTATATTCACACACAAATCTTCAGTAATTTTTTTTCAAGGTCCCTCTTGACACCCAGGTACTGAGTTGGACCCATAGTTAGGGGTTGCTAAATGTTGGTTCTCCTCTGAAGATTCAGTTCTCTTTTACACTCCTGGGGCCAGAGCTGACAGTTTCTGGCAATTTATCCCTGCTGATAACAGCAAGGGATTAAGAAAAGAAAAATAGTTACTTAGGCAAGGGGAAAGATTTTAGCTTTTGAAGTCAGGGCCAATATGGAGCAGCCACCAGCAGAGTCTTGGAGCCCATTAATTCATCATGAGCCAGAGAGAAACAAGAAACAAACAAACAAAAAAAAAAAACTCAAAGGATAACCATCACAGAATAGAACCTGTGAAAACCTGAGACACAATGAATCCTAAATTCTTTGTCTCATGAACTTTTCACAGCCAGAAAAAAGAAAAACAGCCAGCGAAAAGTAAAACCCTCCATTGTCACTGTGTGATGGTTAATGTGTTTTCACACTTAATTGGATGAGAAATATATTGGTTTCAATAAATCACTTCTTGGGTTATGTCTCGAGACCTTCCATGGACTGTTGTTGACCCACAACTACCAGGCAACATAGGTACCTCCAAAGGGAGTCTGAGAATTAAAGGAGAGGAACAAGAAGAATGAAGCCAAGACAAAGTTCTGATCAAGGGTCAGCTTTGTTGCAAAACAGTAGGCATATAAAGGCAAAATCCACAAACCCAACTCCTACACATGACTAATGATGTAAATCACCTCATGCCAGCAGCCAATGGCTTACGTTTTCATGTCTCAGCACAGGTCTCTCTCTCTCTCTTTATTTTATTTATTTTTTTATCTTTATTAACTTGAGTATTTCTTATTTACATTTCGATTGTTATTCCCCTTCCCGGTTTCCAGGCCAACATCCCCCTAACCTCTCCCGCACCCCTTATATATGGGCTTCCCCTCCCCATCCTCCCCCCATTACCACCCTCCCCTCAACAATCACATTCACTGGGGGTTCAGTCTCGGCAGGACCAAGGGCTTTCCCTTCCACTGGTGCTCTTACTAGGCTATTCATTGCTACCTGTGAGGTTGGAGCCCAGGGTCAGTCCATGCATAGTCTTTGGGTAGTGGCTTAGTCTCTGGAAGCTCTGGTTGGTTGGCATTGTTGTTCATATGGGGTCTCGAGCCCCTTAAAGCTCTTCTAGTCCTTTCTCTGATTCCTTCAACGGGGGTCCCGTTGTCAGTTCAGTGGATTGCTGCTGGCATTTGCCTATGTATTTGCTGTATTCCGGCTGTGTTTCTCAGGAGAGATTTACATCCGGTTCCTGTCAGCCTGCACTTCTTTGCTTCATCCATCTTATCTAGTTTGGTGGCTGTATATGTGTGGGCCACATGTGGGGCAGGCTCTGATTGGGTATTCCTTCTGCCTCTGTTCTAAACTTTGCCTCCCTATTCCCTGCCAAGAATATTCTTGTTCCTCTTTTAAAGAAGGAGTGAAGCATTCGCATTTTGTTCATCCCTCTTAAGTTGCATGTGTTCTGTGCATCTAGGGGAATTCAAGCATTTGGGCTAATAGCCACTTATCAATGAGTGCATACCATGTGTGTTTTTCTGTGATTGGGTTACCTCACTCAGGATGATATTTTCCAGTTGCATCCATTTGCCTATGAATTTCATAAAGTCATTGTTTTTGATAGCTGAGTAATATTCCACTGTGTAGATGTACCACATTTTCTGTATCCATTCCTCTGTTGAAGGACATCTAGGTTCTTTCCAGCTTCTGGCTATAATCAATAAGGCTGCTGGGAACATACTGGGGCATGTGTCTTTGTTATATGTTGGGGCATCTTTTGGGTATATGCCAAGGAGATGTATAGCTAGGTCCTCAGCTAGTTGAATGTCCAATTTTCTGAAGAATCTCCAGACTGATTTCCAGAATGGTTGTACCAGTCTGCAATCCCACCAACAATGGAGGAGTGTTCCTCTTTCTCCACATCCTCGCCAGGATTTTCTGTCACCTGAGTTTTTGATCTTAGCCATTCTCACTGGTGTAAGGTGAAATCTCAGGGTTGTTTGGATTTGCATTTTCCTTATGACTAAAGATGTTGAACATTTCTTTAGGTGTTTCTCAACCATTCGTCATTCCTCAGCTGTGAATTCTTTCTTTAGCTCTGAACCCCATTTTTTAATAGGGTTATTTGTCTTCCTGCGGTCTAACGTCTTAAGTTCTTTGTATAATTTGGATATAAGCCCTCTATCTGTTGTAGGATTGGTAAAGATCTTTTCCCAATCTGTTGGTTGGGGTATTGTCCTAACAACAGTGTCCTTTGCCTTACAGAAGCTTTGCAGTTTTATGAGATCCCATTTGTCGATTCTTGATCTTAGAGCATAAGCCATTGGTGTTTTGTTCAGGAAATTTTCTCCAGTGCCCATGTGTTCGCGATGCTTCCCCACTTTTTCTTTTATTAGTTTGAGTGTATCTGGTTTGATGTGGAGGTCCTTGACCCACTTGGACTTAAACTTTATACAGGGTGATAAGCATGGATCGATCTGCATTCTTCTACATGCTGACCTCCAGTTGAACCAGCACCATTTGCTGAAAATGCTATCTTTTTTCCATTGGATGGTTTTGGCTCCTTTGTCAAAAATCAAGTGACCATAGGTGTGTGGGTTCATTTCTGGGTCTTCAATTCTATTCCACTGGTCTATCTGTCTATCTCTGTACCAATATCATGCAGTTTTTATCACTATTGCTCTGTAATACTGCTTGAGTTCAGGAATAGTGATTCCCCCAGAAGTCCATTTATTGTTTAGGATAGTTTTAGCTATCCTGGGTTTTTTGTTATTCCAGATGAATTTGCAAATTTTTCTTTCTACCTCTCTGAAGAATTGGATTGGTATTTTGATGGGGATTGCATTGAATCTGTAGATCGCTTTTGGTAAAATGGCCATTTTTACTATGTTAATCCTGCCAATCCATGAGCATGGGAGATCTTTCCATCTTCTGAGGTCTTCTTCAATTTCTTTCTTCGGAGGCTTGAAGTTCTTATCACACAGATCTTTTACTTGCTTGGTTAAAGTCACACCGAGTTATTTTATATTGTTTGGGACTATTATGAGGGGTGTCGTTTCCCTAATTTCTTTCTCATCTTGTTTCTATTTTGTGTAGAGGAAGGCTACTGATTTATTTGAGTTAATTTTATACCCAGCCACTTTGCTGAAGGTGTTTATCAGCTTTAGTAGTTCTCTGGTGGAACTTTTGGGATCAGTTAAATATACTATCATATCATCAGCACAGGTCTCTCTTAAAGGAAGGCAAAGCTGAGTTCAGGCCAAAAGTGAGACACCCACCTCAGGTGGGGAAAATTCCATCAAGTGCTGTGATAGCAAAAATAGCTGATGTGGCAACTCCTGCTATGCAGATCTGGGAAGAACCTCCATAATGGACATTTCACTGTGAGATTTGGAAGTCATAAGCTCTGGGAGATGTCTGTTGATGTCTTTATGAGGAGGTGGTGAAAAGAAGGGTAGTGAAATACCCAAGGGAGGACTCATTGTGATGTGTTCATAAGGGCTATAGTTTGTCCTGAAATCATACTGTTTTCCTCTTTACATTTTTCTTCCTCTCCAAATCTTAAGAGTTTGTGTCTTCCACTTTAGGCTTCTTGCACAATTATTTTCTGCAAAAATCCAAGAGACCAACCAACCACAGACTAAAACCTCTGCCACTACAATTACTATATATCCTTCTGTCAAATGTTCTATTTTCTCAGCAATGGCAAACTCACGTACACCACAGACATTCATCCATGAACTCACACACTCCCTGAGTTACCCACTTACAGAAGTTCACAGTTACACCTTTTGATGAAGTGATCCTAGAGTTGTGCCTGTCAATGGTCTTTAATATTTGTACTCTTTCCTGGTCCTTCTCTCTTCACTGCCTTCCAAGGAATAGGAGGCATTTTTTCTACCATGCTTTTCTAACATGCCAATGTTGTTTCCTTCACAAAGACTTAAAAGCATAGGATTCAGAAAACTGTGGACAGAAACGTCCAAAATTCTGTGCCAAAATATTTTCCCCTTTACGCTCTTCCTGGCAGATGTTTTTCCATAATAGTCAGAAGGATTGCCCTTATTTGGAGTCAATATGACAGAGTGTAACAGTACTCTGTACTGAATTTATAGACATTCAAAGGTACCCAGCCAAAAGCACCACATGCCAAAAAACAAAACAAAGGCCAAATTTAGAAAAGGATGAAGGTTCAGTTCCCAGCATCAATATGGCATTTGCAGTTGTTGCAATGTGGCAAATGCAGTTGTAGGGCATTGATGCCCTCTTCTGGACTCTGAGTACTGCATATATGTCTATAAATAAAGCAAACAATTAACAAATTCAAATGATTCATGATTATCTAATGATGTGGTGAACTCAGAAAACTGTTGGAAAACAATGTACACTTATGTGGCTGTTTCTCAGTGTCAGTAGTAAAGACAAAATTCTGCATTTTCCTGTGTTCTGCTATAGTTTATTTTATTCAACAGATGAAGTATTTCAGAGACATTGTAATTCTTCTATAACACTTTAAAATGAATACCATCACTTATGCCATACATGGCATGCTTCACTCTTGGCTTTCATTTACTCTCTGTAACTGAGTTTCCCCTGCAATTGAACAGAATGCTATTTAGGGCTCCAAGAAAAATGTTAGTTGGCTTCTACTTCTTGAATGACTCAAGTTTTCTTCACAGTTGCCATAAATTCCTGTAATTTTAGGACTCCAATGTTAAATGTATGAAGCAAAACTGAAAGTTAATTGTGATATGTCTACAAGTTGCAGACTTCCTCTGTACTTAACATTAAATGTCATCACAAACCCTCCTTCCTTTTGCCCACTACAGATATGACCATGTTAGTAAATTAAGTATTATCATGAGGGAATTTTGCTTGTGATTGCTGATCATCTTGTGATTGATTTTGAAGCAAAAACAAAAGACCATTATTGTAATATATCATGATCTGTGATATCATAGTTTTAAGCCAGCTTACATCCCAGCAGAAAGTCATAGATAAATAGATCACCACTTTGAAAATATATTCAGCCTTGTGGTTTGGATCTATGCTGGGAGCAGAGCTTCTGTTCTGGATCCCAACCCATTCATCCCTCACCCCAGTTGCAGCTAGACCCTCCAGGTATTCTGACACATACAGGATCACAGGTGAAACCCCAACACCAACCCAATACCTAGCATAATTGGGTTCCCCAGGACCCTGGACACAGACACCTTGCCAAACCAGAGACCTGCACTCCTTCCTGTTTTCACCTGTACCTTGAGCAGAGCCTCACCTCTGGATCCCAACCCACTAAGCCAACATCCCAGTAGGAGCTCAAATACCCAGAAGTTCTGACACATCCAGGATCACAGGATTACAGGCTCACAGGCTCACAGGAGGGACAGGCTCCAGTCAGTAATGGTGAGGCCAGTTAACACCAGAGGTAAGACCAGACCCCAGGAAGCAGATTCACCACCTAGCTAGAGAACCACTGCACCTTCTGGTTCTCATTTAGACTGGACCCGATCCCACACAAACTACACCCCAGTCACAGCTTGACTGCCAAGGTATTCTGGCACACCCAGCTTCACAGGTAAGACACTAAACTCTGCCACAAAACATGGCATACTGGGATGCCTACGACCTGTGGAAGCAACTGTGCCACCCAGCCTGAGACCTACGCACCTTTTGGTTCCCACCTGTGCCTTGGACCAGACCCTCAAGCGCCAGACCAAATTCCACACAGCCCACACCCCAGTTGCAGCTCAACTCCTCAGGTATTCTGACAGACCCAGATTCACAGGCTCACAGGCTCACAGGAAGGACAGGCTCTAGTCAGAGACAGGGAAGCCAGATAACACCAGAGAAAATCAGAAGGCAAGAGGCAAGCACAATAACATAGGTAACAGAAACCAATTTGACTTGACAACATCAGAACCCGGTTCTCCCACCACAGCAAGTCCTGAATACTCCAACACACCAATGAAGCAAGATTCAGATCTAAACTCTCATTTCATAAATAAGATTGAGGACTTTAAGGAGGACTTAAATAACTCCCTTAAAGACATACAGAACACAAGTAAACAAGTAGAAGCTCTTAAAGAGCTAAATCCCTTAAAGAAATATAGGAGAATACAATAAAACATGTGAAGGAATTGAACCAAATCATCTAGGATCTAAAAATGGAAATAGAATCATTAAAGAAAACTCAAAGTCAGACAGATATGGAGATGGAAAACCTACGAAAGAGAACAGGAATCACAGAATCAAGCATCACCAACAAAACACAATAGATAGAAGAGAGAATCTCAGTGGCAGAAGACAGAATAGAGGACATGGATACAACAGTCAGGAAAATTACAAAAAGCAAAAAACTATCTCAAAACATTCAAGAAATCCAGGACATAAAGATAAGGCCAAACATGAGAATAATAGGTATAGAAGAGAGTGAAGATTCCCAACTGCAAGGGCCAGCAAACATCTTCAAAATTATAGTAGAAAACTTTCCTAACCTAAAGGAAGAAATGTCCATAAACATACAAGAAGCCTACAGAACACCAAACAGATGGGACCAGAAAATAAATGACTTTCATCACATAATAATTAAAACACCAAATGCACAGAACAACAACAACAATAAAAGAATATTGAAAGCAGTAAGGAGACAATGTCAAGTAACATATAAAGACAGACTTAACAGAATTACACAAGAAATATCAACAGAGACTCTAAAAGTCAGAAGATCTGGGGCAGATGTGGAACAGACCTAAGAGAGAAAAAAGTGCCATCCCAGGGTACTATACCCAGCAAAACTCTCAATTATCATAGATGGAGAAACCAAGGTATTCCAAAACAAAACCAAATTTAAAAAATATCTCTCTACTAATCCAGCCCTACTGAGGATAATAGAAGGAATAGTTCAACACAAGGAGGGAAACCACCCCCAAGATAAAGCAAGAAATTAATCTTTTCACAACAATCCCAAGAGATACACACAAGCATATTTTCACCTCTAACAACAAAATAACAGGAAGCAACAATCATTTGTCCCTAATATCTTTCAACATCAATGGACTCAATTTCTCAATAAAAAGACATAGGCTAACAGACTGGATACATAAACAGGTTCCAGCATTTTGTTGCATACAGGAAACCTCAGTGGCATATCTCAGTGACAAAGACAGACACTACCTAAGAGTAAAAGGCTGGTAAAAATTTTCCAAGCAAATGTTACCAAGAAACAAGCTGGAGTAGCCATTCTAATATCCAACAAAAGAGACTTTCAACCAAAAGTTATCAAAAAACAATGGAAGGACACTACATACTCAACAAATGAAAAATTCACCAAGTTGAACTCTCAATTCTGAACATCTATGCCCCAAATGCAAGTGCACTCACATTTGTAAATGAAACATTATTAAGCTCAAAGCACACACTGAATGCCATACAATAACAATAGGATATTTTAACACCCCACTCTCAGCAATGGGCAGTTCGTGGAAACAGAAACTAAATAGAGACACAGTGAAACTAAAAGATGTTATGAATCAAATGGTTTTAACTGATATCTATAGAACATTTCACCCTAAAACAAAAGAATATACCTTCTTCTCAGGACCTCATGGTACCTTCTCAAAAGTCAACCATATGAACTTGGACACAAAACAAACCTCAAGAGATACAAGAACATTGAATTAATCCCATGTACACTATCAGACCACCATAGACTAAGGCTGATCTTCTTTTAAAATTTTATTTTTTCTTGGATATCTTATGTATTTACATTTCCAATGTGTCCCCTTTCCCCCACCTCCCATTCCCCCTCTGCCATCTACCTGCTTTTATGAGGATGCTCCCTCTCCCTCTCACACATTCCCAACTTAATGCCCTGGAGTTCCATTACATTGGGGAAACAAGCCTTCCCATGACCAAGGGCTTTTCCTCCTATTGATGTTAAACAATGCCATCCTTTGCTACATATGTGGCTGGAGTCATAGGTCCCTACATGTGTACCCATTGGTTGGTGGTTTAGTCTAGTTTGGTTGATATTGTTGTTCTTCCTATAGTGTTGCAAACCCCTTCAACTTCTTCAGTCTTTTCTCTAAATCTTTCCACTGGGGTACCCCGGTTCAGTCCAATGGTAAGCTGTAACCATCCTCATCAATGGGGCTCTGGCAAAGCCTCTTAGGAGACACCCACATCTGGCTCCTGTTAAAAAAGCACTTCTTGGTATCAACAATAGTCCCTGGGTTTGATGGTTGCATATGGTATGGATCCCTAGGTGGGGCAGTCTATGAATGATCTTTTCTTCAGTCCCTACTCCATTCTTTGTTCCTGTATGTCCTCCCATGAGTATTTTGTTCTCACTCTAAGAAGGAAGGACACTTCCACATTTTGGTCTTCCTTCTTCTTGAGCTTCAAATGATCTGCGAATTTTTTTATTAGATATAACAAGTTTCTGGGCTAATATTCACTTATCATTGAGTGTATACCATGTGTGTTCTTTTGTGACTGTGTTACTTCACTTAGGATGATATTTTCTATTTCGATCCATTGGCCTAAAAATTTCATGTAGTTGTTTTTAATAGTTGAGTGATACTCCATTGTGTAACTGTACCACGTTTTCTGTATCCATTCCTATATTGAAGGACATGTGGGTTCTTTTCAGCTTCAGGCTATAATAAATAAGGCTACTATGAACATAATGGAGCATGTATCCTTCTTATAAGTTGGAGCATCATTTGGGTTTATTCCCAGGAGTGCTATAACTGGCTCCTCGGGTAGTACTATGTCCAATTTTCTGAGGAACTGCCAGACTGATTTCAGAGTGGTTTTACCAACAATGGATTCCTATTTCTCCACATCCTCATCAACATCTACGATCACCTGAGTTTTTGATCTTAGCTATTCTGACTGATGTGAGGTGATATCTCAGGGTTGTTTTGATTTACATTTCCCTGATGACTAAGGATATTGAACATTTCATTAGGTGCTTCTCAGCCATTCAGTATTACTCAGTTGAGAATTCTTTGTTTATCTGTACCCCATTGTTAATAGGATTATTTGGTGCTATGGAGTTCTTGGTATCTATTAGATATTAGCCCTCTATTTGATGTAGGATTGGTATAGATATTTCACAAGCTGTTGGTTTGCCATTTTGTGCTATTGACAGCGTCCATTGCCTTACAGAAGCTTTGAAGTTTTATGAGGTCCCATTTGTTGATTCTTGGTCTTACAGCATAAGCCATTGATGTTCAGTGCAGGAAATTTTCTCCTGTGCTATATGTTCAAGGTTTTTCTGAACTTTCTCGTCTATTAGTTTCAGTGTATCCGATTTTATGTGGAGGCCTTTGATCCACTTGGACTGGAGATTGTAGAATGAGATAAGAATGGGTCAATTTGCATCCTTCTACATGGTGGCCTTCAGTTGAACCAGAACCATTTGTTGAAAATGCTTTTTTCCACTGAATAGATTTAGTGCCTTTGTCAAAGATCAATTGACCATAAATGTGTGGGTTCATTTCTTAGTCTTCAGTTCTCCATTGATCTACCTACCTGTCACTGTACCAATACCATGCGGTTTTTATCACAATTGCTCTGTAATACAGCTTAGATCAGGGATGGTGATTCCCCCAGAAGTTCTTTTATTTTTGAGAATAGTTTTCACTATCCAGGATGTTTTGCTCTTCCAAAGGATTTTGAAAATTGCTCTTTCCAACTCTGTGAAGAATTGACTTGGATTTTGATGGGGATTACATTGAATCTGTAGATTGCTTTCCACAAGATGGACATTTTTACTATATTAATCCTGCCAATACATGTGCATGCGAGATGGCATCATCTTCATAGATCTTAAATTTTTTCTTTTTTCAGACACTTGAAGTTCTTGTCATACAAACCTTTAACTTGCTTGTTAGAGTCACACCAAGGTATTTTATAATATTTGTGGCTATTATGAAGTGTTTCATTTCCCTTATTTCTTTCCCAGCCTGTTTATTCTTTGAATAGAAGAAGGCTACTAATTTGTTTGAGTTAATTTTGTACCCAGCCACTTTGCTGAAGTTGTTTATCAGCTCTAGTAGTTCTCGGGTGGAATTTTGGGGGTAACTTAAGCATAGTATCATATCATCTGAAATTAGTGATATTTTTCACTTCCTTCTTTCCAATTTGTATACCTTTGACCTCTTTGTGTTGTCTAATTGCTCTGGCTAGGACTTCAGGTACTATATTGAATAGGTAAGGAAAGAGTTGACAGCCTCGTCTAGTTCCTGATTTTAGTGGAATTTCTTCAAGTTTCTTTTTATTTAGTTTCATGTTGGCTATTTGTTTGCTGTATATTGCTTTTACTATGTTTAGGTTTTGGCCTTGAAATCCTGATCTTTCCAAGATTTTTTTATCATGAAGGGGTGTTAAATTTTGTCTAATGAAATGATCATATGCTTTATTTCCTTTGGTTTGTTTATATAGTGGATTACAAGGATGGATTTCCATATATTGAACCATCCCTGCATACCTGGGATAAAGTCTCCTTGATCATGGTAAATGATCATTTTGATTTGTTCTTGGATTCAGTTAGGAAGAATTTTATTGAGTACTTTTGTGTCAATATTCTTGAGGGAAAATGGACTGAAGTTCTTCTTTGTAGGGTCTTTTTATGGTTTAGGTATAAGCATAATTGTGGCTTAAAAGAATGAATTGGATAGTGTTCTTTCTGTTTCTGTTTTGTGTAATATTGCTATTAGGTTTACTTTGAAGGTCTGATAAAATTCTACTCTAAACCCATCTGTTCCTGGGTGTTTTTTTGTTTTGGTTGGGATACTTTTAATGACTGCTTCTATTTCTTTAGGGGTTATGGGACTATTTAAATGTTTTATCTCATCCTGATTTAACTGATTTATCCTGGTATCTGCTTAGAAAATTCTCCATTTCCTCCAGATATTCCAGTTTTGTTGAATATAGGCTTTTGTAGTAGGATCTGATAAGTTTTTTTTTTAATATCCTCAGTTACTTTTGTTAAGTCTCCCTTTTAATTTCTGATTTTGTTAACTTGTATGCTGTCTCTCTGTGCACTCTGGATAATCGGGCTAAGAGTTTATCTATCTTATTAATTTTCTCAAAGAACCAGATCCTGGTTTTGTTGATTCCTCATATAGTTCTATTTTTTTCTGCTTGTTTGATTTCAGCCCTGAGTTTATTATTTCCGTCTACTCCTCTAGGGTCAATTAGCTTCCTTTTGTTGTAGAGCCTTCAGTCGTGCTGTCAAGTTGTTAGTGTATGCTATGTCCAATTTCTTTTTGCTGGCAATCAGAGCTATGAGTTTTCCTCTTAGCACTGGTTTCATCTTATCATATGAGTTTGGGTTTTGCCTTCATTTTCATTAAATTCTACAAAGTCTTTAATTTCTTTATTTCTTCCTTTGACCAAGTCGTCAATAAGAGGAGTGTTGTTCAGCTTCCATGTGTATGTAGACTCTCTTTTATTTCTGTTGCTATTGAAGACCAACCTAATTCCAGGTTGATCTGATTTCAATCTCCTTGTATCTATTGGAGCCTGTTTTGTGACCAATTATATGTCAATTTTTGAGAAGGTACCATGAGTACCATGAGGTGCTGAGAAGAAGGTATATTGTTTTGGTTTAGGATGAAATGTTCTATAGATATCTGTAATATCTATTTGGTTCATAACTTCCATTACTTTCACTGTGTCTCTATTTATTTCCTATTTTCATGATCTATTCATTGATGAGAGTGGTGTGTTGAAGTCTCCTACTATTATTGTGTGTGGTGAAATGTATTCTTTGAGCTTCAGTAGAGCTTCTTTTATGAATACGGGTGACCTTGCATTTGGAATATAGATGTTCAGATTTGACAATTCATCCTGGTAGATTTTTCCCTTTGATGAGTGTGAAGTGCCCTTCCCCTCTTTTTGATAACTTTTGGTTGAAAGTCTATTTTGTTTGATATTAGAATGTCTACTCCTACTTATTTCTTTGATGCATTTGCTTGGAAATTTTTTCCCCAGCCTTTTACTCTTTGGTAATGCCTGTCTTTGTCACTGAGATGTGTTTCCTATATTCAGCAAAATGCTGGATCCTGTTTATGTATCCAGTCTGTTAGCCTATGTATTTTTATTGGGGAATTGAGTCCATTGATGTTAAGAGATATTAAGAAATAGTGATTGTTTCCTTTTATTTTTTTGTTAGAAGTGGAATTATGTTTGTGAGCTTATCTTCTTTTGGGTTAGGTGCAAAGAGGTTACTTTCCTGCTTTTTCTAGGGTTTAGTTTCCCTCCTTGTGTTGGACTTTTCCATTTATTTTCCTTTATAGGGTTAGATTTGTGGAAAAATATTGTGTAAATTTGGTTTTGTCATGTAATATTTTGGTTTCTTCATCAATGGTATTTAAGTGTTTTGCTGAATATAGTAGCCTGGGCTGGCATTTTTGTTCTCTTAGGATCTGTGTGACATCTGTCCATGATCTTCTAGCTTTCATAGTCTTTGTTGATTAGTCTGGTATAATTCTGATAGGTCTGCCTTTGTATGTTACTTGACCTTTTCCCCTTATTGCTTTTAATATTCTTTCTTTGTTTTGTGCACTTGGTGTTTTTACTATTATGTGATGGGAGGAATTTCTTTTCAGGTCCAATCTGTTTGCAGTTTTGTAGGCTTCTTGTATGTTCATGGGCATCTCTTTCTTTAGGTTAGAAGTTTTCTTCTGTAATTTTGTTGAAGATATTTACTAGCCAATTAAGTTGGAAATCTTCATTCTCTTCTATAACCATTATTCTTAGGTTTGGTCTTCTCATTTTGTGCTGGAATTTCTGAATATTTTGCATTAGGAGATTTTTTTTCTTTTTGCATTTTCTTTGACTATTGTGTCAATGTTTTTCTATGATATCTTTTGCCCCTGAGCTCCTCTCTTAAATATCTCATATTCTATTGGTGATACTTGTAGCTATTACTCCTATCTCTTTCCTAGGTTTTCTATCTCCAGGGTTGTCTCCCTTTGTGATTTCTCTGTGGTTCTATTTCTATGGTTCTATTTCCATTTTTAGGTTCTGGATGGTTTTGTTCAATTCTTCTCCTGTTTGTTTCTGTTTTCCTGTAATTCTTTAAAGGACTTTTGTGTTTCTGCTTTAAGTACCTTTACTTGTTTTATTATGTTCTCCTAGTTTTCTTTAAGATATTTATGTCCTTCTTAAAGTCCACTATTATCATCATGAGATATGATTTTAAATCCATATCTTGCTTTTCCAGTGTGTTGGGATGTCTAGTATTTTTTGTGGTGGGAGAACTGTGGCCTGATAATGCAAAGTAGTCTTGCTTTCTGTTGCTTACGTTCTTGCACTTGCCTCTTGCCATCTGGTTATCCCTGATATTAGTTGTTCTTGCTGTCTCTGACTGTAGGTTGTCCCACCTGTGGGCCTGTAAGCCTGTGATTTTTGGAGTGAGCAGTCCTGGGAGACCAGCTCTCTCCAGGCAGATTTTAGGTCTGTGTACTGTGCAACAGCCTCAGAGTGTAGTTGGAGACTGAAAGAATCCAGTCCTAGGCTGCCCTGCAGCTCCCTTACCCTGTGTGCTCCTGGTGTGTCTCTTCTTGGACAGTAAAAGGAGGGAAAGTGGAGTCCCACCTTTGGGCTTAGGAATAAGAATGCTTCTCACAGACTAGCTCTCTGCAGGCAGGTTTTATGTCCAAGGGCTGTGTAATAGCCCTGCATCTGGGCAAAAAATCTTCCTCTATTCTAAGGGCTGCTGTTAAATACTTTACTCTGCCCCTGGAATAGATCAAGGATCATTTCATCTGGTTTGAACAGTGGCCTGGATCCTTGCCTATACTCTCTTCTCTTCACCATCCAGGGCTCTTAGTTCTGATTAACAGGCTGAGACTTGAAGGCTTTGCTACAGTTTCCTCTCTTCACCATCCAGGGCTCATAGTTCAGACTCACAGGTGAGTAGGACTGCCCGATGAGTGGGAGGTTCCAGGGCCACCTGGCTGTGGTTTCCATAGCTAAGCTACTGACTGCTGACTTTCCAGGTGGGAAATCAGGAAACCATATCTGAGTAGATATTCTCAGAAAGCTGGTCTTCAATAGCAAAAAAACCAACAGAGAGTCCACATACATGTAGAAGCTAAACAACTATCTACTCAATGATAACTTTGTCAGGAAAGAAAGAAAGAAAGAAGTTAAAGCCGTTTTAGAATTCATTGGAAATAAAGGCACAGCAGTGCCAAACTTATGGGACACAGTGAAAACAGTGGTAAAATGAAAACTCATAGCTCTGAGTGCCTCCAAAAAGAAATTGGAGAGATTATACAGAGCAGCTTAACTGCTTATCTGAAAGCTCAGGAACAGAAAGGAGCAAATACACACAAGAGGAGTAGATGGCAGAAAATAACCAAACTCAGGGTTGAAATCAACCATGGAGAAACAAAAAGAACTATATAAAGAAACAACAAAACTAGGAGCTGGCACTATTATCAACAAAATAGATAAACCCTTAGCCAGGCTAACCAGACGACACAGAGAGAGTATCCAAATTAACAAATCTAGGAATGAAAAGGGAGACATAGCAAGAGAAACTGAGGAAATTAAAAAAATAATCACGTCCTACTACAGAAGTCTATATTCAACAAAACTAGAAAATGTGGATGAAATGATTTCCTAGACACATATCAGGTACCAAAGTTAAATCAGAATCAGATAAGCAAACTAAACAGCTTTTCAACCCACATGGAAATTGAAGCAGTCACTAGAAGTCTCCTAACCAAATAAAGTCCAGGGACAGAAGGTTTTAGTGCAGAATTCTATCAATCCTTCTAAGAAGACCCAATACCAACACTCTTAAAACTATTCCATAAAATAGAAGCAGAATGAACACTATCCAGTTATTTCTATGAAGCCACAGTTGCACTGACACCTAAATTACAAAAAGACCTATCAAAGACAGAAAACAAAAAATAATTTTCCTTATGAATATTGATGCAAAAATACTGAATATATGGAAATCTATCAATGTAATTCCACTATATAAACAAACTCAAAGAAAAAAAGCCACATGATCATCACATTAGATGTTGAAAATGCCTTTGACAAAAAAAAACCCATTCATGTTTAAAATATTGAAGAGATTAGGATTTAAAGGAGAATATCTAAATATAATCAAAGCAATATGCAGCATACCAATAGCCAACATGGAGAGACACTCAAAGCAATCTCATTAAAGTCAGGAACCAGACAAGGCTGCCCAGTCCTCTCTACCTAGTCAATATAGTATTTGAAGTTCTAGGCAAAGCAATTAGACAATAAAAAGAGACTAAATGGATACAAATTGGCAAAGGAATTTGAGATATCATTATTTGCAGATGATATAATAGTGTGCATAAGTGACTCCAAAAATTCAACCAGAGAGCCCCTACAGCTGATAAACAACTTCAGCAAAGTGGCTGGATATAAAATTAACTCAAACAAATCAATACCCTTCCTCTATTCAAAGGTTAAACAGGCTGAGAAAAAAATTAGGGAAACTACACCCTTCACAATAGCCACAAATAATATAAAAGACCTTGGTGTGACTCTAATCGAGCAAGTGAGAGATCTGTATTACAGATCCCAAAAGAAAGAAATCAAAGAAGACCTCAGAAGATGGAAATCTCCTATGCTCATGGATTGGCAGGATTAATAAAGTAAAAATGACCATCTTACCAAAAGCAACCTACAGATTCAATTCAGTCACCACCAAAATTCCAACTCAACTCTTCATAGAGTTAGAAAAAGCAATTTGCGAATTCATTTTGAGTAGCAAAAAAAAGCTAGGATAGCAAAACTATGCTCAACAGTAAATGAGCTTCTGGAGGAATCTCCACCCCACACCTCGAGCTGTATTAAAGAGCAATCGTGACAAAAAAAAATGCATGGTATTGGTACAGGGACAGGCAGGTATATCAGTGGAATATAATTGAAGACCCAAAATGAACCCACACGCTTATGGTAACTTAATCATTGACAAAGAAGCTAAAACCATCCAGTGGATAAAGGACAGCATTTTCAACATGTCCTGTTTCAACTGGCAGTCTGCACATAGAAGAATGCAAATTTATCCATTCCTATCTCCTTGTCCAAAGCGCAAGTCCAAGTGGATCAAGGAACTCCACATAAAACCATATACTGAAACTAATAGAGAAGAAAGTGGGGAAGAGCCTTGAATAATTGGGCCCAGGAGAAAACTTCCTGGACAGAACACCAATGGCTTATCCTTTAAGAGCAACAATCAAAATATTGGACTTCAGAAAATTAGAAAGCTTCTGTAAAGCAAATGGCATTGTCAATAGGACAAAACAACAACCCAAAAATTTCGAAAATGTAGTTACCAACCCTACATCTGATAGAGAGCTAATATCCAAAAATACAAAGAACTTAAGAAGTTCGACTCCAGAGAACAAAATAACCCTATTAAAAAGTGGAGTACAGATGTAAATAGAGAATTCCCAATTGAAGAAACTCAAATGGCTTAGAAGCAATTAAAGAAGTGTTCAACATCCTTAGTCATCAGGGAACTACAAATCACAACAACCCTGAGATTTCACCTCACATCTGTCAGAATGATGACTCAGGTGAGAGCAGTTGTTGGTGAGGATGTGGAGAAAGAAGAACACTCCTCCACTGCTGGTGGGACTGCAAGCTGGTAAAACCACTTTTGAAATCATTCTGTCAGTTCCTGAGAAAATTGGAATTAGTTCTACCTGAGGACCCAGCTTTACCAGTCCTAGACATATATCCAAAAGATGCTCTAAGATATAACAAGGACACATGCTTCATTATAGTCATAGCAGCTTTATTTATATTATCCAGAATCTGGTAACAATCCAGATGTCACTCAACAGAAGAATGGATACAGAAAATGTGGTACATATACACAATTGAGTACTACTCAGCAATTAAAAGGAATGACTTCATGAAATTCTTAGGCAAATGGATGGAACTAAAAAATATCCTGAGTCAGATAACCTGGACACAAAAGAACTCACATGGTATGTACTCACTAATAAGTGTATATTAGCCCAAAAGCCCACAATGCCCATAATACAACTGACCTAACATATGGAGAAGGAAGACCAGGGTATGAATGCTTCAGTCCTGCATTGAGGGGGGAAATGTATGATTGTGGAAGGTGGAGGGAAAGGAGAACCATGGAGGGGAAAGAAGGCAGAGGAAAAGGATGGCAGCATTAGGATCTGGTGGAGATGTGCGAGGCGTACAGAGGATCAGGAAATTGAACTAAAATATGTAGTGGTGGGGGTGTGAGGAACTGGGCATAGCCACAAGAAGGTCCTAGATACAAGGCTCCCAGGAACCAAGGGGGATAACTTCAGCTGAAATGTGCAGAGAAGGGGATGATAGATCCCTACAGATCTCCTCCAGCAGATAGGCACAGCCCCAGGTCAAGGAATGGGGACAGCCACCCATCTTAATGTTTTAACCCAGAAGTGTTCCTGTCCAAAAAACAGGGACAAAAACAGAGACTGAAGGAAGGGCCATCTGGGGGTTGCCCCTCTTGTGGATTCATCACATCTTCAGATACCAAACTGGACACTGTGGCAGTGGTCAAGAGGTGCTTGCTGACAGGAATCTAGTGTGGTGGGTCCTGAGAAAGCCTGACCAGCAAATGAATAATACAGATGTGGATGCTTAGGGACACCATCAAATGGAGTTCAGGAAACCTGGTGGGGGAGTTGTCAGGATTGGAGAAGAGGAAGGGGACTGCAACCCCATTAGAAGAACAATATAGGCAAGCTTCCACCCAGTTCCCTCATAATCTAGGCCACCAACCAAGGAGTGTACCTGGAGGGATCCATGGCTCGAGATACATAGTTAGCAGAGGATGGCCTTGCCTGACAGAAATGGCAGGGAAGGCCCTTGGTCCTGGGGAGGCATGATACCCCAATGTAGCAGGGTGCTGGAGCAGTGTGGCTGGAGAGTATGGATGGGTACAGAAGCACTCTCCTAAAGGCAAATTATAGGAAGAAGGGCAGATGTAAGATAGGGGGATAGAGGGGTAACAGTGAAGTGGGATATGGAATGGGGGTTTGGTGGAAGGGGTAACTGAGAAGTGAGATACTATTTGAGATATTAAGGAATGGAATGATTAATTCAACAAAAGAAAAAAGGAAAGTATATTCAGTTAAAATATTTTCAAGGTTTCAGTATGTTTTTCTATATTTTATCCAATCAAAGAGAGTCTATTCTTCTGGAAAAAGGGTTGCTGCTGATGCACAGACTTGCCATTGGGAATCAACCAGTGAATAGTATTAAACTTTTCAATAGCCATAAACAAGGTTTTTTCAAAAGAGCAAAACAAATGTGAAACACTCAGGAGAGAGTATACAGAGACACAAAAGTGATCATCAGGCCTAGAATGATCCAGATAACCTGAGCTTCCACGGAGTATCTTTAGGAAAAAGTAAGTTCTTTGAGTATGCTGCACTTCCTGTTTGTACCAGTGCATGGTGATAACCATAAAGATGTTCGTTGTTGTAAACCCTATTATTTATTCTTAATTCTAACTATGACAGGGTCAGTGCCCTAATAATTGAGACAGGAGTCCTATTCAATCAGCTTTGCCCAATTACTGTGTGATTATCCCTAATCCATTTGTCTTTATGCAAACTGCCTGAATCCGAGCTGCATAATCCAAAAGTTATCCAAGTTACTTGCTGTTTAAGTCTGTCCCAGGTTATTTCTAGTCCATTAGTCTGTCCTCAGGATGCACTTCTTCCGGTTCATATCATCTAGTGGAGACCTCCTGTTCTCATCTTCTCCTCTTTCCCTTCTTTTCACTTCAGCATGCTCCCTACCTGTGACCCACCAGCTCAATACCTAGGAATTTGTTGTAACCACTTTTATATTACCAATAGCTTTATACTGGGGAGTAGGGTTTACATACAATGGCATGTGTACATGAGAATTCTTTTACCTGGCAACAACTAGATTATTTGGATTCACAATTTAGCATTTGTATACACAGTACCAGATCAACCCCAACAGATGGTGGAACAGAATCTATGCCCCCCACAAAGAAAGTCCTGGGCTACTACCAATGGTGTGTGTGTTAAATACTAATGTACTGGGGATTGGTGTATGATACCCATAATCTTCATTGCTGGAATTACTACCATCTCCTCATTTTCCCGTTATAGACAGGGGAACCATGATATTGACCACCATGTTCAGGAGATAATAGTGGAGCCTGGAGCCACATACTTGACAGATTTTACCTTAAACTATGCCACAAGATAGGTATGGTGATGGCCTGGAGAGGCTGTTGCAACCAATGAGCACACTACTTGCCAATTTCTGAACATAGAAACTTAATTTACATCCAAAATTTCTAAGAAAATCCCTTAGCTCCAAATATGATATCACTTCAGGTATTTCATTGGAGGGAATGACTAAGATTCTGATAATGTTCGTGTGGGTGAGAACCTCATCTATGCACTTAAGTATACATTCTGTTAAATAGAGGAAGAGGGATGCCAATGAGGAAAAAAAATTCTCAAGTATTCCCATTTGTATCCAAATTAGAAAAGAAATAAGTTTGCCTCCATAGGAAAGTAAAGATATTCATAGCTCATTGCCATACCACCACCTTAAATACCTCAGGATTTTCTGCTTGCTCTCTGTGAGACCTTGCTTTCCTCTCAGGATTAAGAATTACCAGATTGACCTTGCTGATCCTGGCCCACAGCTCCCTGCTCCCAAACCCCATGGGAGAGAGAGCTCATTTCCCAGAGAGGAGGGCACTCCTGAGACAGCAAGGCAGGAGAGACCTCCAGTACTGCCCACCAAGCCCATATCCCTGGCCAAAAGGAAACTGTATAGGGCCTCTGGGAACAGGAAGATAGGAGCACTCAAGCTGCAGGAAGGCTGCAGTCCAGACTCCCCCCAGATTTGAAGGGACCCACACAGACAGCTCCCTGCACCCAAATCCTGTGGGTGGGAGAGCTAGACCTTCAGAGGGGCAGACACGCCTGGGAAGCCAGAGGAGACTACTCGCTGCCCACATTTCTGACTCTAGAGGAAAACGCCTAGTGCCATCTGGGCCCCCCTGAGCACAGGGTCCCAAGAGAAGGCAGGGCATGCCCTTCTGGTTGCTGCCCTCATGGAGAGCTGAAACACAGCTCTGAGGAATGACTTCAGGCCCAAGACCAGAGGTAAGACCAACTTTTCTACTCCAAGTGACCTGCCTGGTAGCCTTAGGACACAGGCCCACAGGAAAACAGGAAGACCAGTAGACAGGAACTACTATATGCCTGAAAGCAGAACACTCTGTTCCCACAACTGGCTGAAAGAAAACAGGAGAACAGGTTTACAGAACACACACAGGCCTATAGGACAGTCTAACCACTGTCAGAAATAGCAGAACAAGGTAACAACAGAGACAACGTGATGACAAGAGGCAAGCATAGTAACCCAAGCAACAGAAACCAAGACTATATGGCATCATTGGAGCCAAATTCTCCCACCAAAGAAAACACTGAATATGCAAACACACCAGAAAAGCAAGATCTAGATTTAAAATCACATTTGATCATGATGATGGAGGACTTCAAGAAAAACATGAAGAACTCCCTTAGAGAAATGCAGGAAAACACAAATAAGCAAGCAGAAGTCTATAGAGAGGAAACACAAAAATCCGTGAAAGAAATACAGGAAGACACAATCAAACAGGTGAAGGAATTAAAAAATGGAAACAGAAGCAATAAAGAAAGTTCAAAGGGGGAGAACCCTGGCTATAGAAAACCAAAGGAAGAGACAAGGAGCCATAGATACAAGCATCACCAACAGAAAACAGGAGAGAGAAGAGAGAATCTCAGGAGCAGAAGATTCCATACAAATCATTGACACAACTGTCAAAGATAATGTAAACAGAAAAAGCTACTGGCACAAAACCAGCAAATCCAGGACTCAATGAGAAGATCAAACCTAAGGATAATAGGTATAGAAGAGAGTGAAGGTTCCCAGCTCAAAGGACCAGTAAATATCTTCAACAAAATCATAGAAGAAAACTTCCCTAACCTGAAGAAAGAGAAGCCCATAAACATACAAGAAGCCTACAGAACTCCAAATAGATTGAACCAGAAAAGAAACACCACCTGTCACATAATAGTCAAAACACCAAATGCACAAAAACAAGAAAGAATATTAGAAGCAGTAAGGGAAAAAAGTCAAGTAATATATGAAGGCAGAACTATCAGAATTATACCAGACTTCTCACCAGAGACTATGAAAGCCTGAAGATCCTGGACAAATGTCATACAGACCCCAAGAGAAAACAAATGACAGCCCAGGTTACTGTATCCTGAAAAACTCTCAATTAACACAGAAGGAGAAACCAAGATATTCCATGACAAAACCAAATTTACACAATATCTTTCTACATATCCAGCCCTACAAAGGATAATAAATGGTAAGGCCACACAAAAAAAGGCAAGCTACACCCTAGAAGAAGCAAAAAATGAATCGTTTTGCAACAAAACAAAGAGAAGACAAGCACACAAACATAATCTCATATCAAAACATGAATATAACAGGAAACAACAATCACTATTCCTTAATATCTCTCAACATAAATGGACTCAATCCCCCAATAAAAATTACAAAGCTAAAGTCCAAGTGGATCAAGGACCTCCACATCAAACCAGATACACTCAAACTAATAGAAGAAAAAGTGGGGAAGAATCTAGAACACATGGGCTCTGGAGAAACTTCCTGAACAAAACACCAATGGCTTATGCTCTAAGATCAAGAATCGACAAATAGGATCTCATAAAACTGCAAAGCTTCTGTAAAGCAAAGGAAACTATTGTTAGGACAAAATTGCAACCAACAGATTGGGAAAAGATCTTTAACAATCCTGCAACTGATAGAGGGTTCATATCCAGAATATACAAAGAACTCATGAAGTTAGACTGCAGGAAGACTAATAACCCTATTAAAAAATGGGGTTCAGAGCTAAACAAAGAAGTGACAGCTTAGGAATGCCGAACGCATGAGAAGCACCTAAAGAAATGTTCAACATCTTTAGTCATAAGGGAAATGCAAATCAAAACAATCCTCAGAGTTCACCTCACACCAGTGAGAATGGCTAAGATCAAAAACTCCAGCGACAGCAGATACTGACAAGGATGTGGAGAAAGAGTAATACTCCTCCATTGTTTGTGGGATTGAAGACTGGTACAACCATTCTGGAAATCAGTACTGAGGTTTCTCAGAAAATTGGACATTTCACTACCTGAGGGCCCAGCTATACCTCTCTTGGGCATATACCCAAGAGATGCCCCAACATATAAGAAAGACACATGCTCCACTATGTTTATAGCAGCCTTATTTATAATAGCCAGAAGCTGGAAAGAGCCCAGATGCCCTTCAAAAGAAGAATGGATACAGAAAATGTGGTACATCTACACAATGGATTACTACTCTGCTATCAAAAACAATGACTTTATGAAATTCATAGGCAAATGAATGGAACTGAAAAATATCATCCCGAATGAGACAACCCAATCACAGAAAAACACACATAGTATGCACTCACTGATAAGTGGCTATTAGCCCAAATGCTCGAATTAACCTAGATGCACAGAACACATGAAACTCAAGAAGGATGACCAAAATATGAATGCATCACTCCTTCTTGAAAAGGGGAAGAAGAATACCATTGGGAGGGATTAAGGAGGCAAAATTTAGAACAGAGACTGAAGGAACACCCATTCAGAGCCTGCCCCACATGTGGCCCATACATATACAGCCACCAAACTAGATACTATGGATGAAACAAAGAAGTGCAGGCTGACAGGAACCAGATGTAGATCTCTCCTGAGAGACACAGCCAGAATACGGCAAATACATAGCTCAAATCCAGCAGCAAACCACAGAACTGAGAACAGGACCCCCATTGAAGTATTCAGAGAAAGAACTGAAAGAGCTTGAAGGGGCTTGAGACCCCATATGAACAACAATGCCAACCAACCAGAGCTTCTGGGGACTAAGCCACTACTCAAAGACAGGTGGGAATGCTTAAAAGCCATAAGAAAAACTGCAAGATTGCTTTCTCAATGTCTTTTTTTCTGTTGGGGATGTAGTTGCTTTTCTAATCTTTCTGTTTCTGTTGTGATGGGTAGCAATGTCCTTAACATTTTTTTATCACATTTTGATCATCTGTCTTGAGTTTCATTTGTTCTAGGCATCTAGGGTAATTCAAGCATTTGGGCTAATAGCCACTTATCAATGAGTGCATACCATGTGTGTTTTTCTGTCATTGGGTTACCTCACTCAAGATGATATTTTCCAGGTCCAACCATTTGCCCACGAATTTCATAAAGTCATTGTTTTTGATAGCTGAGTAATATTCCATTGTGTAGGTATACCACATTTTCTGTATCCATTCCTCTGTTGACGGGTATCTGGGTTCTTTCCAGCTTCTGGCTATTATAAATAAGGCTGCTATGAACATAGTGGTGCAAGTGTCTTTTTTATATGTTGGGGCATCTTGTGGGTATATGCCTAAGAAAGGTATAGCTGGATCCTCAGGCAGTTCAATGTCCAATTTTCTGAGGAACCTCCAGACTGATCTCCAGAATGGTTTTACCAGTCTGCAATCCCACCAACAATGGAGGAGTGTTCCTCATTCTCCACATCCTCACCAGCATTTGTTGTCACCTGAGTTTTTGATCTTAGCCATTCTCACTGGTGTGAGGTGAAATCTCAGGGTTGTTTTGATTTGCATTTCCTTTATGACTAAAGATGTTGAACATTTCTTTAGGTGTTTCTCAGCCATTCGGCATTCCTCAGCTGTGAATTCTTTGTTTAGTTCTGAACCCCATTTTTAATAGGGTTATTTGTCTCCCTGCAGTCTAACTTCTTGAGTTCTTTGTATATTTTGGATATAAGGCATCTATCTGTTGTAGGATTGGTAAAGATCTTTTACCCATCTGTTGGTTGCCGATTTGTCCTTACCACAGTGTCCTTTGCCTTACAGAAGCTTTGCAGTTTTATGAGATCCCATTTGTCCATTCTTTTTTTTTTTTTTGGTTCTT
The DNA here is from genome assembly GCF_021556685.1 of Rattus norvegicus. Lineage (NCBI taxonomy): Eukaryota > Metazoa > Chordata > Mammalia > Rodentia > Muridae > Rattus > Rattus norvegicus. The sequence goes on from NC_141534.1 coordinate 71,482,138, forward strand.
TTTTTCAGAGCTGGGGACCGAACCCAGGGCCTTGCGCTTCCTAGGCAAGCACTCTACCACTGAGCTAAATCCCCAACCCCCCACTTGTCCATTCTTGATCTTAGAGCATAAGCCATTGGTGTTTTGTTCAGGAAATTTTTTCCAGTGCCCATGTGTTCCAGATGCTTCCCTAGTTTTTCTTCTATTAGTTTGAGTGTATCAGGTTTGATGTGGAGGTCCTTGATCCACTTGGACTTAAGCTTTGTACAGGGTGATAAGCATGGATCAATCTGCATGCTTCTACATGTTGACCTCCAGTTGAACCAGCACCATTTGCTGAAAATGCTATCTTTTTTCCATTGGATGGTTTTAGCTCCTTTGTCAAAAATCAAGTGACCATAGGTGTGTGGGTTCATTTCTGGGTCTTCAATTCTATTCCATTGGTCTATCTGTCTGTCTCTGTACCAATACCATGCAGTTTCTATAACTGTTGCTCTGTAATACTGCTTGAATGCAGGGATAGTGATTCCCCCTGAAGTCCTTTTATTGTTGAGGATAGTTTTAGCTATCCTGGGTTTTTTGTTATTCCAGATGAATTTGCAAATTGTTCTGTCTAACTCTTTGAAGAAGTGGATTGGTATTTTGATGGGGATTGCATTGAATCTGTAGATCGCTTTTGGTAAAATGGCCATTTTTACTATGTTAATCCTGCCAATCCATGAGCATGGGAGATCTTTCCATCTTCTGAGGTCTTCTTCAATTTCTTTTTTAGAGGCTTGAAGTTCTTATTGTACAGATCTTTTACTTGCTTGGTTAAAGTCACACCGAGGTACTTTATATTATTTGGGTCTATTATGAAGGGTGTCGTTTCCCTAATTTCTTTCTCGGCTTGTTTCTCTTTTGTGTAGAGGAAGGCTACTGATTTATTTGAGTTAATTTTATACCCAGCCACTTTGCTGAAGTTGTTTATCAGCTTTAGTAGTTCTCTGGTGGAACTTTTGGGATCACTTAAATAAACTATCATATCATCTGCAAATAGTGATATTTTGACTTCTTCTTTTCCGATCTGTATCCCCTTGACCTCCTTTTGTTGTCTGATTGCTCTGGCTAGAACTTCAAGAACTATATTGAATAAGTAGGGAGAGAGTGGGCAGCCTTATCTAGTCCCTGATTTTAGTGGGATTGCTTCAAGTTTCTCTCCATTTAGTTTAATGTTAGCAACTGGTTTGCTCTATATGGCTTTTACTATGTTTAGGTATGGGCCTTGAATTCCTATTCTTTCCAGGACTTTTATCATGAAGAGGTGTTGAATTTTGTCAAATGCTTTCTCAGCATCTAATGAAATGATCATGTGGCTTTGTTCTTTCAGTTTGTTTATATAATGGATCACGTTGATGGTTTTCCGTATATTAAACCATCCCTGCATGCCTGGGATGAAGCCTACTTGATCATGGTGGATGATTGTTTTGATGTGCTCTTGGATTCGGTTTGCCAGAATTTTATTGAGTATTTTTGCGTCGATATTCATAAGGGAAATTGGTCTGAAGTTCTCTTTCTTTGTTGGGTCTTTGTGTGGTTTAGGTATAAGAGTAATTGTGGCTTCATAGAAGGAATTCGGGAGTGATCCATCTGTTTCAATTTTGTGGAACAGTTTGGATAATATTGGTATGAGGTCTTCTATGAAGGTTTGATAGAATTCTGCACTAAACCCATCTGGATCTGGGCTCTTTTTGGTTGGGAGACCTTTAATGACTGCTTCTATTTCCTTAGGAGTTATGGGGTTGTTTAACTGGTTTATCTGTTCCTGATTTAACTTTGGTACCTGATATTTGTCTAGGAAATTGTCCATTTCCTGTAGATTTTCAAGTTTTGTTGAATATAGGCTTTTATAGTAAGATCTGATGATTTTTTGAATTTCCTCTGAATCTGTAGTTATGTCTCCCTTTTCATTTCTGATTTTGTTAATTTGGACACACCCTCTGGGTCCTCTCGTTAGTCTGGCTAAGGGTTTATCTATCTTGTTGATTTTCTCAAAGAACCAACTTTTGGTTCTGTTGATTCTTTCTATGGTCCTTTTTGTTTCTACTTGGTTGATTTCAGCTCTGAGTTTGATTATTTCCTGCCTTCTACTCCTCCTGGGTGTATTTGCTTCGTTTTGCTCTAGAGCTTTTAGATGTGCTGTCAAGCTGCTGACATATGCTCTTTCCTGTTTCTTTCTGCAGGCACACAGCGCTATGAGTTTTCCTCTTAGCACAGCTTTCATTGTGTCCCATAAGTTTGGGTATGTTGTACCTTCATTTTCATTAAATTCTAAAAAGTTTTTAATTTCTTTCTTTATTTCTTCCTTGACTAGGTTATCATAGAGTAGAGTATTGATCAATTTCCACGTATATGTGGGCATTCTTCCCTTATTGTTATTGAAGATCAGTTTTAGGCTGTGGTGGTCTGATAGCACGCATGGGATTATTTCTATCTTTCTGTACCTGTTGAGGCCCGTTTTTTGACCAACTATATGGTCAATTTTGGAGAAAGTACCATGAGGAGCTGAGAAGAAGGTATATCCTTTTACTTTAGGATAGAATGTTCTGTAAATATCTGTTAAGTCCATTTGGCTCATGACTTCTCTCAGTTTGTCTACGTCTCTGTGTAATTTCTGTTTCCATGATCTGTCCATTGATGAGAGTGGGGTGTTGAAATCTCCCACTATTATTGTGTGAGGTGCAATGTGTGTTTTGAGCTTTAGTAAGGTTTCTTTTACATATGTAGGTGCCCTTGTATTTGGGGCATAGATATTTAGGATTGAGAGTTCATCTTGGTGGATTTTTTCCTTTGATGAATATGAAGTGTCCTTCCTTATCTTTTTTGATGACTTTTAATGGAAAATTGATTTTATTTGATATTAGAATGGCTACTCCAGCTTGCTTCTTCTGACCATTGGCTTGGAAAGTTGTTTTCCAGCCTTTCACTCTGAGGTAGTGTCTGTCTTTGTCTCTGAGGTGTGTTTCCTGTAGGCAGCAGAATGCAGGGTCCTCGTTGCATATCAGTTTGTTAATCTATGTCTTTTTATTGGGGAATTGAGGCCATTGATGTTGAGAGATATTAAGGAATAGTGATTATTGCTTCCTGTTACATTCATATTTGGATATGAAGTTATGTTTGTGTGCTTTACTTCTCTTTGTTTTGTTGCCAAGACAAGTAGTTTCTTGCTTCTTCTGGGGTATAGCTTGCCTCCTTATGTTGGGCTTTACCATTTATTATCCTTTGTAGTGCTGGATTTGTAGAAAGATATTGTGTAAATTTGGTTTTGTCATGGAATATCTTGGTTTCTCCATCTATGTTAATTGAGAGTTTTGCAGGATACAGTAACCTGGGCTGGCACTTGTGTTCTCTTAAGGTCTGTATGACATCTGTCTAGGATCTTCTGGCCTTCATAGTTTCTGGCGAAAAGTCTGGTGTAATTCTGATAGGTCTGCCGTTATATGTTACTTGACCTTTTTCCCTTACTGCTTTTAATATTCTTTCTTTATTTTGTGCGTTTGGTGTTTTCACTATTATGTGACGGGAGGTGTTTCTTTTCTGGTCCAATCTATTTGGAGTTCTGTAGGCTTCTTGTATGCCTATGGGTATCTCTTTTTTTAGGTTAGGGAAGTTTTCTTCTATGATTTTGTTCAAGATATTTACTGGTCCTTTGAGCTGGGAGTCTTTAGTCTCTTCTATACCTATTATCCTTAGGTTTGATCTTCTCATTGAGTCCTGGATTTCCTGTATGTTTTGGACCAGTAGCTTTTTCCGCTTTACATTATCTTTGACAGTTGAGTCGATGATTTCTATGGAATCTTCTGCTCCTGAGATTCTCTCTTCCATCTCTTGTATTCTGTTGGTGATGCTCGTGTCTACAGCTCCTTGTTTCTTCTTTTGGTTTTCTATATCCAGGGTTGTTTCCATGTGTTCTTTCTTGATTGCTTCTATTTCCATTTTTGATTCCTTCAACTGTTTGATTGTGTTTTCCTGGAATTCTTTCAGGGATTTTTGTGACTCCTCTCTATGGGCTTCTACTTGTTTATCTATGTTTTCCTGGAATTCTTTTAGGGATTTTTGTGATTCCTCTCTGTAGGCTTCTACTTGTTCTCTAAGGGAGTTCTTCATGTCTTTCTTGAAGTCCTCCAGCATCATGATCAAATATGATTTTGAAACTAGATCTTGCTTTTCTGGTTTGTTTGGATATTCCGTGTTTGCTTTGGTGGGAGAATTGGGCTCCGATGATGCCATGTAGTCTTGGTTTCTGTTGCTTGGGTTCCTGTGCTTGCCTCTTGCCATCAGATTATCTCTAGTGTTACTTTGTTCTGCTATTTCTGACAGTGGTTGGACTGTCCTATAAGCCTGTGTTTCAGGAGTGCTGTAGACCTGTTTTCCTGTTTTCTTTCAGCCAGTCATGGGGACAGAGTGTTCTGCTTTCGTGCATGTAGTTTTTCCTATCTTCAGGTCTTCAGCTGTTCCTGTGGGCCTGCTTCTTGATTTCACCAGGCAGGTCGCTTGCAGCAGAAAAGTTGGTCTTACCTGTGGTCCCGAGGCTCAAGTTTGCTCGTTGGGTGTTCCTAATGGGCTCTCTGTGGTCACAGCAACCTGGAAGATCTGTGCTGCCCTTTCCGGGAGCTACCGTGCACCAGGGTTCCAGATGGCGTTTGGTGTTTTCCTCTGGAATCAGTAATGTGTGCAGAGTGCAGTCTCTTCTGGTTTCCCAGGCGTGTCTACCTCTCTGAAGGTTTAGCTCTCCCTTCCACAGGATTTGGGTGCAGAGAACTGTTTATCAGGTCGGTCCCTTCAGGTTCAGGCCATGTCTCAGACGCAGCTGACCTGCTGCTCCTGGGCCCTGCTCTCCGGGAACCCAGAGGCCGTATACAGTTTCCTCTTGGGCCAGGGATGTGGGCAGGGGTGGGCAGTGTTGGTGGTCTCTTCTGCTCTGCAGTCTCAGGAGTGCCCACCTGACCAGGCGGTGAGGGCTCTCTGTACTTAACATTTAAACTTACTTTATGAGAAACCACAAGGCAAAAATGCTTCCATCATGATAACTCCTATCTTGTACAAGGTATAATCTGGCAGCCTATTCCTTTATTCTCAGACACTAAAGTATATTTGAAAAAAAATGTCTGCTATGTTTTTATTAATTCTTGTATTTATTTATATCCCAAATATTGTCCCCTCTCACAAAGTTCATCTTCCCACTCTCCTCCTCTTTTTCTCTGAGAGGGTACATGACCCTGTATCTCCCTATCCTAGGGCATCAAGTCTCTCCAGGATTAGGTGTATATTCTCCCACTGAGACCAGATAAGACAGACCTCTGCAACATATGTGGCAAGGGCCTTGAACCAGTCCATGTATGCTCTTAGGTTGGAGATTTGGATTCTGGGTCTTCCCACAGGTCCAAGTTAGTTGACACTGTTGGTCTTCCTATAGAGATGCCATCCCCTTCAGTTCTGTCAATACTTCTAACTCTCTCATTGAGGTCCCTGATCTCATTCCAATGGTTGGCTGTGAGTATCTTCATCTATTTCAGTAAGATGCTGGTTGAATCAGAGGACAGTCATGCTAGGCTCCTCTGTACAAACACAACATAGTATCAGTAATAGTGTTCGAGATTTCTGTCCCTTTGGGATGGATTCCAAGTTGGGCCAATCACTGGTCGGCTATTCCTTCAGTCTCTGCTCCATTTTTGTCCCTGTAATTATTTTAGACAGGAACAATTTTGAATTGACAGTTTTGTTGTTCTACAGAAGAATCAGTCACAAGGATAACTGCTAATTCTGGTTTTGTAATTAAGCTTGCTTACTCTATTCAATAAAACAATGGTGAAACCCAAACTGTAACCATATGGGTTTTATTCCCTGTAGAAACCTTGGATTGACATGGCACTTAAAACAGGGCCTTTTTCATGCTCTCAGAATTAGGCCTGACACCAGGTGCTGATGTCAGTTCCTGAATAGAGCTCCTTATTATTTTGAGCTATCTTGTTCTCATACTAGTGAAACACTGAATGACTCCAGACCACAACATTGAAAGCTATCAATTCTCTATAATTCTTTTAGTGTTCCAAATAAATACCAATTTCTTTCCCAAGATATATGGATTTTTGTGGGTTTTCTTTCTATGTGTATTTAACCATCCCAGGAAGAGTCTATCACAAAATAGTCTTTTGATTACTACATCCACATATATTGTCACTGGCTACACTCAGTGTGTCACATAAAAAGATAACAAAATATGAACTTGAGAAATCACCTTGTAGGGAGGAGAGATATTTATTGCATACTTTCATTCTGCAGCCATTCTCATTCTATACATAACACAATCCTAAAACTTTGTTCGGTAATTGGTTCTTTCTCTGGGGTAAACAGATATTTGTTCATGTTTCTTCAGAAACAGCATCACTATTTAATTTCTTCAGGCTAATAGGGACTCATCACAGCATCCTACCATATCTGTAAAAGAAGAACCAATATTAACCCGTCTAAAATTATCCCACAACGTAGAAAACTGTTGAATCTATACTCTGACACCAAAATGAAAACAGTGAAAATTAAAAACAGGTTTCTCTTTGATGAAGATAGCAAAACATTCTCTATGAGACTACACAGAAGTGATTGTTGAGAGTCCTCTATACAACTCTCAAAGCTGAAACCTCTGTCAGCACTGTGGGAGGATCCACAGTGAACAGCCCCCAAATAAGTAGCCTCTCAATAATCAATGAAAATTATACTGAGAAAGCAATCTGGGATACACTCCCATTCATAATATTCAAAAATATTTTGAAGTAAACCAATCTAAGGAAGTGTATCTCTACTAAAAAATGTAAAACATTCCTTTCTTGAAGTAAGAAATACATTAATGGTGGCAATACCACCCATTAAGTGGTCCAGAAATCGCTGTTGAAAAGCCTCAAAAAATATAAGCCCCACCAAATTTCCAAAATATTATGGTGGAAAAGTTAGTCTAGCAGTTAAAAGGTTATAGTACTTTTGTAGAACATTGTTCGATTCCCAGAAACTGTGTTTGGCAGCTCACAACCACCTGTAACTCCAGGTCCTGAGAATCTGTTATCCTGTTATCTCTCTGTGGTCACCAGTACTCAGGCATAGATATTGCATGAACAGACAGATGCACATGCACACAAATGCACATGCACACAAATGCACATGCACACAAATGCACATGCACACATGCACCTCTCTCTCTCTCTCTCTCCCTCTCTCTCTCTCCCTCTCTCTCTCTCTCTCTCTCTCTCACACACACACACACACACACACACACACACACACACACACACACACATATTCATATGGAAACCCAACTGAGTCCAGAGAGACAAATCAATCTCCAGTAAAATCAACAAATCTGGTGGCATCACTATTCCTGCTTTTCAGTCAAACTGCAGAGCAAGGGTATTGTCACAACATAGCACTGTAAAAAATTGTTCTGAGTCTCATGAACCTAATAGTCTTTAGAATCCTTCTAAGTCTATGATCACCTTCTTCATGATGGAAGAGATATTTCAATTCAGAAGAAACAGTAAAAATACTCATCTCCTTTCTCTATCTCTTAGTGTATTTCTCCCTCTCTTATTTATTATAGCAGCAATTTTGAGGAGTGATGTATAAGAGCGTGAATATATATCATATATATGTACATATACATGTATGTATATATATTTGTGTGTTTGCGTTTGTGTGTGTGTGTGTGTTTTTCTGAGGGCCATACAGGAGGAACAACAAATACCTTTAAAACTCATGGAATATGGCTCACTCATTAGCACATCTATGTTGGGTGTGCCTCAGAGGCACATTCTCAAGTACTATGTGTCCAGTGGACTTTGGGTTGTTGCGAAGTTTTTCTCTGCTTATTGCTTTCACACTCATCTTAATATAAGAAGTATAGGAAAACTGTAAGGAGTTTTCATCCCTCTCCTGGGCATTATCATTGACATTTACCATAATAATGCTTGATAATTTTTAAGTATTAATGCAGGAGCAAATTAATGATTCAATCTCCATCTTTGGAAAGAACATAGACATATAGACTGTTAATAATGACCACCACACTTAGAGTATATTTAGAAAACTAAAATTGTTACTGATGTCAGTTAAGGATTTTTTGCTAGTGACTGTGATGTAGAAAATCTTAGGGAGCAATTTGAAGTTCAGCAATGTATACTTTTAATATTTGAGCTAGGGATATTTGGAGGTAAAGAAACAAACTATTGGCAGACTAACTAGCACTGGCTGATGTGACTTTTCTTGAAACAGGACTGCCAATTTAGTTGATCGTTTATTTCTCCCAGTTGGTTTTTTTTCTCTCTTTTTCTTTTTTTCGGAGCTGGGGACTGAACTCAGGGCCTTGTGCTTGCTAGGCAAGCACTCTACCACTGAGCTAAATCCCCAACCTCTGGTTAATTTCTTATATCCAGTTTTGTTCTCAGCTTCCTTGTATGGTTTATTAAATGTTCCTGATGAGTTGCATTCTGAAGATTTAAATTAGAAATGACTGATTTTTTAATATATAGAAGTTTTGACTTATAATTCTTTTATGATTTTTATACAATTAATTTATAAGTTAAAATTATATAATTGATTCTTTCTTTGTAACTGCAAATTGATGCTGGGCTGTAACAAAAACTGGCAACTGAAAAAGATACTTTGCTTGCTTACACTGTTAACCTATAAAAGGTTGCTTAATTATGAATATACTTGGGTTTTTTTGGATAATGTGTTCTTTACTTGTACTGTGTAATGTGAAAGTGTTAGAAAGCAATGTTTTTCACAGTCATTCCCTAGAAAAAAATAAAATGGACATTGTAATGTACAAAATAAAATCACATTGCAATTCTATACTGCTTGACAGATTTTGTTAGTATATATAAACTATGTCAGTAGAAATGTAGTGGTTGTAATCTAATTGTTGGAGTTTGCTCTATCCACTCATGGTTTGAAAGTGTATATATCTGTTTGTCTTTCTGACTGTCTCTATACGTGTGTGTGTGTGTGTGTGTGTGTGTGTAAGAGAGAGAGAGAGAGAGAGAGAGAGAGAGAGAGAGAGAAATGGGTGAAAGATTCAACAAGCTCTAACCAGCAAGCTCTCAAGAGCAAGTTTCAATAACCTCTCCCTCTCTCTCTCTCTCTCTCTCTCTCTCTCTCTCTCTCTCTCTCTCTCTTTTCTTTAACCAGCTTTTCGAAGCACTCAAAAAGTTTTTTCAATGGCCAAAAAAATGACTGGCCTAATTTTTGGCCCATCCCATGGAAGAAATCCAACATCTGACACTATTTTTTTTTTGGAATTGTCAGTTTTTTGAATTGTTTATTAGAGGTGTAAAAGCTCTGAGTACTAGACAAGTCAGAGCTCCATTTTGACAATTTGGCTTTTTTCCAGCAAATAATATTTTTCCAAACTAAACAATCCTAATACATATGATAGAAATTCAGAAAAGCTGGTGGACATAAAATCATGGACTATTTCTTGTTTACTCTATGCAGAAGTAGATGATGTTGTAGAAGATATTTCTTCACTGAATCAACTATTTTTAAATGCATATTTTTCCGTTTTTAAAATTGGATATTTCAAATGTTATTCCCTTTCCTGGTTTCCTGGCCTTCTTCTTCTATGAGGGTGTTCCCTCTACCAAACAACGCCCCTTCCTAGCTTCCCCCTGACATTTCTCTACACTAGGGGGTCCAGCCTTGGCAAAACCAAGGGCTTCTCCTCCCTCTAGTGTCCAACAAGACCATCCTAAGCAACATAAGCAGTTGGAGCCATAGGTCTGTCCATGTGTAGTCTTTGGGTAGTGGTTTAGTCTCTGGGAGCTCTGGTTGGTTGCCATTGTTGTTCTCCTGGGGATGCAAGCCCCTTCAGCTCCTTCAGTCCTTTCTCTAGTTCCTCCATATTGGCCCATGCTCTCAGGTCAATGGTTGGCAGCTAGCATCTGCCTCTGTATTTGACATGATCTGACTGAGCCTTTCAGGAGACAGCTATATCAGGCTCTTATCAGCATGAACTTCTTGGCATCAGCAATATTTTCTGGGTTTGGTGGCTGTATGTATATGGACTGAATCACCAGGTGGGGCAGGCTCTGGAATGATGGTCATTCTTCCAGTCTGTGCTCCAAACTTTCTGTCCATATCTCCTCCAAAGAATATTTTTGTTCCCACTAATAAGAAGGACTGAAGCATTTGCACTTTGGTAATCTTTCTTCTTGAACTTCATGTGGTCTGTGGATTATGTCTTGGGTATTTTGAGCTTTTGGGTTAATAATCACTTTTTGGTGAGTACAAAACGTGTTTTTTTGTGATTGGGTTACTTCACTCAGGGTGATATTTTCTATTTCTGTTAGTTTGCATAAGAATTTCTTGAAGTGAATGTTTTTCATAGCTGAGTAGTACTCAATTGTGTACATATACCACATTTTCTATATCCATTCTTCTGCTGAGGGACATCTGGATTCTTTCAAGCTTCTGGGTATTACATATAAGGCTGCTATGAACATAGTGGAACATGTGTCTTTGTTGTATGTTGGGGCATCATTTGGGTATATGCCTGGGAGAGGTCCAGCTGGGTCCATAGGTAGTGCAATGTCCAATTTTCTGAGGAAACTCCAGACTGATTTCAAGAGTACTTGTAACAATTTGCAATACCACCAACAATGGAGGAGTGTTCCTCTTTCTCCATATCCTTGCCTGCATCTGTGGTGACCTGAGTTTTTGATCTTAGCCATTATGACTGGTGTGAGGTGGAATCACAGAGTTGTTTTGATTTGCATTTCCGTGATGACTAAGGATGTTGAACATTTCTTTAGGTACTTCTCAGCCATTTGATATTGCTCAGCTGTGAATTCTTTGTTTAGCTGTGTACCCCATTTTTAATAGGGTTGTTTGGCTCTCTGGAGTCTAACTTCTTGAGTTCTTTGTATATTTGGATGTAGAATTGGTAAAGTTATTTTCCCAATCTGTTTGTTGACATACTGTCCTAATAACAGTCTTCTTTGCCTTACAGAAGCTTTGCAGTTTTATGAGGTTCCATTTGTCGATTCTTGATCTTAAAGCATAAGCCATTGGTGTTTTGTTCAGGAAATTTTCCCCAGTGTCCATATATTCACGATTCTTCCCCACTTTTTCTTCTATTATTTTGAGTGTATATGGTTTTATGTAGAGGTCCTAGATCCACTTGGGACTTAAGCATTATACAAGGTGATAAGAATAGAATGATTTGCATTCTTCTAAATGTTGACCTCCAGTTGAACCAGCACCATTTATTGAAAATGCTATCTTTTTTTTACTGGACGGCTTTATCTTCTTTGTCAAAGATCAAGTGGCCATATATGTGGGGGTCTATTTCTGGATCTTAAATTCTATTCAGTGCATCTACCTGGCTGTCTCTGTACCAATACAATTTTATCACTATTGATCTGTACTATAGCTTGAGGTTAGCGATGGTGATTCTTTTATTGTTAAGACTAGTTTTCCCTAGCCTAGGTTTTTGTTATTACAAATTCATTTGCAAATTTGTCTTTCTAACCATATGAAGAATTGGGTTGGAATTTGAATGAGGATTGCATTGAATCTGTAGATTGCTTTTGGCAAACTGACTATTTTTACTATATTAATTCTGCCAATTAATGAGCATGAGAGGTCTCTCCATCTTCTGAGATCTTCTTTAATTTCTTTTTTCAGAGACTTGAAGATCTTGTCATACAGCTCTTTTACTTGCTTGGTTAGAGTCACACTGAGGTATTTTATGTTATGTATGACTATTATGAAGGATGTCATTTCCCTAATTTCTTTTTCAGCCTGTTTATCCTTTGAGAAGAAGAAGACTATGATTTGTTTGAGTTCATTTTATACCCAGCCACTTTGCTAAATTTGTTTATCAGGGTTAGTAGTTCTCCGGTGTAACTTTTAGGGTCGCTTTTGTATACTATCACATCATCTGCAAATAGTGATATTTTGACTTCTTTCTTTCCAGTGCATATCCATTTGACCTCCTTTTGTAATCTGATTGCTCTGGCTCAGATTCTGAGTACTATATTGAGTGAATACTGAGAGACTGAGCAGTCTTGTCTACTCTCTAATTTTAGTGACATTGCTTCAAGTTTCTTTCCATTCAAATTAACGTTGGCTACCAGTTTGCTGTATATTGCTTTTACTGTGTTTAGGTATGGCCCTTTAATTCCTTATCTTTCCAAGACTTTGTTTTATGAAGGGGTGTTGAATTTTGTCAAATGCTTAAACAGCATTTAATGAAATGATCATGTGGTTTTCTTCTTTGAGTTTGTTTACACAGTTGATTGTCTTGACGGATTTCCTTATATTAAAACATTCCTGCATCGCTGGGATGAAGACTACTTGATGATGATGGATAGTACTTTTCATGTGTTCTTGGATTCAGTTTCCAAGAATTTTATTGAGTATTTTTGCATCGATATTCATAAAATAAAATGGTCTAAAGTTCTCTTTCGTTGTTGGGTCTTTGTATGGTTTATGTATAAGCATAATTGTGGTTTCATAGAAGGAATTTGGTAGTCCTCCTTCTGTTTCTATTATGTGGAATAGTTTGGACAGTATTAGTCACAAGGACCCAGCGCATAAAAGAAGATTGAAATAATCCCATGTATCCTACCAGATCACCATGGACTAACACTGGTCTTCAATAACAACAAGAATGACAGAAAGTCAACATACACATGGAAGTTGAACAACACTCTACTCACTGATAACTTGGTCAAAGAAAAATAGAGAATGAAATTAGGGACATTTTAGAATTTAATAAAAATAAAGGTACAATGTACCCAAGCAAATAGAAAACAATGAACAAATTGGTAAGAAGAAAATTCATAGCGCTGAGTGCCTCCAAAAAGAAATTGGAGAGAGCATATACTTGCTGCTTGACAGCACACCTAAAAGCTCTAGAACAAAAAGAAGCAAATACATGAAAGAGGAAGAGATGACTGGAAATAATCAAACTCAAGTGCTCAATGCAACCAAGTAGAAACAAAGAGAACTATACAAAGAATCAACAAAACCAGAAGCCGATTCTTTGAGAAAATCAACAAGATAGAGAAACCCTTAGCCAGACTAAACAGAGGGCATAAAGAGAGTATTCTAACTAACAAAATCAGAAATGAAAAGGGAGACATAATAAGAGACTCTGAGAAGATTCAAAAAATCATCAGATCCTACTAGAAAAGCCTATATTCACAAAACTGGAAAATCTGGATGAAATGGAAAATTTTCTAGACAGATACCAGGTACCAAAGTTAAATCATGATCAGATAAACCATCTAAACAATCCCATAACTCCTAAAGAAATAGAAACAGTTATTAAAAGTCTCCCAACCAAAATAAACACAGAAACAGATGGGTTTAATGTAGAATTCTATTGGACCTTCATAGAAGACCTCATACCAATAGTGTCCAAACTATTCCACAAATTAGAAACAGAAGGAGGACTTCCCAATTCTTTCTATGAAACCACAGTTATGCTTATACATAAACCACATAAAGACCCAACAACAAAAGAGAACTTTAGACTTTATTTCTCCTTCTCTGAAATATTCAATCATCATATATCCTGGTCATACTTTTAATTTGCTCTCTTTTGGCCCCTGGATTATAGCAGAGTTATCTTTTGCTTTTTGGTTAATCTACACTTATGAGAACATACTGTGCATGTCCTTTGGGGTCTGGGTTTCCTCAGATATTTTCTAGTTCTACCCATTTGCCTGAAAAATTTATGGTGTCTTTTTTTAATAACTGAGTAGTAAAAATGGACCACAATTTCTTTATTCTTTTTTTTTTTTATATTCTTCAGTTGAGGTTCTTTCCAGTTTCTCACTATTATGGGTAAAGTTGCTATGAACATATGATAGTAAGTCAACTTGTGGGATATTTGGGAATCTTTTGGGTATATTCTCAGGTGGGGTATAGCTGGGTCTTGACAGAGAACTATTCCCATTATCTGAGAAATCACCAAATTAATTTTCAAAGTGGTGGTACAAGTTTACACTTACTCCTTTAATGGAAGCATGTTCCAATTGTCCCACATCCTTATCAGTATGGGCTCTTCCTTGAGTTATGATTTTGGCCATTCTAATGATTGATTTAAAAAAAAAAACTTGTCTGTCGGGAGCGATGTCCTTGAAACACACCATTGTTGATGTTATTATTGTGGTTAGAATTAAGTATGACTGGGTTCATGGAAAATCCCCAGCCAGCTGCAGAAGACTAATACAAATCTGGTGGTCAGGATGAATAATCATATGATAAAGTTGTGACCCTGCTGAGAAATACATCTGATGTCAAGATACCCAATGTAATGACCTGTAACCTTTCTGAAAAAATCAACATTCTGCTGACTAATAATATGACAAACCTGTAACCTTTCTAACATCCTTTTAATGTCAGTCAATTGCCTGACCACACAAATATTGTGTCCTTGGACTGTGTAAATGTTTCTTACTTCCCCCTCTGTTACCCCTGTTATGGTATAAATTCAGCCTTGGGAAAAAAATGAAATTGTCATCTTGATCAGACTCTTGTCTTGGCGTCCTTCTTCACGTCTCTTGTTCCCAATTCTCTTGCAGGTACCCTCAGCCCCCCATCATTGACACTTGTCAGCCATGGCATTCAGAGCAAGATTTTCTTTCTTAGAAAATTTTTATGTCATGTCCTGCTCATTCTACTTCTTATAGTATTTCTCAGTATATTCAACAGTGTGTTACAAGTATAGCAATCCTTATACGGTCAGACTTCTTCAGTGGGTAATAAGTCTGACATAGTAAAATAAGAAGATTTAAGACTGTATTACTTCTTTAGAAAATAGTCATAGTGGCAGCTTTTATTTCATAAAATGCACCTCTCACCCTAGGATGAACTATGCACATTAAACACCAATTTAAGAGCTGTTGTCATCCCATATGAACAACAATGCCAACCAACCAGAGCTTCCAGGGACTAAACCACTACCCAAAGACTATACATGGACTGACCTTGGGCTCTAACTGCATAGGTAGCAATGAATACCCTAGTAAGAACACCAGAGGAAGGTGAAACCCTTTGTCCTGCCAAGACTGAAACACCAGTGAACGTGATTGTTGGGGGGAGGGCGGTAATGGGGGGAGGATGGGGAGGGGAACACCCATATAGAAGGGAAGGGGGAGATGTTAGGGGGATGTTGGCCTGGAAACCAGGATAGGGAATAACAATTGAAATGTAAATAAGAAATACCCAAGTTAATAAAGATGGAAGAAAAAATGGGGTACAGTGATAACCAAAGAATTCTCAACTAAGGAATATGAAATGGCTGAGAAGTACCTAAAGAAATGTTCAACATCCTTAGTCATGAAGGAAATGCAAATCAAAACAACCCTGAGATTCCACCTCACACCAGTCAGAATGGCTAAGAATGGCTCCTCCGTTGTTCGTGAGATTGCAAATGGTACAACCACTCTGGAAAACAGTCTGTCAGTCCTCATAAAATTGAACATAGTACTACCTGAGGACCCAGCTATACCACTCCTAGGCATATACCAAAAAAATGCTACAACATGCAATAAGGACACATGCTCCACTATGTTTATAGCAGCCTTATTTATAATAGCCAAAAGCTGGAAAGAACCCAGATGTCCTTCAACAGAGGAATGTATTAAAAAATGAGGTACATTACCCAATGGACTACTACTCAGCTATTAAAAACAATGACTTCATGAAGTTCTTAGGCAAATAGATGGAACTAGAAAATATCATACTCAGTGAGGTAACCCAGTCACCAAAAAAAAAGTGGTGGGGGGGAAGAAAGGAAGAAAGAAAGACAGAAAGAAAGACAGAGAGAAAGAAAGAAAGAAAGAAAGAAAGAAAGAAAGAAAGAAAGAAAGAAAGAAAGAAAGGAAGGAAGGAAGGAAGGAAGAAAGAAAGACCAAATATGGTATGCACTTACTTATAAGTGTGTATTAGCCCAAAGTCTCCAAATACCCAAGATCCAATGCATAGACCACATGAAGCTCAAGAAGAAGTAAGACCAAAGTGTGGATGCTTCAGTCCTTCTTAGAAGGGGAAACAAAATACTCATGGGAAGAAATATGGAGACAAAGTCAGAGACTGAAGGAAAGGTCATCCAGAGACTGCTCCACCTGGTGGTCCATTACATACCCAGACACCAATCCCAGACACTATTGTGGATGCCTAGAAGTGCTTACTGACAGGAACCTGATATAGCTGTCTTCTGAGAGGCTCTGACAGAGCCTTACAACTATTAAAAACAAAACAAAACAACCCCCCCCAAAATATCCGTGGATGCTCAAAGCCAACCAGACATTGGACTAAGCACAGGATCCCCAGTGGAGGAACTAGAGAAAGGACTGAAGAAGCTGAAGGGGTTTGCAAACCCATAGGAGAAGAACCATATTAATCAACCATATTCCCCACCCCCAGAGCTACCATGGACTAAACCACCAATCAAAGAGTACACATAGAGTACACACAGCTTCAGCAGCATATGTAGCAGAAGATGGCCTTCTCGGACATCAATGGGCGGTCCTGTGAGGCTCGATACTCCAGTGTAGAGGAATGCCAGGACAGGGAAGCAAGAGTGGGTGGATGGATGGGGGATAACTCTCACAGAAGCAGGGAGAGGGGGATGACCTAGGGGGCTTCCAGAAAAATGAAATATCCAAGAACAAAAGGAAAGCAGTTACTGAGAGCCTGGACATCCTTTATGATACTAAAATAAATCATATTAACCTCAAATACCCCTCAAATCTCCATGTCCTTAGGCAAAACTGAAGCCTAAGAGAAGAGAAAATAATTAAAGATATTTAAAATATTGTATTTCTTTTGAGAACCACTAGAAGGTGAACCATTCCTTCAAACAGTACATTAGGATACTGTTATCCTTCGTATATAAGAGCCTAGGGTGGTCTGAACCAGAATCTGGAAGTTCATCTGTGGAGCAGAGATTGTGCTCCACTTGGAACCCAACCACTTGGGAAGGGCTTCTACAGTCCGTTTTGCTACGTGCTATAAACACTGTAACTTTCATTCTCTCCAATGTCGTACTTTAAATCTACTTGCTCCTTTTGTCAATCTGTTATTGTTGCCCAGACATAAGCTCATACACACAAGCATGTTTACTATAAGAAGCATGGATTAAATACTATAGACCAGAGCAGGTCTTTTTTTTTTTTTTTTTTCATCTTCATTAAATTGGGTATTTCTTATTTACATTTCGATTGTTATTCCCGTTCCCGGTTTCCAGGCCAACATTCCCCTAACTCCTCCCCCTCCCCTTCCCTACAGGTGTTCCCCTCCCCATCCTCCCACCATTACCGCCCTCCCCCCAACAATCACATTCACTGGGGGTTCAGTCTTGGCAGGACCAAGGGCTTCCCCTTCCACTGGGTATTCATTGATACCTATGAGACTGGAGCCCAGGGTCAGTCCGTGCATAGTCTTTGGGTAGTGATATAGTCCCTGGAAGCTATGGTTGGTTGGGATTGTTGTTCATATGGCATCTCAAGCCCCTTCAAGCTCTTTCAGTCCTTTCTAAGATTCCTTCAACGGGGGACCTGTTCTCAGTTCAGTGGTTTAATTGTGGCATTCGCCTATGTATTTGCTGTATTCTGGCTGAGTCTCTCAGGAGAGATTTTCGTCCGATTCCTGTCGGCCTGCACTTCTTTGCTTCATCCATTTATCTAGTTTGGTGGTTGTATATGTATGGGCCACATGTGGGGCAGGCTCTGAATGGGCGTTCCTTCTGCCTCTGTTATAAACTTTGCCACCCTATTCTCTCCCAAGGGTATTCTTTTTCCCCCTTTAAAGACAGAGTGAAGCGTTTGCATTTTGGTCATCCTTCTTGAGTTTCATGTGTTCTGTGCATCTAGGGTAATTCAAGCATTTGGTCTATTAGTCACTTATCAATGAGTGAACACCATGTATATTTTTCTGTGATTGGGTTACCTCACTCAGGATGATAATTTCCAGTTCCATCCATTTGCCTATGAATTTCATAAAGTCATTGATTTTGATAGCTGAGTGATATTCCATTGTGTAGATGTACCACATTTTCTGTATCCATTCCTCTGTTGAAGGGCATCTGTCCAGGATCTTCTGGCTTTCATAGTCTCTGTCGAAAAGTCTGGTGTGATTCTGATAGGTCTGCTTTATATGTTACTTGACATTTTCCCCTTACTGCTTTTAATATTCTTTCTTTGTTTTGTGCATTTGGTTATTTGACTATTATGTGACAGGAGGAGTTTCTTTTCTGGTCCAATCTATTTGAAGTTCGGTAGGCTTCTTGTATGTTTTGGGGTATCACTTTCTTTAGGTTAGGGAACTTTTCTTCCATGATTTTGTTGAAGATATTTACTGGTCCTTTGAGCTGGGAGTCTTCACTCTTTTCTATACCTATTATACTTAGGTTTGATCTTCTCATTGAGTCCTGGATTTCCTGTATGTTTTGGACCAGTAGCTTTTTCCTTTTTACATTGTCTTTGACAGTTGTGTAGATAACTTCTATGGAATCTTCTGCTCCTGAGATTCTCTCTTTTATCTCTCGTACTCTGTTGGTGATGCTTGTATCTACAGCTCCTTGTCTCTTCCTTTGGTTTTCTATATCCAGGGTTGTCTCCCTAAGTGCTTTCTTTATTGCTTCTATTTCCATTTTTAATCCCTTCAGCTGTTTGATTGTGTTTTCCTGGCATTCTGTCAGAGATTTTTTGATTCCTCTCTGTAGGCTTCTACTTGTTTATTTATGTTTTCCTGTGTTTCTCTAAGGGAGTTCTTAATTTCTTTCTTAAAGTCCTCCATCATCATGATCAAATGTGATTTTAAATCTAGATCTTGCTTTTCTAGTGTGTTTGCTTTGTTGGGAGTATTGGGCTCTGATGATGCCATGTAGTCTTGGTTTTTGTTGCTTGGGTTCCTGCACTTACCTATTGCCATCAGGTTGTCTCTGGTCTTACCTTGTTCTGCTATTTCTGGCAGTGGCTAGACCATCATATAGGCCTCTGTGTCAGGAGAGCTGTAGACATGTTTTCCTGTTTTCTTTCAGCCAGTTATGGGAACAGAGTGTTCTGCTTTCAGGCGTGCAGTCTTTCCTGTCTACTGGTCTTCAGCTGTTCCTGTGGGCGTGTGTTCTGAGTCCACCAGGCAGGTCACTTGGAGCACAAAAGTTGGTCTTACCTGTGATCCCCTGGCTCAAGTTGCTCCTGGGGTGCTGCTTTTGACCTCTCCATGAGGGTGGCAACCAGGAGGTCCTGGACCCAATTTTCCCGGGAACCCTGTGCACCGTGGTCCCAGATGGCATTAGGTGTTTTCCCCTGGAGTCAGAAGTGTGGGCAGAGTGTAGTCTCTTATGGCTTCCCTAGCATGTCCCCCAGACCAGTTCTTAAACCCAGTGTGGACATGGTAGGCTTTTCCCCAAAGAGGGATGCAACTATGGCACAGTGGGTACATATTTATTGATAGGTCAATAATATACCTCTCAGAGTTCTCAGCTGGATATGATTGTTAAATTTTTTATTCCACAAAAGCCTGCATAGGACCTTTTGTCACATGCAACCTACCTAGCAGTGAGAGATACCAGCACAATTCCAGTTGTGTCCTGCATCAAAACCATGAGGGGCCTTGATGAATAATATCTTTCCATATAAATCTGATGGACAGCAAAAAGCTATGGATATCAACTATATTTAGAGGTTTATTTGTAGCCTCTGTAACCAACACTACTAGAAAAGTACATCATCTCAGGAATAGTATTTTTCTTCTAGGACTGATATTACAATTATATAACTTAAGAAAAAGCCTTGAATACAGCTTTCTCACCATTCCCACATTATGACTAACCTTTCAGCCATTCCTGGTCTTCTCTCCCTGTCCTGAACCCTACTTTAACTTATTTCTATTTTATAACTATTGTGAACAGAAGTGTAGTGACAGAATGCGCAGTTATCACTTCTGTGGGACAAAGCCTCTTTTGGCACAGGATGGTATATATGAGTCATTTTTCTGTTCTTTTCTTTTCTTGTGTTTTTTTTTTTTTAGACAATTGAACAAGATGAAGAGAATGACAGTGGGAAAATAGCTGAAATAATATGATAGAGCAAAGTGATATACATAAAAGAAAATATTATATAATAAAAGGTATATGGATATAATATCCTCGCCTAACATGTGATGTGATTGAACTTTCATCCCCTGTACTACATAAATACACAGTACCCATACATGCTTGTACTCTGAGCACAAAAATGTGAAATAAGGAAATCCAAGAATTCAAATTTAGTGATGAGTACATTTTCCTCCCCTATCTCTAAGAGGATAACCCCAACCCCCACTCCACCTCACCAGACCACGCCACACCCTGGGGCCTCAAGTCTCTCCATGATTAGGTACTTCACTCACTGAGTTCAGACCAGGCAGTCATCTGCTGTATATAAGTCAGAACCTTCATATAATCTAGTGTATGCTGCCTTGTTGATGGCTCAGTGTATGAAAGATCTTGGGGGTACAGGTTAGTTTAGAATTGCTGGTCTTCCTATGGGCTCACCATCCTCATCAGTTTCTTTCAGCCTTTCTTTAACTCAACCAAGGGGTTCGCAGCTTCTGTCCTTTCATTGGGTGTAAATGTCTGCATCTGACTCTTTCAGTTGCCTGTTGGACTTCTTGGAGGACAGCCAGGCTAGGCTCTTGCATGTAAGTACACCACAGACTCAATTTTAGTGTCAGGTCTGGAACCTTTCCTTGAGTTGAATCCCACTTTGGGACAATCACTGAATCTCCTTTCCCTCAGGCTCTTCTCCATTTTTGTCCCTGCAGTTCTTTTAGACGGGACAATTCTGGGTCAGACTTTTTCAGGATTGAATGGCAAACCCATCTCTCCAGTTGATGTCCT
Source organism: Rattus norvegicus (assembly GCF_021556685.1). Taxonomy (NCBI): domain Eukaryota; kingdom Metazoa; phylum Chordata; class Mammalia; order Rodentia; family Muridae; genus Rattus; species Rattus norvegicus. Next base: position 71,503,043 of record NC_141534.1, read on the forward strand.
GTCTTTCTACTGGAGGTAGATTCTACAAGTTCCTTCTTCCACAGTTGGGCATTATATTGAAGGTTCATACATTTGAGTTCTGAGCATGTCTCAACGATCAGGGTTCCCCAACTTTCTACCTCCTGAGGTTGCCTGTTTCCATTATTTCTGCTGGTCCTCAGGGCTTCACTCCTGTTTTCCCAATATCTCATCATGTTCACCTTGTCTTCTCCTTGTCCCCTCTCCCTCTCAGAACCCTCCCTCCATCTGCACTCCTTGTTTGATTTCTTCCCCTCTCAAGTGCAACAGAGGCATCATCACTTGGGCCTAAGGCTTGTTAACCTTCTTGAGGACTATGGATTTTATCCTGAGAATTCTGTACTTTTGGCTAATATCCACTTATTAGTGAGTAATTACCATGTGTGTTCTTTTGGCTCTGAATTATTTCACTGAATTATTTTCTAGTTCCATCCATTTGTCTGAAAAACTCATGATGTCCTCATTCCTGATAGCTGAGTAATATTTCACTGTATAAATGAACCATGTTTTTTATATTCATTAATCCACTATAGGGAATCTGGGATGTTTCTGGCTTTTAAGTATCACAAATAAGGCCACTGTGAATATAGTGTAACATGTGCCAGTGTGGCACTGTGGGGTATCTTTGGGGTATTTTCCCAAGAGTCATATTTCTGGGTCTTCAGGTAGGTTTATTTCCAATTTTCTGAGGAACCCCCATATTGATTTCCAGAGTGGTTGTACCAGCTTGCAATTCCATCAACAATGAAGGAGTGTTCCTCTTTCTCCACATTCTCACAAGCAGGTGCTGTCACCCGAGATTTTGATCTTAGCCATTCTGATTAGTGTAAGGTGGAATTCTAAGGTTGTTTTGATTTTCAAGTCCCTGATGACTAAGAATTCTGAACATTTCTTCTTCTTTTTTTAAATAAAGGACAACATTTAATTGGAGCTGGGTTACAGGTTCAGAGGTTCAGTCCACATCATCAAGACTGGAACATGGCAGTATCCGGGTAGGCATGATGCAGGAGAAACTGAGAGTTCTACATCTTCATCTGAAGGCTGCTAGGAGAAGACTCCTGAACATTTCTTTAAGTGCTTTTCAGCCATTTAAGATACCGCTGTTTTGAATTCTCTGTTTACTTCTATGCTTCTATGCCCCTTTACTTGTTTGGGTTGCTTGGTTTTTTGGAGGTTAGCTTCTTAAAAAAATATGTATATATAATTTATATCATATATATTATATTAGACCTCTATTTTATGGGGGGATAGTGAAGGATTTTTTCCCAATATCTAAGTTCTGCATTTGTCCTATTAAATATATCCTTTGCCTTACAGAAGCTTTTCAGTTTCCTAAGATCCCATTTATCAATTCTTGATCTCTGATGAACGAGCCATTGGAGTTCTGCTTAGGAAATCCATCCCCCATTCCAATGAGTCCCAAGCTGTATTCCAATTTCTCTTCTATTAGATTCAGTGTATCTGGATTTGTGTTAAGGTCCTTGATCCACTTGGGTCAATGATAACTTAGTCAAGGAAGAAATAAAGAAAGAAATTAAAGCTTTCCTGGAATCCAATAAAAATGATGAGACAATACCCAAACTCATGGAACACAATGAAAGTAGTGCTAAGAGGAAAATTCATAGCACTAAGTGCCCTGCTAAAGAAATTGGAGAGATCCTATACTAGCACTTATTAGTACATCTGAGAGCTCTAAAACAAAAGAAGAAAATACACACAAGAGAAGTAGATCACAGGAAAGAGTCAAACTCATGGCCCAAATCAAATAGAAACAAAGACAACAATACAAAAAAACCAACAAAACTGAAAGCCAGTTCTTTCGAAAAGAATCAACACAATAGATATAACCCCCTAGCCAGACAAAACAAAGGGACCAGTACACAAATGAACAAAATAAGAAATGAAAAGGCAAACATAAAAGCAGAAACTTATTAAATTCAAAAAATCATCAGTTCCTACTACAGTTGAGCCTATACTCAACAAAACTGGAAAATCTAGGTAAAATGGATGATTTTCTTGACAGATGTCATGTACCAAAGTTAAATCAAGACACATAAACTATTCAAACAGGCCCATATTCCATAAGTAAATTGAAGTCATTAAAAGCCTCCCAAACAAAAAGGGGCCAAGGCCAAATGGATTTAGTTCAGAATTCTATCACACATTCTAAGAAGACCTGATACCAATATTCCTCAAAATATTCCATAAAATAGAAAAAGAAGGAACACTACTTTCTATGAAGCCACAATTACTCTGACACTTAAACCACACAAGGACCAAACAAAAAAGAGAAATTCAGGCCAATCTTGCTTATGAATATCGATGCAAAAATATTCAATAAAATTCTGGTAAAACCTAATTAAAGTATATGCAAAAACCATCATTCACAAAGGTCAAATAGGCTTTATCCCAAGGATATAGGTTGGTTCAAGATATGAAAATCCATTAATGAAGCCAATTATATGAACAAACTCAAAGAAAGGAGTCACAAGATCACCTTCTCATAGGCAGAAAAAGCATTTGACCAAATACAACACTATTTCATGTTATTTCATTGGAGAGAACAGGAATTCAAGGCTCATACCTAAAGATAATAAAAGCAATACATGGAGTGCAGAGCTAAACAAAGAATTATCAGCTTGGAAATACCAAATGACTGAGAAGAACCTAAAGAAATGTTTTACATCCTTAGTCATCAGGGAAATGCAAATCAAAACAACCCTGTGTTTCCAACTCACACCTGTCAAGAATGGCTAAGATCAACCACAGATACTGACAAGGATGTGGAGAAAAATGAACACTCCTCCATTGTTGTTGGAATTGCAAACTGGTACAACCACTCTGGATATCAGTCTGGAGTTTTCTCAGAAAATTGGACATTGCAATACCTGAGGACCAAGCTATACCACCCCTGGGCATATACCAAAACGTGCTCCAAAATAAAAAAAGAACATGTGCTCTACTATGTCCATAGCACCCTTATGTATAATAGCCAGAAGCTGGAAAGAACCCAGATAATCTTCAACAGAGAAAATATGGTACATTTACACAATGGAGTACTACTCATCTAGTATAAACAATGACTTAATGAAATTCATAGGCAAGTGGATGGAACTAGAAAATATCATCCTGGATGAGGTAACCCAATCACAAAAAATACACATGGTATGCACTCACTGATAAGTGGATTTTAGCCCAAAAGCTTGAATTACCCAAAACACAATCCACAGACCATGAGAAGCTCAAGAATAAGGATGACCAAATTGCGGACATTTCAGTCCTTCTTAAAAGGTAGAGGGACAAAAATATTCATAGGTGGAGATATGGACACAAAGATTGGAGCAGAGACTGAAACAATGGCCATTTAGAGCCTGCCCCATCTGGGGATCCAGCCCATATACATACAGCCAACAAACCCAGACAATATTGCTGATGCCAAGAAGTTCATGCTGACAGGAGCGTGATACAGCTGTCTCCTGAGAGCTCTGCCAGAGCATGACAAATACAGAGGCAAATGCTAGGAACCAACTATTAAACTGAGAACAGGGTCCCCATTGGAGGAGTTAGAGAAAGGATTGAAGGAACTAAGGGGCTTTGCAATCCCATAAGAGCAACAATACCAACTGATAAGAGCTCCCAGGGACTAAACCACACCCAAAGAGTACACATGGACTGACAATCCTCCCGTGCATAAATAGCAGAGGATGGGCTTTTGGGGCACCAACGGGAGGAGAAGCCCTCAGTCCTGCCAAGGCTGGACCCCTTATTATAGGGGAATGCCAGGGTGGGGAGTTGGGAAGAGGTAGGTGGTTGGGGGGATACCCTCATAGAAGAAGGATCGATGGGGTTTATGGACAGGAAACTTGAGAGGGGATAACATTTGAAATGTAAATAAAAATAGCCTATAAAAAAGCCATTTACTGCAAGACAACAGCTGATATTAAATTAAGTGGAGAGATACTTGAAGCAATCCCACTAAAACAGTAGAAAAGATAAGGATGCTCACTCTCCCCATATCCATTCTGTATAGTACTAGAAGTGCTAACTAGAACAAGAAGAAAACAAAAAGAGATTGAATTGATACAAATTGGCAAAGAACAAATTAAGTTATCACTATTTCCAGATGACATGATAGTATACATAAGCAGTCCCAAACATTCTACCAAAGAACTTCTTCAGCTGATAATCAACTTCAGCAAAGTGGCCAGATATAAAATTAACTCAAATAAATCAGCAGCATTTGATTATACAAATGATAAACAGGTTGATATATATATATATATATATATATATATATATATATATATATATATATATATATATATATATATTAGGGAAACAATTCCATTAACAATAGTCACAGAAAATATAAAATATTTTGGGGTAACTCTAACCAAAGAAGTGAAAGATCTGTATGATAGGAACTTCAAGTCACTCAAGAAGTGAAAGCCAGAAGATCCTGGGCAGATGTCATGCATACCCTAAGAGAACACCAATGCCAGACCAGGCTACTATATCCAGCAATACTGTCAATTAATATAGATGGAGAAACCAAGATAGTCTATGACAAAACCAAATTTACATAATATCTTTCTACAAATCCAGTCCTACAAAGGATAATAGATGGAAAACTCCAGCACAAGGAGGGAAACTGCACCTTAGAAAAGGCAAGAAATTAATCTCCTTGCCACAAAACCAAAAGAGAGACACAAAAACATAATTCCAATTCTAACAATGAAAATAGCAGGAAGCAACAATCACTATTCCGTAATATCTTTTAATGTCAATGGAATCAATTTCTAATAAAAAGACATTTGCTAACAGACTGGATACATAAAGAGAACCGAGCATTTTGCTGCATACTGGAAACAAACATCAGAAACAATGACAGACACTACCTCAGAGTAAAAGCCTGGAAAACAACTTTCCAAGCACATGGTCCCAAGAAACAAACTGGAGTAGCCATTTCAATATTGAAAAGAATTGACTTTTAACCAAAAGTCATCAAAAACGATAAGGAAGGACACTTCTTATTCATTAAAGGAAAAATCCACCAAGACAAACTCTCAATCCAAATATCTCTGCTCTGAAATGCAAGGGCACCTACATTCATAAAAGAAACCTTACTAAAGCTCAAATCCTATATTGCACCTCACACAATAATAGTATATTTCAACACCCCACCTCATCAATGGACAGATCATGGAAACAGAAACTAAACAGAAACATAGAGAAGCTAACATAAGAACCAAGTGGACTTAACAGATATAAATAGATATTTTATCCTTAAAAAAGGGATATATCTTCTCAGCACCCCATGTACCTTCTCCAAAACTGACCTTATACTTGGTCACAAAACAGGCCTCAACAGATACAGGAAGATAGAAATAATCCCATGTATCCTATCACCACAGACTAAGGCTGGTCTTTAACAAAAACAAAAACAACAGAAAGCCCATATATACATGGAAGCTAAATAATGTCTCATGCGAATACTGCCCAAACTCATCTACAAAATAGAAATAGACAGACCACTACCAAATTTCTTCTATGAAGTCACTATAACACTTAGATTATACAAAGACCCCACAAAGAAAGTGAACTTCAGACCAATTTTCCTTATGAAAGACGATGCAAAAATACTCAATAAAATTCTGGCAAACCGAATTCAACATGATCAAGTAGGCTTCAACCCAGGGATGCAGGGATGGTTCAATATATGGAAATCCATTAACGAAATGCACTATATAAACCAACTCAAAGAAAAAAACCACATGATTATTTTATTAGATGCTGAAAAAGCATTTGACAAAATTAAACACACCCTCATGAGAAAAGTCCTGGAAAGATCAGGAATTCAAGGCCCATACATAAGCATAGCAAAAGCATTGTATAGAAAACCAATACACAACATTAAACTAAATGATGAGAAACTTGGAGCAATCTCACTAAAATCAGGGACTAGACAAGGCTGCCATTCTCTCCCTACTTATTCACTGTAATACTTGAATTCCTAGCCAGAGCAATCAGACAACAAAAGGAGGTCAAAGGGATACAATTTGGAAAAGAAGAAGTAAAAATATCACTACTTGCAGATGATATGATAATATTTAATTATAGTTAAGGGACCCAAAAGTTCTACCAGAGAACTCCTAAGCCTGATAAACAACTTCAGCAAACTGGCTGGCTATAAAATTAACTCAAACAAATCAGTAACCTTCCTCTACTCAAAGTATAAACAGGTTGAAAAGGTAATTAGGGCCCACACCCGCGGATCCCGGCCCGCAGCAGCTCTCTGCCCCCAGACCCTGTGAGAGAGAGACCCAACCGCCTGGTCAGGTGGGCACTCCTGAGGCTGCAGAGCGGAAGAGACCACCAACACTGCTCACCCGTGCCCACATCCCTGGCCCAAGAGGAAACTGTATAAGGCCTCTGGGCTCCCGTGGGGGAGGGCCCAGGAGCAGCAGGACCCCTGCCTGAGACACCACCAGAACCTGAAGGAAACAGACCGGATAAACAGTTCTCTGCACCCAAATCCCGTGGGAGGGAGAGCTGAACCTTCAGAGAGGCAGACAAGCCTGGGAAACCAGAAGAGACTGCTCTCTGCACACACATCTCGGACGCCAGAGGAAAAAGCCAAAGACCATCTGGAACCCTGGTGCACTGAAGCTCCCGGAAGGGAGGGCACAGGTCTTCCTGGTTGCTGCCGCCGCAGAGAGCCCGTGGGCAGCACCCCACGAGCGAACTTGAGCCCCGGGACCACAGGTAAGACCAACTTTTCTGCTGCAAGAAAGCTGCCTGGTGAACACAAGACACAGGCCCACAGGAACAGCTGAAGACCTGTAGAGAGGAAAAACTACACGCCGGAAAGCAGAACACTCTGTCCCCATAACTGACTGAAAGAGAGGAAAACAGGTCTACAGCACTCCTGACACACAGGCTTATAGGACAGCCTAGCCACTGTCAGAAATAGCAGAACAAAGTAACACTAGAGATAATCTGATGGCGAGAGGCAAGCGCAGGAACCCAAGCAACAGAAACCAAGACTACATGGCACCATCGGAGCCCAATTCTCCCATCAAAACAAACATGGAATATCCAAACACACCAGAAAAGCAAGATCTAGTTTCAAAATCATTTTTGATCATGATGCTGGAGGACTTCAAGAAACACGTGAAGAACTCCCTTAGAGAACAAGTAGAAGCCTACAGAGAGGAATCGCAAAAATGCCTGAAAGAATCGCAAAAATCCCTGAAAGAATTCCAGGAAAACATAAATAAACAAGTAGAAGCCCATAGAGAGGAGACACAAAAATCCCTGAAAGAATTCCAGGAAAACATAAATAAACAAGTAGAAGCCCATAGAGAGGAGACACAAAAATCCCTGAAAGAATTCCAGGAAAACACAATCAAACAGTTGAAGGAATTAAAAATGGAAATAGAAGCAATCAAGAAAGAACACATGGAAACAACCCTGGATATAGAAAACCAAAAGAAGAGACAAGGAGCTGTAGATACAAGCTTCACCAACAGAATACAAGAGATGGAAGAGAGAATCTCAGGAGCAGAAGATTCCATAGAAATCATTGATTCAACTGTCAAAGATAATGTAAAGCGGAAAAAGCTACTGGTCCAAAACATACAGGAAATCCAGGACTCAATGAGAAGATCAAACCTAAGGATAATAGGAATAGAAGAGAGTGAAGACTCCCAGCTCAAAGGACCAGTAAATATCTTCAACAAAATCATAGAAGAAAACTTCCCTAACCTAAAAAAAGAGATACCCATAGACATACAAGAAGCCTACACAACTCCAAATAGATTGGACCAGAAAAGAAACACCTCCCGTCACATAATTGTCAAAACACCAAATGCACAAAATAAAGAAAGAATATTAAAAGCAGTAAGGGAAAAAGGTCAAGTAACATATAAAGGGAGACCTATCAGAATCACACCAGACTTCTCGCCAGAAACTAAGAAGGCCAGAAGATCCTGGACTGATGTCATACAGACCCTAAGAGAACACAAATGCCAGCCCAGGTTACTGTATCCAGCAAAACTCTCAATTAACATTGATGGAGAAACCAAGATATTCCATGACAAAACCAAATTTACACAATATCTTTCTACAAATCCAGCACTACAAAGGATAATAAATGGTAAAGCCCAACATAAGGAGGCAAGCTATAACCTAGAAGAAGCAAGAAACTAATCGTCTTGGCAACAAAAAAAAGAGAATGAAAGCACACAAACATAACCTCACATCCAAATATGAATATAACAGGAAGCAATAATCACTATTCCTTAATATCTCTCAATATCAATGGCCTCAACTCCCCAATAAAAAGACATAGATTAACAAACTGGATACGCAACGAGGACCCTGCATTCTGCTGCCTACAGGAAACACACCTCAGAGACAAAGACAGACACTACCTCAGAGTGAAAGGCTGGAAAACAACTTTCCAAGCAAATAGTCAGAAGAAGCAAGCTGGAGTAGCCATTCTAATATCAAATAAAATCAATTTCCAACTAAAAGTCATCAAAAAAGATAAGGAAGGACTCTTCATATTCATCAAAGGAAAAATCCACCAAGATGAAGTCTCAATCCTAAATATCTATGCCCCAAATACAAGGGCACCTACATTCGTAAAAGAAACCTTAGTAAAGCTCAAAACACACATTGCACCTCACACAATAATAGTGGGAAATTTCAACACCCCACTCTCATCAATGGACAGATCATGGAAACAGAAATGGTAACAGTGATGTCGACAGACTAAGAGAAGTCATGAGCCAAATGGACTTAACGGATATTTATAGAACATTCTATCCTAAAGCAAAAGGATATACCTTCTTCTCAGCTCCTCATGGTACTTTCTCCAAAATTGACCATATAATTGGTCAAAAAACGGGCCTCAACAGGTACAGAAAGATAGAAATAATCCCATGCGTGCTATCGGACCACCACGGCCTAAAACGAGTCTTCAATAACAATAAGGGAAGAATGCCTACATATCCATGGAAATTGAACAATGCTCTACTCAATGATAACCTGGTCAAGGAAGAAATAAAGAAAGAAATTAAAAACTTTTTAGAATTTAATGAAAATGAAGATACAACATACCCAAACTTATGGGACACAATGAAAGCTGTGCTAAGAGGAAAACTCATAGCGCTGAGTGCCTGCAGAAAGAAACAGGAAAGAGCATATGTCAGCAGCTTGACAGCACACCTAAAAGCTCTAGAACAAAAAGAAGCAAATACACCCAGGAGGAGTAGAAGGCAGGAAATAATCAAACTCAGAGCTGAAATCAACCAAGTAGAAACAAAAAGGACCATAGAAAGAATCAACAGAACCAAAAGTTGGTTCTTTGAGAAAATCAACAAATAGATAAACCCTTAGCCAGACTAACGAGAGGACACAGAGAGTGCGTCCAAATTAACAAAATCAGAAATGAAAAGGGAGACATAACAACAGATTCAGAGGAAATTCAAAAAAATCATCAGATCTTACTATAAAAACCTATATTCAACAAAACTTGAAAATCTTCAGGAAATGGACAATATCCTAGACAGATACCAGGTATCGAAGTTAAATCAGGAACAGATAAACCAGTTAAACAACCCCATAACTCCTAAGGAAATAGAAGCAGTCATTAAAGGTCTCCCAACCAAAAAGAGCCCAGGTCCAGACGGGTTTAGTGCAGAATTCTATCAAACCTTCATAGAAGACCTCATACCAATATTATCCAAACTATTCCACAAAATTGAAACAGATGAAGCACTACCGAATTCCTTCTACGAAGCCACAATTACTCTTATTCCTAAACCACACAAAGACACAACAAAGAAAGAGAACTTCAGACCAATTTCCCTTATGAATATCGACGCAAAAATACTCAATAAAATTCTGGCAAACCGAATCCAAGAGCACATCAAAACAATCATCCACCATAATCAAGTAGGCTTCATCCCAGGCATGCAGGGATGGTTTAATATAAGGAAAACCATCAACGTGATCCATTATATAAACAAACTGAAAGAACAAAACCACATGATCATTTCATTAGATGCTGAGAAAGCATTTGACAAAATTCAACACCCCTTCATGATAAAAGTCCTGGAAAGAATAGGAATTCAAGGCCCATACCTAAACATAGTAAAAGCCATATACAGCAAACCAGTTGCTAACATTAAACTAAATGGAGAGAAACTTGAAGCAATCCCACTAAAATCAGGGACTAGACAAGGCTGCCCACTCTCTCCCTACTTATTCAATATAGTTCTTGAAGTTCTAGCCAGAGCAATCAGACAACAAAAGGAGGTCAAGGGGATACAGATCGGAAAAGAAGAAGTCAAAATATCACTATTTGCAGATGATATGACAGTATATTTAAGTGATCCCAAAAGTTCCACCAGAGAACTACTAAAGCTGATAAACAAATTCAGCAAAGTGGCTGGGTATAAAATTAACTCAAATAAATCAGTAGCCTTCCTCTACACAAAAGAGAAACAAGCCGAGAAAGAAATTAGGGAAACGACACCCTTCATAATAGACCCAAATAATATAAAGTACCTCGGTGTGACTTTAACCAAGCAAGTAAAAGATCTGTACAATAAGAACTTCAAGCCTCTGAAAAAGAAATTGAAGAAGACCTCAGAAGATGGAAAGATCTCCCATGCTCATGGATTGGCAGGATTAACATAGTAAAAATGGCCATTTTACCAAAAGCGATCTACAGATTCAATGCAATCCCCATCAAAATACCAATCCAATTCTTCAAAGACTTAGACAGAACAATTTGCAAATTCATCTGGAATAACAAAAAACCCAGGATAGCTAAAGCTATCCTCAACAATAAAAGGACTTCAGGGGGAATCACTATCCCTGAACTCAAGCAGTATTACAGAGCAATAGTGATAAAAACTGCATGGTATTGGTACAGAGACAGACAGATAGACCAATGGAATAGAATTGAAGACCCAGAAATGAACCCACACACCTATGGTCACTTGATTTTTGACAAAGGAGCCAAAACCATCCAATGGAAAAAAGATAGCATTTTCAGCAAATGGTGCTGGTTCAACTGGAGGGCAACATGTAGAAGAATGCAGATTGATCCATCCTTATCACCCTGTACAAAGCTTAAGTCCAAGTGGATCAAGGACCTCCACATCAAACCAGACACACTCAAACTAATAGAAGAAAAACTAGGGAAGCATCTGGAACACATGGGCACTGAAAAAAATTTCCTGAACAAAACACCAATGGGTTATGCTCTAAGATCAAGAATCGACAAATGGGATCTCATAAAACTGCAAAGCTTCTGTAAGGCAAAGGACACGGTGGTTAGGACAAAACGGCAACCAACAGATTGGGAAAAGATCTTTACCAATCCTACAACAGATAGAGGCCTTATATCCAAAATATACAAAGAACTCAAGAAGTTAGACCACAGGGAAACAAATAACCCTATTAAAAAATGGGGTTCAGAGATAAACAAAGAATTCACAGCTGAGGAATGCCGAATGGCTGAGAAACACCTAAAGAAATGTTCAACATCTTTAGTCATAAGGGAAATGCAAATCAAAACAACCCTGAGATTTCACCTCACACCAGTGAGAATGGCTCAGATCAAAAACTCAGGTGACAGCAGATGCTGGCGAGGATGTGGAGAAAGAGGAACACTCCTCCATTGTTGGTGGGATTGCAGACTGGTAAAACCATTCTGGAAATCAGTCTGGAGGTTCCTCAGAAAATTGGACATTGAACTGCCTGAGGATCCAGCTATACCTCTCTTGGGCATATACCCAAAAGATGCCTCAACATATAAAAGAGACACGTGCTCCACTATGTTCATCGCAGCCTTATTTATAATAGCCAGAAAATGGAAAGAACCCAGATGCCCTTCAACAGAGGAATGGATACAGAAAATGTGGTACATCTACACAATGGAATATTACTCAGCTATCAAAAACAACGAGTTTATGAAATTCATAGGCAAATGGTTGGAACTGGAAAATATCATCCTGAGTGAGCTAACCCAATCACAGAAAGACATACATGGTATGCACTCATTGATAAGTGGCTTTTAGCCCAAATGCTTGAATTACCCTGGATCCCTAGAACAAACGAAACTCAAGACGGATGATCAAAATGTGAATGCTTCACTCCTTCTTTAAATGAGGAAAAAGAATATCCTTGGCAGGGAAGGGAGAGGCAAAGATTAAAACAGAGACTGAAGGAACACCCATCCGGAGCCTGCCCCACATGTGGCCCATACATATACAGCCACCCAATTAGACAAGATGGATGAAGCAAAGAAGTGCAGACCGACAGGAGCCAGATGTAGATCGCTCCTGAGAGACACAGCCAGAATACCGCAAATACAGAGGCGAATGCCAGCAGCAAACCACTGAACTGAGAATAGGTCCCCCGTTGAAGGAATCAGAGAAAGAACTGGAAGAGCTTGAAGGGGCTCGAGACCCCAAAAGTACAACAATGTCAAGCAACCAGAGCTTCCAGGGACTAAGCCACTACCTAAATACTATACATGGACTGACCCTGGACTCTGACCCCATAGGTAGCAATGAATATCCTAGTAAGAGCACCAGTGGAAGGGGAAGCCCTGGGTCCTGCTAAGACTGAACCCCCAGTGAACTAGACTATGGGGGGAGGGCGGCAATGGGGGGAGGGTTGGGAGGGGAACACCCATAAGGAAGGGGAGGGGGAGGGGGATGTTTGCCCGGAAGCCGGGAAAGGGAATAACACTTGAAATGTATATAAGAAATACTCAAGTTAATAAAAAAAAGAAAGAAAGAAAAGAAAAGGTAATTAGGGAAATGACACCCTTCACAATAATCTCGGTGTGACTTTAGTAAAATACCTCGGTGTGACTTTAACCAAGCAAGTGAAAGATCTGTAGGACAAGAACTTCAAGTCTCTGAAGAAAGAAATTGAAGATCTCAGAAGATGGAAAGACATCCCATGCTCATGAATAGTGAGCCTTAATATGGTAAAAATGGCCATTTTACCAAAAGTAATCTATAGATTCAATGCAATAGCCATCAAAATCCTACTCACTTCTTCATAGAGCTAGAAAGAACAATTTGCAAATTCTTTGGATTACAAAATCTCATGATAACGAAAACTATACTCAACAATAAAAGAACTTCTGGGAGAATCACCAGTATTACAGAGCAATAGTGATAAAAAAAAAAACTGTATGGTTTAGTACAGACACATGCAGGTTGATTAGTGGAATAGAATTGAAGACCCATAAATGAACCCATACACCTATGGTCACTTGATATTTGACAAAGGAGCTCAAACCCTCCAATGGAAAAAAGATAGGATTTTCAACAAATGTTGCTGGTTCAACTGGAGGTAAGCATATAGAAGAATTCAAATTGACCCATTTTTATCACACTGCACAAATCTTAATTCCAAGTTGATCAAGGACCTCCACATCAAATGAGATACACTCAAACTAATAGAAGGAAAAGTGGGGAAGAGTCTCGAACACATGCTCACTGGGGAAAATTTCCTGAACCAAACACCAGTGGCTTATGCTCTAAGACAAGAATTGACAAATGAGACCTCATAAAACTGCAAAGCTTCTGTAAGGCAAAGGACATTGTCATTAGGACAAAAAGGCACCCAACAGATTTGGAAAATATCTTAACCAATCCTAAGTGTGATAGAAGACTAATATACAAAATACACAAGGAATTCAAGAAGACAGACTCCAGAGAGCTAAATAAACCTATTAAAAATGGGGTACAGAACTAAACAAAGAATTCTCAGCTGAGGAATATCAAATGGTTTAGAAGTATGTATACAAATGCTCAACATCCTTAGTCATCAGAGAATTGCAAATCAAAACAACCCTGAGTTTCCTTTTCACACCAGTCAGAATGGCTAAGACAAAAAACTCAGGTGATAGAAGATGCTCAGGAGGATGTGGAGTAAAGAAACATCCCTCCATTGTTGGTGGAATTACAAACGTACAACCACTCTGGTAGTTAGTGTGGAGGTTCCTCAGAAAATTACATTCCACTACCTGAGGACCTAGCTATACCTCTCCTAGGCATATACCCATAGATGCTCCAAAATACAACAAAGACATATGCTTCACTATGTTAACAGGATCCTAATTTATAATAGCCAGAAGCTAGAAAGAACCCAGATGCCCTTCAACTGAAATGGATACAGAAAATGTGGTATATCTACCCAATGGAGTACTACTCAGCAATCGAAAACAATGACTTCATGAAATTCATAGGCAAATGAAGGAGAAACCCTTGGTCTTTCCAAGGTTGAACCCCCTCATGAAGGGGAATGTGAGGTGGGGGCAGCAAGGGGGGATGGATCGGGAGGGGAACACCCTATAGAAGAAGGGGATGGGTATTGGATAGGCAGCTTATGTCCAGGAGACCAGGAAAGAAAATAACATTTGAAATGTAAATAAAAATATGTAATAAAAATTATCTTTTACTATAAAACTCAAAATTATTTAGTAAGATAGTCCCTCCAAGCAACAGCTTAGTGTGTTCCCATTGCTAGTTACATTCTGATGTAAGTAGTACAAAAGAGCATGACAATAGAATTCCTTCACTTTTTTCACACTCTTTTGTAACTTGTAATGTGAAAGAAAAAATGCAACCTCTGACTATGGGGAATTAAACACAATTTGTTGCAGAATGTTGGATCACACAGTGAACCCCAAAATTGTCTTACTTACTGAAACCAAAACTGTTACTAGTTGTGGTGTGGCTCATCCATGAGCACACAACTTGAATCCTTCTGGCTGGAAGACAAACATATCCTACTCGTATACACCTTTAGTCCAAAAAATGAAGGTAAATATACTTTCAAGACAGAGTTATCCAGGTTTCAAACTGACGTCTAACTGAGTGGCAGATAAAGTGATTAATATGAGAGAGAGTTGACTGGATAGGATATGCGCAAGACTCATGAGAGGATATAGGATAGGATAGGCAGTTAAGGGAAAGAGAAAGGAAAAAAATGAAGCAGTTTTACACAGAGCGTTGTAGAAGACATTTTAAGAGAGAATAAGCAAGACAAAAGCAAAGGCAGAATGAGCTAGAGAATGAGAAAGAGCTCAAAAGATTAGAATAAATTGGTCAGAATTAGTTTGAGGCTAAGAGAGAGAGAAGGCAGAATGAATCAGTCAGCTTTGAGAGGGGTTTGGGCCAGAACAGCTGAGTTGACCATCCAGCTAGAGTTCAGAATGACCAAAAAGAGGAGTGAGCTTGTTCATCAGTAATTTTTAGAGGCTGAAAACAATCTAGGCCTAGATGAGGTTGTACATTGTATGGAGGCTAAAACCTTACCTCACTAGGCTTACATTAATAGAGTAAAGCAGTAGGACTGATGACTTTAAGTCATTTCCAGGACCCTGGTGGAAATAGATGTGATTCCATCAATTAGTCCTCTGACCTTCAGTATGCCCCTAGGTCTCTGACCTTTAGTATGCCCTGACCTCTCTTCATGCTACACTCTACGAGATTCCATCTGGATTCTCTTTTGGTGTTTCATCAAAGCAATCCAAGGAAAACTATGACTAAAGGACACAGGTACTTTTTATATAGTCTTAAATGCATTGTCTTCAGGCTTTGCAGTAATACTTTTAGTCCATCAGTTTCACTGGAAACTATGTGTCCTGTGGTAGATACCACTAATTATCCGAAAAGTCTTAGAGAAATAGTTTCTTGTTGATTTTTCACTATTTGCTGAATAAGGAATGGTATTTTATAATAAGCTGCCTCAACTTAGTTAGTGGTTTTGTGGCATTTCAAGGAATGCAGAGCTACCATTACAGTAAGCAGATACATTGTACAAATTAAGATTTGTCTTCCTAGCTGTTCTGTCCCCATTAAGTGGGTCCCTGAAATGTGTGACTTTCACTGGGAATATCTGAAAACATAGAGGTTCCCCTCAGATATAAACATATATTTAAAAAGGAAACATTCTTACTCATCTCTGCCTCAGAAAACTCAAAAGAAAAATAAACTTAACAAAAGGTGGAGAGAATGAATATATGATTACAAATATATTTAAAAGAAGGTTTAAAAGCATGACTGATTTTTGAAGAAAACAACAGTAGACCTATGATATCTACAGTCTGTGACGTTTGACTAGATCACTGTATCAGATATGAAATCCCAAATAACAAACAGGCGTCATAGCCATTTTTAAATGATTGGTTACTCCCATAACAGCTGTACCACTCTTGAACCACTTGCCTAGAAAGTCATCATTCTACCATGCAGGATACAGTGAGAGTATATTGTCGACAGTTTATATTTAGTTTTCTATACACTACATCATTAGTGCATGGTGCCATAGAAATGTGCTCTTACTAACTAGTTATCATAATCAAGCAAAAGCAATGTCAGCCCCCTCTGGTGTTTAGGCACCTCAGTCATCACATACCAATTAATCACAAAGAAAGATCATGTCCGGAAATGAAATTTGATTTGACAATTTAACAAATTTTCATTTAATAAATCCATCTGCTTATAGCAAAATTGTCCAGACATACATATTATCTCTCTTTAAGATTTTATTTCACTTCACTCAGTAATTTCTACTGTGATAAATGGTATTTTCTCATAAAAAACAATTGAACATTGACTACAGTTGAAAACCAAATAATGATGAATTATTTTGGACAACTAGAATTACTTCAGTAAATACTAGTCTGGATTTATAGCATCTGGGTCATTTTATGGTTCAATTTCTTAATATCAAAATATATTTGTCATTGGTCTTCCATTCTATATATGACGATGACACCCTCTGAGATGAAGAAGACATAATAGATTTGTTTACAGAACACCTCAAATAATCCAGAAATACAATACACATGCATAACTCAATTATAGACCTCAGACAGGCCACATTATTTCCTCAACTCTAACGTTGAGATCTGGTGACCTCTAGAAAACTAAGGAAATAACAACCTCTCTGAACTCTACAATATTCTCTTAAGAACTGACATCTGAAACTTCTAATTCTACTTTGGTAATAATCACCAGGTGAGAAAACTTCAGAACAACATGCTTGCCTGTTCAATCCCATATACAATGAACATTGCTACTATAAGTAAAATAATAATTGGTCTGAGAGGAGGAGAGGTCACTGAATCATAAATACATATTTGAGGCACAGGGTGCTTCTTTGCATATGACCACCTTGGGGCTGTCATGCTGAGAAAAGCATCCCTGGAAGAGAAAGGCTGAAGAGACTGTAACAGACTACGATTTGAGAGCAGAAGGAAAAAAGGTAAAATGTGTGAGTATTTGTAAGTGATCATAGACGATATTAGGACATTGGACTCAATGTGGATTTTGGAAAGGCCACAGAAGACACACAGAAACTCCTAAAGAGTGGATCAGGGAAAATTAAAACAAGTAGTAGAAACATTGCTTTCCAATTCAAACTTCTCCCTTTCTTTATTGTTAGTGACTGCTGAGCTCTGTCTTATTGGAAGAGAAGTCTGCTACTCATCAGATCACATAGTGTTTCTCTAAAAGGAAGCAGAGCTTCGATTATGAGGAAATTTGACTAGGGGAACATGATGAAGGAAACTGTGTTGGTTACCATGCTTAGCTTTGTGGGAAATTTGTATCTATGAGGTTTAGTCTTTGAGCTCTTGTACAAATGGAGACTATAGACATTGACGGACTTGGTCATAAGCATTTCATGGAGGATTCATTAGTATGTTGTTTGTGTCACAGACTGTAAGATGGTGCACTTTGAGTTCAACAAAGTTTTCATGAAATATTTCAAAATAACTTTCATAAATAAAATCAGATTTAAAAGTTCTCAAAGCATCAAATTGACAATAATAATAACTTGTGCTTCATCTAATAAACATGGCATATAATCAGAACTTCTAGGCTTACAACTATTATAACCTTATGTTTGTAATAAGGAGTAAAATGTGGTTCATAAAGCAATGGAGTTTCTTGTAAATAAAGATTTCATTTGAACAAAATTTCCTCTACCTCAGATTGAGAATGTAATTAATGGGAACAAAATTTTGAGAGTTTAAAAATACACAAATTGATTAAGATGTAAGAAAATTTTCTGAGCGCATAACAGTGGATATTTAAATAAAGGCATTTATAAATATTATTTCTTTCAGCCTTCAACCATTAGGCACAAATCGTTACTCAAATGTTGGAAAACATTCTCAAAGAAACTAAAAATGTGAAGACTGACCAGAAAATTGGGTTCTTTGGGATATCCTTTTCTCTCACTCCCAAATTTCGCTCTGAGCAAAAAATATTCTAAACAGTACTGCCTATTATTATAGTAATCCCACATCTACCAGTGCCAATGGTAGAAGTTGTCCCTTATCACATTGCATGTTGCAAACATACCCTTAATTTACAAAACTCAATGTTTGTTTCCTTAATTAAAAAAACACATTATTTGGGTATCAATAAAGAAATTATCTGGGTTCTTAAATTAATACTGATTTGGTTGCCATCTAACCACATTTTGCATGGGTTTATGTGTATTTCCCAAAATTAAATGTATACCATTTGATTATTGGCCAATTGTTTCAACAGGCTCATTGCTGTGCTTCAGACACTAGATATTTTGTGCCTGGAGTATTAATGAGACACTGTGTCTTTGAACATACAAATATTTGAGTACTTTGTTCCACATTCAGTAGCTTTCATATGTACCACTGATACAAGACAGATTGAATATTTATGATAGAGAATGTTGGGTACCCTGTGACAAAGTACAAGTGGCCTCAGCCTTATCTTTTGAGTTAGTATCCTCAGTGAGAGGAGGAACTGACCATATGAATGCCAGTGAACTGTCTATAGGAGTGATCATCTTGTCTCAGACTGTGATTGGAGTTTTGGCTAATTTCTTTCTCCTCTACCACTGTATGATTCTTTACTTAACAAGGTACAGGTTGAGGTCTATAGACTGTGTTCTGATGCAGCTAAGTGTAGCCAACATCTTAACAATTCTGTCCAAAGGCATACCCCAGACAATTGCAGCTTTTGGCTTGAAAGACTTCCTCAATGATATTGGATGCAAACTGACTTTCTTTGTTCACAAAGTAGGTAGAAGTGTTTGTATTGGTAGCACTTCCTTTCTCAGTGTACTCCAGGCCATCATCATCAGTCCTAGGGATTCCAGATGTTCAAAGCTTAAAGTAAAAGTGCACAAGTATATTTGTTATTCTGTGTGGGTGATATTTTTCATTATAAGCATTCTTAATCTTTTGCATCTGAGGGCAAAATATACCAATGAAAGTAAAATAACTCTGAAATCTTTTGTATACTGCTATTGTGTTCGTCATGACCCAACCAGTGACATCCTATATGCAGCAATTGTGTCAGGTCCTGACATAATTTTGCTAGGTCTCATGCTGTACACCAATGGCTTCATGGTTCTAACCCTGTATAGGCATAAGCAAAAGATGCAACAAATGCCCAGAATGAATGTTTCTTCTATATCCTCCCCTGCATCCAGAGCCACCAAAACAATCCTTCTCCTAGTCAGTACTTTGTCTCCCTTTACACAATCTCTTCTCTGTGTCATCTCTTAGTGGCTCTCTTGTATAATCCCAGCTGGATTCTAGTGAATGTGGCTGCAATGTCTGCTTCGTTTTTTCCCACTGTTTTTCCCTTTCTCCTCATGAGCCATGATTCCTGGGCACTCAGCTTCTGCCTGCTCTTGAAAAGGAATACATAATTTCACAAAGACTCTAGCCAAGAACTGAACTGAAAGCTTCTGGTAACTTCTAACATGGTTATTAAATCTCTCTGCAAGAAATGTCAGCATAGTAACAGACATGATAATTAACTGTGGAGGCTTTTGCATGTAAAGGATGCATACCCCTGTTCTGCAAATGAGTGTTTTCACACACACACACACACACACACACAGACACACACACACAAATATATATGTAATGAATAAATATATGTATATAATTATTGGAGTCATTTTCACACAAGATAGTAAAAGAATGTACCCAATTATTTTCATTATACAGCAAGCTATATATTTGCATGATCATATAAAATCGTTAAATTATAAAAGCTAGTGATAATTAGATAAACTTTAGGTTTTGGGTAAGGGTAGTAAAATTAAAACAAAACAAAACAAAACAAAACAAAATGCTAAATAATTCTCTCCTGTTTTTTCTGGTTTTAGAGTGTTTTACCATGAAGTAAATACTATACCTGTTTGATGGAAGTCTATGTTTATATCTTATTTGTTCCTTTGCTCTGCTGCATTCAATACTGCAGCCAATTATTTTTAAATAGAAGGTACAGTTATGCCCTACATTTGCTGTTCCTCTTGTGCATATGTGACATTGTATGTTCTTTCCCTAATCATACCCACACTTTGAATTCAAACATATACCTTTAACATATTTCATTGTGCTCTGAGTGTGCACAAAAGAATTTTCTACGTTGGATATAGCTCTGCATACATTTTTGAAATGGAATCCAATGAAATGTGTCTCATATATGCTGCCTGAGTCTCCTCATGAATCAATGCACGACAGGCAGACCATGTGAACTCTTGAACAGATCATCTTAAACAATTTTCACTTCCCATAGAGGACGTATATCTGTATGTATGACTTGTATTTGACTATTACAATTTTGTGCTTTATATTGTCTCTCTGTTTCTACATGCTCTGATAAAACTCACTTCTTTGAATATTAATGAATCAACATATATAATGACTTCTTCAGTGCCAAAGAGATGGATCAGCAGTTACAAATTTGTTCTCTTATCACAAAGCCTAGAGTCCAAGTACCTCCATGCATTAGTTAACCTTTGACTGTAACTCCAAATCTAGGAATGCAATGTCCTCTTCTCAAATTCCCAGGCACTCAAACATGAATATAAAACATAAAAACAATGAGAATAAATCTCAAGAATACTTTGCTTTCTTGACCCACATACTGTGTGTATTGGAGAAGTTCTCAGTGTCTCCTCAAATGCATGGTAATGCATTGGAAACTTGGTGCCATTTGGGATGATGTTATGCAGGAGGAAACATTTCATGTTCCAGCTCCATCTCACTACTTTTCTTTCTATGTGAGTTCTTCTGATCCATGTTCATGATAACTTTGATCACATCTGCTCTGTTGTCCTCAAGTTGTGCAAATTCACCAACATACTCTTTTCTTTCAGGTGTATGCTATTAATAAGTTTCTTTTCATCTGGAATTAGCACTGCTTATGCATTTTGTTCTTGAGAAATATGTTGGTAAATCAATATGTGCATTTTTCAGTATGATATAACAGATATGTGAATTCACATTTGGAGTTTCTAACATGTTCTTATGGTAGATAAACAAACAATTTCAATGGATAAATAAATATGAATAGATGTTAGTTCACACGAATTTCTTGTGTGAGCTTCAAAGCATATAATAACAGTTCTTCAGATGATTCTTTAAATCCCTACTCAACAGATGTTTGTTTTTTTAAAAATGTATCAATCATAAAGTTATGCTTGTTATAATACTTTAGCATTGTTTTCTCACAGTTTCTTCTAAATTGTCAATAGAAGAGGAGAATTAGAGTTTCCCAGGGCAGAACTCCTTAATTGGTTTCGTGATCACTGAAATTCCATACATAGTAGCAACATGAAATGGACTCTAGTAATAGTTTTATTTTTAAATTTATGCAAGTGTAGGTAAATGGATATAACAATAAATGGGTGTAATTAAAATAATTGAGGCCATTAATTTCAGAGGGATTGGGACAGTGGGTTATTTAGTGGATTAAAGAAAGAAGTGAGAGAAGAAATGTTGTTATTACATATTAATGAAAATAAAACCAAACTTATTTGTGAAAATATGACAGAGTCAGTATATTGCATCTGCCAGTAAAAACCTTATCCTTCCATTAAGGTTCATTATGCAGTACAATATATGAGGAAAGTATAATGTTGATCTGGCTATTGAAACCTGCTATTACCTGTCTCAGATTGTCAGCCTATTAGCCCTTGTCTGTCTTTATTTCCATGGCACCTCAGAATCAAATTAGTCATAGGATCAAAAGTCTTGATTAACAAAAGGTCTTGATAAAAGTATGCCATTAAAAGCAGCAGTGATAAATCTTCCCCAGTACAAGAGCCATCTGATAATCTAATGCAGTGGGTCTAGAAATGAAGACTTTAATGAGTACCTGACACCTCTCATTAAAATCCTGGATTTCATACCATTTCTCATGAAACAAGGGTTTATATAAGAAAGCAGTGTATCATCAATATTTTTGTAAATGTGCCCCTGGATGTCGAACCAAGATCATTTAGTGAACATCAAGTTATCTCTGGAACATTGTTTGTGGGATGAGCAAAGTTCAAGGGATAAAGGAAAGGATATATATACATATACATATATATATATATATATGTATGTATTTTAACTTTACTTGGCTACAAATAGTAACAGTAATAAACTTATTTAAGTAAACCTACTTTACTTATAGTTTTTGAATGTTTTTCTTGTTTAAAATAGGTTAATTTATTAATTTACATCTCAAATGTTGTCCCCCTTGAAGTTTTTCCCCTGCAAACCTCCCATCCCTTCCCCTTCCCTTTTGCTTCTTTAAGAATGCTCTTTGACCCAGCCTGCATTCCTCCGTCACCACTCTATCATCCCACTTCTCTGGAGAATCAAGTCTTCACAGGACTAAGGGCCTTCTCCCACATTGATGCCAGATAAGATAATCCTTTATTACATATGTAACTAGAGCCACAGATCCCTCCATGGATTGGTAGTTAAGTCCCTGGGAGCTCTGCGTGGTCCAGTTATATGGCATTATTGTTCTTCCTGTGGTGCTGTAATCCCCTATAGCTCCTTCATCTCTTCCCGTAACTCTTCCATTGGGTTCCCCAGCATCAGTCTGATGGTTGGCTGATTCTCCATCTGTATTAGTCATGTGCTGGCAGACCCCCCCCCCCAGGGAACACCTATACCAGGTTCCTGTCAGCAAGCACATCTTGGCATCAGCAATAGTGTTGGAGTTTGGTGTCTGCAAATGGGATGGATCCTTAGCTAAGGCGGTCTTTAGATGGCCTTTCTTCAGTCACTGCTCCATTTTTTGTCCCTGTATATCCTTTAGACAGGGAACATTCTGGGTTAAAAATTTTGAGATGAGTGGGTGGCCCCATCGTTCATCTGGGGGACATGCCAATCTACTGAAGGTGGTATCTAAGGTTCTATATCCCTTTTGTTGGGTATTTCTGGTAATGTCATTTTCATTGGGTCCTGGGAATCTCTTACTTCCCTGTCATCTGCGACTTTCCCCCACTGCTACATATTTCTATTCTATTTCTTTACCCTCTGTACTTCTCTGCTGTTTCTTTCCACCCCTGATCCTGCCCTCCTTTTCACCCCACCTCTTCTCTTTTCCCTCCCTCCCTCCTTCCCTTCCTCCCCCTCCCTCAACTCTCTCATTCTCTCTCTCATTCTCTCTCTCTCTCTCTATCTCTCTCTCTATCTCTATCTCTATCTCTATCTCTATCTCTATCTCTATCTCTATCTCTATCTCTCTCTCTCCTTCTATCTCCTGTGATTATTTTGTTCCTCCTTCTAAGTGAGATTGAAGCATTCACACTTTGGTCTTCATTCTTCTTAAGCTTCATTTTGTCTGTTAATTGTATCATGGATATTCTGAGCCTTGGGGTAATATCCATTTATCACTGAATACATACCATATGTGTTTTTTGTGTGTGTGTCTGGATTACCTCATTCCGGATGATATTTTCTAGTCTCATCCATTTGCCTGTAAGATTCATTAAGTCATTGTTTTTAGTAGCTGAGTAGTACTCCATTATGTAAATGTACCAAATTTTCTGTATCCATTCTTCTATTGAGGGTTATCTAGTTTGCTATGTGTTCTGAATCTACTCATTTTCATCTGTTCTTCTTCTAAAGTAAGGAGAATTTTTTTTCATATTTCCACCAGAATGGTATCTCACAACATGTCTATACTGAAAAAAAGAGGTAGGAAGAAAGGTAATATTATGAGTGGTCACCAAAGTTATATATGTGATGCTGACTTTCCCAAGCAGAATAGTACTCTTTGGTTTACAAGAGAACTGAGAAGAAAATTAAGATTTCTATACTAGCCTTATTGCAGAGTTCCTCCTTCCAACCTAATTCTATTCTCTGAGAACTATAACTCACGGTTGGAGCCCATCTATCCCTGTCTTTGCATAGTCTTTTTCTTACTACAGACTGCTTACAGGACAATCCTTCACCACCCCATCACATTTGGGACTACCACCTATTGGTGTAGCCATGATGCACTTAGCCCTTTACCACAGCAACTTTCTTCTTTTCCTCCTAGGCAATATCTGTTCCTTTCTACCACCCACTGGACTTGCTGCAGCACCTCCTACTAGGGATTCCACAGTGATCGTATTACTTGATCCTAAGTGAATAACAGCAACAAAAAATAGAACAAAATGAAGACAAGACATAATATCACTACCAAGAAACACATCAAAGATTATAGCTCCACATACTGAGAAACACAAACATGAGTTTCCAAGACAATATGTCTCTACCAGAGCTCAGTTACCTTATTACAGTAAGCCCTTAGAAATTAAACTTACCTGAAACACAGAATAGGAACTGAACACGTCAGATTTGTGTATGTTCAAGAACATTAATGAGGATAATAGATAAATTATTTAATGAAGGTTGCAAACACATGAAGCAATAACTGAATAAAATATCAAATACAGTTCAAGACAAGAAATAGAAACAGAACTACTATAGAAAACCCAAACTGAAATAAAACTGAAAAAGTATGACGTCAAACCAAAATCTGAGAAATCAATCTTATTAATACAGTATAAAACATGAAAAAATAGAGCTTCTGTTGTTGAAGACAAGATAGAATAAGTGTATACCTCAGTAAAAGAATATGTTAACTCTAAGACACTACAGGCACAAAACATTTAAAAAATTCTGGGAGTCTGCATAAAAAACAAAATATATAAATATTAGAGATGGAGAAGTGAGAAGAAAGCTAGATCAAAATCACAGTAAAATTTTTCACAAAATCAATAATAAAATTGATAACCTTGAGATGGAGATTCAAATCAAGGTACAAGATTCATACAGAGCTCTAAGTAAACACGACCATACATAAATTACCTGTGATACATAATTCTAAAAACAGTCAACAAAACAATGAAAGTCTATTAAAATCTTAAGAGGAAAAAGATCAGTTACATATAAAAGTAGACCTAGTAGAATAATATTCAATTTCTGAATTCAAGACAGATAAACCTTCTACAAATTCTAAAGTATTACAGATTCCAGAGCAGAAAATTATACACAGCAAAATTATCCATCCTGTGATAAAGAAAACATACTAAAATAAAAACAAATGTCTGTCTGTCTGTGTGTGTGTCTGTCTCTCTATCTATCTATCATCTATCTATCATTTATCCATCCATCCATATGTTCAAATAGAAGTAGAAGGAAACTTTCATTTTGATGAGGTTAATCACACTTAAGAAGGCACAATAAATTAAAACTCACAGAAAAGTAAGTTAAAAGGAGACAAAAACACACACCATAGTAAACAAATATCAGAAGTCAATAAACATTGATCATTAATAAACTCAATGTTAAAGGTCTCAAAACTCCAATGACAGGATACATATTTGCATATTGAATTAGAAAAATGGACACATTTTTATCTTACCTCCACTAATGTCACCTCACCTCAGAGATAGGTACTACCAATAGAAGAACAGTATTTAAAGATACTAATACATAACATGTAAAGAACTGAAATTTGAACAATGGAACAACCCAATTACAAACAAGAAATAACTATCAAAAAATCTAAAAAGATGAAATAGAAATGGCTGAAAAACCCTTGAAGAAATGTTCAACATTACTAGTCATCTCTGCAATGCAAATCAAAACAACTTTGACATTTCATCTTATACAGTTAAGTATGTCCGTGGTCAGTAAAGCAAATCATTAGATGATTATAAGATGATTTAAGGAAAAGAAACCACAATTGCTGGTGGGAAACCAAAACTGTTAGAGAAGTCATTGCCTGAATGACAACATTCACACAATCCTCCCTGTCCTCTGACTTTTACAATTTTTCCACTCTCTAGTGAGAATATTCTGTGAGGCTTGCAGAGAAAAAATGATTCCTTTGTCCCATATAATGTTGTGCATTCAATTTCTTATTCTAATCATTTCAGTAGTAATGCTTCTCTGGGTTCACTACTTACTGCAATAAAAAGCTTCTCTTCACTGAATGTTGGAGAAGCAAAAACATATATAAATATGTATTTTTATATGTATGTATACTTGTGTGTATGTATATATTTTGTATGTAGGAGTGAGAACACACAGAGTCAGAGACAAAGACAGAAAAAGACAGAGACAGAAGATTAAAAACAAGGAAACGTAAAAAGGTTAATAAATTCTTATTGGGGCCTAGATTTATCTAAATATGTTTTTGTTTTGTTTTGTCTTGTTTTTATATTAGGCAACATAAAAATGTATCCTTAGAAGAAGTGCTCTTATCCAAAGAGTAAAGTTGATTAACCCTTAAACGATCTTTCTAGTATTTCTTTTGTGTATATTTGCTTCAAAGTCAATAACATGTGCTACAGTGTAGGCTAGATAAGACAGTTGAAATTGTTTTTTACCAAATAGCCTAGATTATACCCTGTATCACTGTCAATGGTAACCAAATGGAGAAATTTTTTCACTTCAAAATTGATTTCTTTGTCCTATAGCCAAAATATGTCTTGTTTATATCAATAAAGCATTATTATCTAGTTATAAAACTTACATTATCAATGGCAAATATTTGTATTGGTTTATTTCTTCTGCAACCTATTGAGTTAGTACATAGTATGGAGGAAAAGTCACCAGTTAAGCTTCTTCTAAAAAATGTAGATGACTGCATTTAAAGAGAATCAAAATGAATGATTTGGATTTTTAAAAAGTAAATGACTCACAGTGGTGGGAAAACCCCACCCACCCAAGCTATTTATATCTTTCTTTAATCTTCTTGGAACTAAAATGATGGAGCAGCTTACAGAGATGAGGTACAGAAAATAACCCTCTATTTTGTGCTTGTTCCTACTGAGAAAAAGTAGAAACTCAACGAGAGACACAATTCATTGTCAGTCTTTCCCAGTTCAGTGTTTTCAGGTCCCTCTGTGCAGGATCCTGTCTGCCTCCAGGGATCAAGGATAAGTTAAGAAGAGTCTCCCCAATTTGTCTAACATTAACTTATGTCACACTGAGAAGAGACTTGTAATTGCCTTCTCTAAATATCACTTTTGGGGGAGAGTGTTCAGAAAATGTATGGCTCCTTGATTATGACACATTGCTAAAACAAGTGAACTAATAAGTAGGTCTAAGGGGAGGGAAGGTCACAGAATTCATAGGCCTTTATCCCAGGCACTTGGGACCTGACTACAACTAGCAACCTGATCACTTAGCCAGGCACTGAGATCAGCATCCTAGCAAGTAAAAGAGTTCAGTGAGTATAATTGATTGCCACTAGCAGAAACCTTTAACTCACTAATGGCAAAAGGGCAGAAACCTGTGACTCACTAATAGCAAAGATGTGGGGAGAAAGACGTATCTAACTATCTATTTATCTATCAGTCTGTCTGTCTGTCCATCTATTATGATCTTTGACCATGAAAACTGTTTGAATGAATATTATTGTCTCCATTCCTAACTAGTTGTGTGAGGCATTTGTGACTTTTCTGTTATTGAGTTTGGCCTCTTTGCAAATATCTCATTACATGTCAAAGACCTGTTGCATTATAATGTCTGAAATGTTTCAAAATTTAAACAAATTGCTTGGTAACTACTCATATTTTCATTAACAAAAAAAATCACTTAGAAGTGCACATAATTTATTGCAGCAAAATCATTTCCACACTGATTCACAATAGGATTCTGTAAAACTAGATAATATATTAAACTTCATTGCTTGAAAATAATCTATAACTAGAAGGTATGAAGACTGTTGATTCACTGCTCTCTCTGTCTCTCTCTCTCTGTGTCTCTCTCTCTCTGTCTCTCTCTGTCTCTGTCTCTCTCTGTCTCTGTCTCTCTCTGTCTCTGTCTCTCTCTGTCTCTCTCTCTCTCTCTCTGTCTCTCTCTCTCTCTCTCTCTCTCTCTCTCTCTCTCTCTCTCTCTCTCTCTCTCTCTCTCTCCAGCCAGTTTTAGCAAGCCAAATTAGAGCATTACTTTTTTTAAAAAAATTGACTGCTTTGACACAAGTTTCAGTATATTCATTTCTAATATAATAGTAGTGTAGTAATGTTAGACTGCGAGCATACCAACTAATTTCAAAGTAAAGTAAATGCTTTTGACCATTTCTGGTAGAATTCATTGTAAAAGGCATAGTATCTGAAGGCTGGCCTGATCTTCCCTTGCAGTATTGGGCTGAGAGCTGGATGCAACACGATGGCAGCCAGTGAAGTGGCTGTTGTTACAGACTGCAGTTGGGATTTTTTGGCAATTGTTTTCTCTTCCACCATTATTTATTATTTAACTTCAATGGGTTTAGGTTAAGGTCCAGATACTAGATTGTGATACACTTGAGTATAGCCAACATCTTAATTCTGTTGTGTAAAGGAGCGCCACCGACAGTGTTGTCTTTTGGGTTAAAAGATTTTGGATGCAAAGGGACTTACTATCTCCATTAAGTGGGCAGGGGTGTGTCCATAGGCAGCACCACCTTCCTAAGTGTCTTCCAGGCCATCACTATTAGCCCATTGGAATCCAGATGTTCAGAGTTTAAGGAAGACGACAAGAACAAATTGGTTCTTCTGTTTACCTAAGCTGGATTCTGTACATGCTTACCAGTAGCCTTAACCTTGTGTATGTGAGAGGAAAATACAGCAAGAATGACACAGCAAATATAAAAGATATAGGATACTGTGTTACTACTATAGACAAATTCAGAGACATACTGTATGCAGCACTTTTTTCAGTTCCTGATTTTCTTTTTATGGGGCTCATGGTCTGGGCCAGCACCATTATGGTTCTCATACTTCATAGGCACAAGCAGAGGATGCAACACATGTCCAGTGCCAAAGTATCCTCTAGATCATCTCCTGAGTCCAAAGCTATCCAAACCATCATTCTCCTGGTGAGCACTTTTGCCTTCTTTTACACACTTTCCTGCATCTTTATTGTATGTATGACTCTTTCTAGTAATCACAGATGGCTCCTTGTGAATGTTGGTGTATTAATTTCTGGATGTTTCCCAACTGTCAGCCCCTTCCTAATCTTAAGACCTGGGTCTACTGTGTTCAGGGGTTTTTGTTTCATCTCCACAAAAAACGAGCAGGGGTATATTATCTTAATATGAACATATAATTTGAAAGTTTTTAAAAATTTATTGTTTTTATAATTACACCATATTTTTGTAAGTGGAGGAGAGCCATCATTTATTAGCGAGGTAAATGACTCATTAAAATAAGCCTTTGCATTGTGAATATGTGCATGAAGTACAAGTATAAATATTACATATGTATATGTCTGAGCATATGCTTATTTATGTGGAATTAATTATTCTTAACTCTATATTTACAAATACTCTGTGCAACTTAGAGAAGTGTAAAATGTCTCAAAAGACATTAAAGCTATAGTTATATGTTTTACAAAGTTGTAAGAGTGATAACATGCTTTAACATGAAAGTAATTTCTTTTACATTTTAGTGCTATATTTTGTGAGCAACTTGTTAAATGAATTTATTTTTTATTAATTTTTAACTAGTTTTAAGGTATGTTTCTTCAAACAGCCAATTTACTCAATGAAGTGATATGCATGTTGAAAGGCTCTCAGCTGCTTTTTAATCAGTTAATATCATAATCACATTATGAATATCTATTGAGTTAATTCTCCATCTGTTACCCATTCTGTTTCCTGTATCTATTCATTTCTCCTTCTAACAGTAATTTTCATAATTCTGAATCCCTGTTTTTATATTTACAACCATACCTTATACATTTTAATGGGTTTCTTTTCCAACAAGATACTCTATGACATTAAAACATATAGTTTTACTTTTGGTGTAAATCTTTAAAATACTAATATGAATTCTTTGCATGTGAGTCAGCCACAACTTTCTCAACGATTTTCCAAAAATGGAAATATGTCTACATGCTGCTCATTCATGGAGACACCCTGTGGTCAGTCTACAAGATTCCTTCTCATATTCTTCTGTAAGTACGCCAATTAAACTTATACTATGACAGGCACATCATATATTTCCATAACATTTTAATTTTATTTCTGGAGAAATTCAGTTTGGAATGTTTTATATTGAATACATTTCTAAACGTATTTTCTCATTTTTGTGTTGGAATTGATCTCCAGTAAATGAGGTCTTCAGTTTAAGCTTTGTTCTTTTAATGCAAATGTGCAATAGATTTGAAAAATATTAGACATTTTCTTTGTTGACAATAGATTCCCCAATCTTAAGATTCAGGGATGGTGGAATCAGGTTGTAGTTCACAAAACGGTATTTAGATATTAGAGAATGTAGTTTACTTGTTTTCTGTCAGTCATTTTGCAGCCTGATTTCCTGCGTAGATTGCCCTGCATAGGAGTGACATTATCCACAACATCATGGATTCTCCCACTTAAATCATTAATCAAGAGAATGCACAAAAGATTGTCCCATAAGATAATATATTGTAGTCAATTTTCCAGATAATGTTGCCCCATACAAAATGGCTCTAGCAAGTGTCAATTTGACATAAAATTAGAAAGGCCAACAGACTCCTAATCAATGTGACACATAAACATGTCACTGTTAAACAAACAATTATATTCCTGTCCAACCCCAAGAAGTCATCACCATATTAACATTGATATAACAATATCAAGCAGTTCAAATTTTCCTTTTTTTATTACTTTTTTTTTTACTAACTTAAGTATTTCTTATTTACATTTCGAGTGTTATTCCCTTTCCCGGTTTCCGGGCCAACATCCCCCTAACCTCTCCCCCTCCCCTTCTGCATGGGTGTTCCCCTCCCAACCCTCCCCGCATTGCCGCCCTCCCCCCAACAATCACGTTCACTGGGGGTTCAATCTTAGCAGGACCAAGGGCTTCCCCTTCCACTGGTGATCTTACTAGGATATTCATTGCTACCTATGAGGTCAGAGTTCAGGGTCAGTCCATGTATAGTCTTTAGGTAGTGGCTTAGTCCCTGGAAGCTCTGGTTGCTTGGCATTGTTGTACATATGGGGTCTCGAGCCCCTTCAAGCTCTTCCAGTTCTTTCTCTGATTCCTTCAACGGGGGTCCTATTCTCAGTTCAGTGGTTTGTTGCTGGCATTCGCCTCTGTATTTGCTGTATTCTGGCTGTGTCTCTCAGGAGAGATCTACATCCAGCTCCTGTCAGCTTGCACTTCTTTGCTTCATCCATCTTGTCTAATTGGGTGGCTGTATATGTATGGGCCACATGTGGGGCAGACTCTGAATGGGTTTTCCTTCTGTCTCTGTTTTAATCTTTTCCTCTCTATTCCCTGCCAAGGGTATTCTTGTTCCGCTTGTAAAGAAGGAGTGAAGAATTCACATTTTGATCTAGATTCTACAAGTTCCTTTTTCCACAGTTGGGCATTATATTGAAGGTTCATACTTTTGAGTCCTGAGCATCTCTCAACTATCAGGGTATATTCTAGAGGGTTCCCCTACTTTCTACCTTCTGAGGTTGCCTGTTTCCATTATTTCTGCTAGTCCTCAGGGCTTCACTCCTGTTTTCCCAATATCTGATCATGTTCACCTTGTCTTCTCCTTGTCCCCTCTCCCACTCGGATCCCTCCCTCCCTCTACCCTCCTTGTTTGATTTCTTCCCCTCTCAAGTAGGACAGAGGCATCTTCACTTGGCCCTAGGGTTTGTTAACCTTCTCGAGGACTGTGGATTTTATCCTGGGAATTCTGTACGTTTTGGCTAATATCCACTTATTAGTGAGTAATTATCATGTGTGTTCTTTTGGCTCTGATTTATTTCACTCAGAATGATATTTTCTAGTTCCATCCATTTGTCTAAAAACTCATCATGCCCTCATTCATGACAGCTCAGTAATATTTCACTTTGTAAATGAACCACATTTTATATCCATTAATCCATTATGGGACATCTGGGATGTTTCTGACTTTTAAGTATCACAAATAAGGCCAGTATTAACGTAGTGTAACATATGCCAGTGTGGCATGGTGGGGTATCTTTCTTCTATGCCCCTTTACTTGTTTGGGTTGCTTGGCTTTTTGGAAGTTAGCTTCATATATATATTTGATATTAGCCCTCACTATCCCTGTGTAGGGATAGTGAAGGATTTTTTCCAATATCTAGGTTGTGGATTTGTCCTATTAAATATATCTTTTGCCTTACAGAAGCTTTTCAGTTTCCTAAGGTCCCTTATATCAATTCTTGATGTCCAAGAATGAGCCATTGGAGTTCTGCATAGGAAATCCGTCCCCTATGCCAATGATTCCAGGCTGTATTCAAATTTCTCTTCTATTAGATTCAGTGTATCTGGATTTGTCCTTGATCCACTTGGGTCAGTGATAACTTGCTCTGGGAAGAAATAAAGGAAGAAATTAAAGCTTTCCTGGAATCCAATAAAAATGATGACACAATACCCAAACTCATGGAACACAATGAAAATAGTGCTAAGAGGAAAATTCATAGCACGATGTACCCTGCTAAAGAAATTGGAGAGATCCTATACTAGCACTTATTAGTACATCTGAGAGCTCTAAAACAAAAAGAAGCAAACACACCCTAAAAAAGTAGATCACAGGAAATAGTAAAACTCATGGCCCATTTAAATAGAAACAAAGACAACAGTACAAAAAAACAACAAAACTGAAAGCCAGTTCTTTCAATAAAATCAACACAATAGATATAACCCCCTAAAGGGACCAGTACACAAATGAACAAAATAAGAAATGAAAAGGGAAACATAAAAGCAGAAACCAATTAAATTCAAAAAATCATTAGCTACTACAGAAACCTATACTCAACAAAACTGGAAAATCTAGATAAAATGGATGATTTTTTTTGACAGATGTCATGTACAAAATTAAATCAAGACACATAAACTATTTAAACAGGCCCATATTCCATAAGTAAATTGAAGTCATTAAAAGCCTCCCAAACAAATAGGGTCCAAGGCTAAATGGATTTAGTTCAGAATTCTATCACACATTCTAAGAAGACCTGATACCAAAATTCCTCAAAATATTCCATAAAATGGAAACAGAATGAACACTACCTAATTCATTCTATGAAGCCACAATTACTCTGATACTTAAACCCCACAAGGACACAACCAAAAAAAGAGAACTTCAGGCCAATCGTGCTTATGAATATCGATCCAAAATAGTCAATAAAATTCTTGTAAACATAATTAAAGAAAATACCAAAATCATCATTCACCCAGATCAAGTAGGCTTCATCCCAGGGGTGTAGGTTAGTTCAAGTATTAAAATACATTAATAAAATCCATCATACGGACAAATTCAATGAAATGAGTCACATGATCACATCCTCATGGGCAGAAAAAGCATTTGACCAAGTACGACACTATTTCATGTGAAAAATATTGGAGAGAACAGGAATTCAAGGCTCATACCTAAAGATAATAAAAGCAAAACATGGAGTGCAGAGCTAAACAAAGAATTATCAGCTTGGAAATACCAAATGACTGAGAAGAACCAAAAGAAATGTTTAACATCCTTAGTCATCAGGGAAATGCAAATCAAAACAACCCTGTGTTTCCACCTCACACCAGTCACAATGGCTAAGATCAACGACAGAGGCTGACAAGGATGAGGAGAAAAAAGGACACTCCTTCATTGTTGGTGGAATTGCAAACTGGTTCAACTACTCTGGATACCAGTCTGGAGTTTTCTCAGAAAATTGAACATTGCATTACCTGAGAACCAAGCTATACCACCCCTGGGTATATACAAAAACGTGCTCCAAAATAAAAAAGAACATATCCTCTACTATGTGCATAGCACCCTTATTTATAATAGCCAGAAGCTGGAAAGAACCCAGATAATCTTCAACAGAGAAAATATGGTACATTTACACAATGGAGTACTACACATCTAGTATAAACAATGACTTAATGAAATTCATAGGCAAATGAATGGAACTAGAAAATATCATCCTGAGTGAGGTAATCCAATCACAAAAAAAAATACACATGGTATGCACTCACTGATAAGTGGATTTTAGCCCAAAAGCTTGAATTACCCAACACACAATCCACATACCACATGAAGCTCAAGAATAATGATGACCAAATTGCGGACATTTCAGTCCTTCTTAAAAGGTAGAGGGACAAAAATATCCATAGGTGGAGATATGGACACAAAGATTGGAGCAGAGACTGAAACAATGGCCATTTAGAGCCTGCGCCATCTGGGGATCCAGCCCATATACATACAGCCAACAAACCCAGACAATATTGCTGATGCCAAGAAGTTCATGCTGACAGGAGCGTGATACAGCTGTCTCCTGAGAGCTCTGCCAGAGCATGACAAATACAGAGGCAAATGCTAGGAACCAACTATTAAACTGAGAACAGGGTCCCCATTGGAGGAGTTAGAGAAAGGATTGAAGGAACTGAAGGGGTTTGCAACCCCATAAGAGCAACAATATCAACTGACAATAGCTCCCAGGGACTAAACAGCCACCCAAAGAGTATGGACTGACAATCCTCCCACTGCATAAATAGCAGAGGGTGGTCTTGTTGGGCACCAACAGGAGGAGAAGCCCTCAATCCTGCCAAGGCTGGACCCCCTATTATAGGGGAATGCCAGGCTGGGGAGTTGGGAAGTGGTCGGTGGTTGGAGGGATACCCTCATAGAAGAAGGGGGAGGAGGGATCGATGGGTGTTTATGGAAAGGAAACTTGAAAAGGGGATAACATTTGAAATGTAAATAAAAATAGCCTATAAAAAGCTATTTACTGCAAGCCAACAGCCAATATCAAATTAAGTGGAGAAATACTTGAAGCAATCCCATTAAAAGACTGGAAAAGATAAGGATGCCCACTCTCCCCATATCCATTCTGTATAATACTAGAAGTGCTAACTAGAACAAGAAGAAAACAAAAAGAGATTGAATGGATACAAATTGGCAAAGAATAAATAAAGGTATCACTTTTCCAGATGACATGATAGTATACATAAGCAGTCCCAAACATTCTACCAAAGAACTTCTTCAGCTGATAATCAACTTCAGCAAAGTGGCCAGATATAAAATTAACTCAAATAAATCAGTAGCATTTCATTTAATAAATCCATCTGCTTATAGCAGAATTGTCCAGACATACATATTATCTCTCTTTAGGATTTTACTTCCCTTCACTCAGTAATGTCAACAGTGATAAATGGTATTTTCTCATAAAATAACAATTGAACATTGACTACAATTATAAAAGCAAATAATGATGTATTATTTTGGACAATTAGAATTTATTCAGTAAATACTACTGTGGATTTACAGCATCTGGGTCATTTTATGGTTCACTTTCTTAATATCAAAATATATTTGTCATTGGACTTTCATTCTATACATGATGATGACACCTTCTGAGATGAAGAAGACATAATAGATTAGTTTACAGAATGCCTCCAATAATCCAGAAATACAATACACATGCATAACTCAATTGTAGACCTCAGACAGGCCACATTATTTTCTCAGCTCTAAAGTTGAGATCTGGTGACCTCTAGAGAACTTAGGAAATAACAACAACTTCTCTGAACTCTACAATATTCTCTTAAGAACTGACAGTTGGAACTTCTACTTCTACTTTGTTAATAGTCACCAGGGGAGAAGATATCAGAACAACATTCTTGCCTGTTCAAACCTATGTGCAATGGCTATTGCTACTGCAAGTAAAATAATAATTGGTCTGAGGGGAGGAGAGGTCACAGAACCATAAATACATATCTGAGGCACAGGGTGCTTCCTTGCATATGACTACTTTGGGGCCGTCATGCTGAGAAAAGCATCCCAAGAAGAGAAAGACTGAAGAGACTGTAACAGACTATAATTTGAGAGCAGAAGGAAAAAAGGTAAAATGTGTGAGTATTTGTAAGTGATCATACTCGGTATTAGGACTTTGGACTCAATCTGGATTATGGCAAGACCACAGAAGACACACAGAAACTCCTAAATCATGGATTGGGGAAATTAAAACAGGTTGTAGAAACACTGCTTTCCATTTCAAACTTTTCCCTTTCTTTACTGTTAGTGTCTGCTGACCTCTGTCTTATTGCAAGAGAAGTCTGGTGCTCATCAGATCACGTAATGTTTCTCTAAAAGGAAGCAGAGTTTTGTTTATGAGGAAATTTCACTAGGGCACCTGATAAAGGAAGCTCTTTGTGTTTGGTTACCATGCTTAGCTTTGTGGGAAATGTATATCTGTGAGCGTTAATCTTTGAGCTCTTGTACAATTGGAGACTATAGACATTGATGAACTTGGTCATAAGCACTTCATGGAGGATTCATTAGTATGTTGTTTGTGTCACAGATTGTAACATGGTGCACTTTGAGTTCAACAATGTTTTCCATGAAATGTTTCTAAATGACTTTCATAAATAAAATAGATTTAAAAGTTCTCAAATCAACAAATTGACAATAATAATAACAACTTGTGCTTCATCTAATAAATATAACATATATTCAGAACTTCTAGGTTTACAACTATTATAACATTACATTTGTAATAAGAAGTAAAATGGGCTTCATGAAGCAATGGAGTTTCTTGTAAATAAAGAACTCATTTGAACAAGATTTCCTCTTCCTCAGATTGAGAATGTAATTAAGGGGAAAAAATTTTCACAATTTGAAAATACACAAATTGATTAATATGTAAGAAAAATTTTCTGAATGCATAACAATGGATATTTAAGTAGAGGCATTTATAAATATAATTTCTTTCAGCCTTCAACCATTAGGCTCAAATCGTTATTCAAATGTTGGAAAACATTCTCAAAGAAACTAAAAATGTGAAGATTGACCAGAAAGTTGGGTTCTTGGGATATCCTTTTCTCTAACTCCTAAATTTTGCTCTGAGCATAAAATATTCTAATACTAATTCTAATAACAATACTGCCTATTATTATAGTAATCCCACATCTACCAGTGTCAACGTTTGAAGTTGTCAATTATCAGATTGCATGTTGCTAATATAACCTTAATTTACAAAACTCAATTTTTATTTCCTTAATTAGAAAACCACATAATTTGGGTATCAATAAAGAAATTATCTGGGTTCTTAAATTAATACTGTTGCCATCTAACCACATTTTGCATGGGTTTATGTATATTTCCCAAAGTTAAATATATGCCATTTGATTATTGGCCAATTGTATCAACAGGCTCGTTGCTGTATGTCAGCACTATATATTTTGTGCCTGAAGTATTAATGAGACACGTGTGTCTTTGAACATACAAATATTTGAGTACTTTGTTCCACATTCAGTAGCTTTCATATGTACCATTGATACCCTACAGATTGAATATTTAGGATAGAGAATGTTGTGTATCCTGTGACAAAGTACAAGTGGCCTCAGCCTTATCTTTTGAGTTAGTATCCTCAGTGAGAGGAGGAACTGACCATATGGATGCCAGTGAACTGTCTATAGGAGTGATCATCTTGTCTCAGACTGTGATTGGAGTTTTGGCTAATTTCTTTCTCCTCTACCACTGTATGATTCTTTACTTAACAAGGTACAGGTTGAGGTCGATAGACTGGGTTCTGATGCACTTAACTGTAGGCAGCATCTTTGCAATCCTGTCCAAAGGCATACCCCAGACAATTGCAGCTTTTGGCTTGAAAGATTTCCTCAATGATATTGGATGCAAATTGACTTTCTCTTTTCACAGAGTAGGTAGAGGTGTTTGTATTGGCAGCACTTCCTTTCTCAGTGTATTCCAGGCCATCATCATCAGTCCCAGGGATTCCAGATGTTCAAAGCTTAAAGTAAAAGTACACAAGTATATTTTTTATTCTGTGTACCTGAACTGGGTGATTTATTTCATTATAAGCATTCTTAATCTTTTGCATATGAGGGCAAAATATAAAAATGTAAGTACAATAAACCTGAAATCTTTTGTATACTGCTATTCTGTTCGTCATGACCCAATTAGTGACATCCTGTATGCAGCATTGGTGTCAGGTCCTGACATAATTTTCCTAGGACTCATGCTCTACACCAGTGGCTTCATGGTTCTAACCCTGTATAGGCATAAGCAAAAGATGCAACAAATGCCCAGGATGAATGTTTCTTCCTTATCCTCCCCTGCATCCAGAGCCACCAAAACAATCCTTCTCCTAGTCAGTACTTTTGTCTTATTTTATGCAATCTCTTCTCTATGTCAGCTCTTAGTAGCCCTCTTGTATAATCCCAGCTTGATCCTAGTGAATGTGGCCTCAATGACTGCTTCATTTTTTCCCACTGTTTATCCCTTTCTCTTCATGACCCATGACTCTTGGGCACTCAGTTTCTGCCTGCCCTTGAAAAGGAATAGACATTTTCCCAAAGCCTCTAGCCAAGAACTGAACTGAAAGCTTCTGGTAACTTCTAACATGGTTATTAAATATCTCTGAAAGAAATGTCAGCATAGTAACGGACATGATAATTAACTGTGGAGGCTTTTGCATGAAAGGATGGATACCCCTGTTCTGCAAATGAGTGTGTACACACACACACACACACACACACACACACACACACAAATATATATATAATGAATAAATATATATATAATTATTGGAGTCATTTTCACACAAGATAGTAAAAGAATGTACTCAATTAGTTTCATTATACAGTTAGCTATATATTTGCATGATCATATAAAATAGTTAAATTATAAAAGTTAGTGAAAATTAGGTAAACTTTAGGTTTTGGGTAATGGTAGTAAAATTAAAACAAAAGAAAACAAAACAAAATGCTAAATACTTTTCTCCTGTTTTTTTTTTTTTCTGGATTTAGGGTGTTTTACCATGAAGTAAATACTAGACCTGTTTGATGGAAGTCTATGTTTATATCTTATTTGTTCCTTTGCTCTGCTGCATTCAATACTGCAGCCTATTATTTTTAAATAGAAGATACAGTGATGCCCTTCATTTGCTGTTCCTCTTGTGCATATGTGACATTGTACGTTCTTTCCCTAATCATACCCACATTTTGAATTCAAACATATACCTTTAACATATTTCAATGTGCTCTGAGTGTGCACAAAAGAATTTTCTACTTTGGATATAGCTCTGCATACATTTTTTAAAATGGAATCCAATGAAATGTGTCTCATATCTTCTGCCTAGTCTCCTCATGAATCAATGCACAACAGGCAGACTGTATGAACTCTTGAACAGATCATCTTAAACCATTTTCACTTCCCATAGAGGACGTATTTCTATATGTATGACTTGTATTTGACTATTACAATTTTGTGCTTTATATTGTCTCTCTAATTCTATATGCTCTGATAAAACTCACTTCTTTGAATATTAATGAATCAACATGTATAATGATTTCTTCAGTGCCAAAGAGATAGATCAGCAGTTACAAATTTGTTCTCTTATCACAAAGCCTAGAGTCCAAGTACCTCCGCGCATTAGCTAACCTTTGACTGTAACTCCAAATCTAGGAATGCAATGTCCTCTTCTCAAATTCCCAGGCACTCAAACATGAATACAAAACTTAAAAACAATTAGAATAAATCTCAAGAATACTTTGCTTTCTTGACCCACATACTGTGTGTATTGGAGAAGTTCTCAGTGTCTCCTCAAATGCATGGTAATGCATTGGAAACTTGGTGCCATTTGGGATGATGTTATGCATGAGGAAACATTTCATATTCCAGCTCCATCTCACTACTTTTCTTTCTATGTGAGTTCTTCTGATCCATGTTCATGATGACTTTGATCACATCTGCTCTGTTGTCCTCAACCTGTGCAAATTCACCAACATACTCTTTTCTTTCAGGTGTATGCTATTAATAAGTTTCTTTTCATCTGGAATTAGCACTGCTTATGCATTTTGTTCTTGAGAAATATGTTGGTAAATCAATATGTGCATTTCTCAGTATGATATAACAGATATGTGAACTCACATTTG
This sequence comes from Rattus norvegicus, assembly GCF_021556685.1. NCBI lineage: Eukaryota > Metazoa > Chordata > Mammalia > Rodentia > Muridae > Rattus > Rattus norvegicus. The sequence goes on from NC_141534.1 coordinate 71,543,273, forward strand.
GAGTTTCTAACATGTTCTTATGGTAGATAAACAAACAATTTCAATGGATAAATAAATATGAATAGATGTTAGTTCACACGAATTTCTTGTGTGCGCTTCAAAGCATATAACAGCTCTTCAGATGATTCTTTAAATCCCTACTCAACAGATGTTTGTTTTTTTAAAAATGTATCAATCATAAAGTTATGCTTGTTATAATACTTTAGCATTGTTTTCTCACAGTTTCTTCTAAATTGTCAATAGAAGAGGAGAATTAGAGTTTCCCAGGGCAGAACTCCTTAATTGGTTTCGTGATCACTGAAATTCCATACATAGTAGCAACATGAAATGGATTCTAGTAATAGTTTTATTTTTAAATTTATGCAAGTGTAGGTAAATGGATATAACAATAAATGGGTGTAATTAAAATATTTGAGGCCATTAATTTCAGAGGGATTGGGACAGTGGGTTATTTAGTGGATTAAAGAAAGAAGTGAGAGAAGAAATGTTATTACATATTAATGAAAATAAAACCAAACTTATTTGTGAAAATATGACAGAGTCAGTATATTGCATCTGCCAGTAAAAACCTTATCCTTCCATTAAGGTTCATTATGCAGTACAATATATTAGGAAAGTATACTGTTGATCTGGCTATTGAAACCTGCTATTATCTGTCTCAGATTGTCAGCCTATTAGCCCTTGTCTGTCTTTATTTCCATGGCACCTCAGAATCAAATTAGTCATAGGATCAAAAGTCTTGATTAACAGAAGGTCTTGATAAAAGTATGCCATTAAAAGCAGCAGTGATAAATCTTCCCCAGTACAAGAGCCATCTGATAATCTAATGCAGTGGGTCTAGAAATGAAGACTTCAATGAGTACCTGACACCTCTCATTAAAATTCTGGATTTCATGCCATTTCTCATGAAACAAGGGTTCATATAGGAAAGCAGTGTATCATCAATATTTTTGTAAATGTGCCTCTGGATGTCGAGCCAAGGTCATGTAGTGAGCATCAAGTTAACTCTGGAACATTGTTTGTGGTATGAGCAAATTTCAAGGGATAAAGGATATATTATAATTTGTACTTTATATTTTACTTGGCTACAAATTGTAATAGCAATAAACTTATTTAAGAAAACATACTTTACTTATGGCTCTTGAATGTTTTTTCTTTTTTTAAAATAGGTTAATTCATTAATTTACATCTCAAATGTTGTCCCCCTCGAAGTTTTCCCCCTGCACACTTCCCATTCCATCCCCTTCCTCTTTGTTTCTTTAAGGATGCTCTTTGACTCAGCCACTGCACTCCTCCCTCACCACTCTAGCATCCCCCTTCTCTGGAGAATCAAGTCTTCACAGGACCAAGGGCCTTCTCCCACATGGATGCCAGATAAGAAAATCCTCTACTACATATATAACTGAAGCCACAGATCTCTTCATGCATACTCTTGAATTGGTAGTTAAGTCCCTGGGAGCTCTACGTGGTCCAGTTACATGACATTATTGTTCTTCCTGTGGTCCTGCAATCCCCTATAACTCCTTAACCTCTTCCCAGAACTCTTCCATTGGGTTCCCCTGCATCAGTCTGATGGTTGGCTGAATCTCCTTCTGTATTAGTCATGTGCTGGCAGACCACCCCAGAGAACACCTATGCCAGGATCCTGTCAGCAAGCACTTGGTATCATCAATAGTGTTGGAGTTTGGTGCCTGCAAATGGGATGGATCCTTAGCTAAGGCAGTCTTTAGATGGCCTTTCTTCAGTCACTGCTCCATTTTTTGTCCCTGTATATCCTTTAGACAGGGAACATTCTGGGTTAAAAATTTTGAGATGAATGGGTGGCCCCTTCATCTGGGGGATATGCCAATCTACTGAAAGTGGTATCTGAGGTTCTATATCCCCTTTGTTGGGTATTTTTGCTAATGTCATCCTCACTGGGTCCTGGGAATCTCTTACTTCCCTAAGATCTGGGACTTTCCCCCACTGCTACATATTTCTATTCAATTTCCTTACCCTCCGTACTTCTCTGCTGTTTCTTCCCATACTTGTCCTGCCCCCCTTTCTCTCCATCTCTTCTCTTCTCTCTCACTCTCCTCTCTCTCTCTCTCTCTCTCTCTCTCTCTCTCTCTCCTTCCCCCTCCCTCCCTCCCCCTCCCCCGTCTCTCTCCTTCTACCCTCTGTGATTATTTTGTTCCTCCTTCTAAGTGAGATTGAAGCATTCACATTTTGGTCTTCATTCTTCTTAAACTTCATTTGGTCTATGAATTGTATCATTGATATTCTGTGGTTTTTGATAATATCCATTTATCAGTGAAAACATACCATATGTGTCCTTTTGTGCTTGGATTACCTCACTCAGGATGATATTTTCTAGTCTCATCCATTTGCCTGTAAGATTCATTAAGTCATTGTTTTTAATAGCTGAGTAGTACTCCACTATGTAACTGTACCAAATTTTCTGTATCCTTTCCTCTATTGAGGGTTATCTAGGTTTCTATGTGTTCTTCATCTACTCATTTTCATATGTTCTTTATCTAAAGTAAGGAGAATTTTTTTCATATTTCCTCCAGAATGGTATCTCACAACATGCCTATACTGAAAAAAAGAGGTAGAAAGGAAGGTAATATCATAATTAGTCACCAAAGTTATATATATGATGCTGACTTTCCCAAGCAGAATAGTACTCTTTGGTTTACAAGAGAACTGAGAAAATAATTAAGATTTCTATACTAGCCTTATTACATAATTCCTTCTTCCAACCTAATTCTATTCTCTGAGAATTATACCTCACGGTTGGAGCCCATCCATCCCTGTCTTTGCATAGTCTTACAAGACTGCTTACAAGCCACCCTTCATCACATCACTACATTTGGGACTACCACCTATTGGTGTAGCCATGATACACTTAGCCCTTTAACAGCATCTTTCATCTTTTCCTTCTAGGCAATATCTGTTCCTTTCTACTACCCACTGGACTTGCAGCAGCACCTCCTACTAGGGATTCCACAGTGACCATATTACTTGATCCTAAGAGGACAATAGCAACAAAAAATGGAACAAAATTGAGGCAAGACATACTATCACTACCAAGAAATACATCGAAATTATAACTCCACATACTGAAAAACACAAACATGGGTATCCAAGACAATATGTCTCCACCAGAGCTCAGTTACCTTATTACAGTAAGCCTTTAAACATTAAATTTATCTGAAACACATAACGGGAACTCAATACATTAGATTTGTGTATGTTCAGGAACATTAATGAGGATAGTAGATACATTATTTAATGAAGATTGTGAACACATAAAGAAATAACTGAATAAAATAACAAATACAGTTCAAGACAAGAAATAGAAACAGAACTACTATAGAAAACCCAAACTGAAATAAAACTGAAAAAAGTATTATGTCAAACCAAAATCTGAGAAATCAATCTTATTAATACAGTATAAAACATGAAAAAATAGAGCTTCTGTTGTTGAAGACAAGATAGAATAGGTGTATACCTCAGTAAAAGAATATGTTAACTCTAAGACACTACAGGCACAAAACATTTAAAATATCTGGGAGTCTGCATAAAAAACAAAATATATAAATACCAGAGATGGAGAAGGGAGAAGAAAGCTAGATCAAAATCACAGTAAAATTTTTCACAAAATCAATAATAAAATTGATAACCTTGAGATGGAGGTTCTTATCAAGGTACAAGATTCATATAAAGCTCTAAGTAAACAAGACCATAAAATAAATTATCGGTGCTACATAATTCTAAAAGCACTCAACAAAACAATGAAAGACTATTAAAAGCGTAAGTGGAAAAAGATCAATCACATACAAAGGCAGACCTAGTAGAATAATATTCAATTTCTGAATTCAAGACAGATAAACCTTTTACAAATTCTAAAGCATTACAGATTCCAGAGCAGAATATTATACACTGCAAAATTATCCATCCTGTGAATAAAGAAAATATGCTACAATAAAAACAAATGTAAGTCTATCTATCTATCTATCTATCTATCTATCTATCTATCATCTATCCATCCATTCATATCTTCAAATCGCAGTGGAAGGAAACTTTCATTTTGAGGAGGTTAATCACACTCAAAAAGGCACAATAAATTAAAAATCACAGAAAAGTAAGTTAAAAGGAGACAAAAACACACACCATAACAAACAAATATCAGAAGTCAATAAACATTGATCATTAAGAACCGTCTATGTTAAAGGTTTCAAAACTCCAATGACAGTATGCAGATTTGCATATTGAATTAGAAAAGTGGATACATTTTAATCTTAACTCCATTAATGTCACCTCACCATCAAAGATAGGTACTACCAATAGAAGAACAGTATATAAAGATACTAATATATAATATGTAAAGACCTAAAATATTGAACAATGGAACAACCCAATTAAAAATGAGAAATAACTAGCCAAAAAAATCTAAAAAGATGAAATAGAAATGGCTAAAAAACCCTTAAAGAGAGACACCGCCGGAACCTGAAAGAAACAGACCGGATAAACAGTTCTCTGCACCCAAATCTCGAGTGAGGGAGAGCTAAACCTTCAGAGAGGCAGACAAGCCTGGGAAACCAGAAGAGACTGCTCCCTGCACACACATCTCGGACGCCAGAGGAAAAAGCCAAAGACCATCTGGAACCCTGGTGCACTGAAGCTCCCGGAAGGGGCGGCACAGGTCTTCCTGGTTGCTGCCGCTGCAGAGAGCCCCTGGGCAGCACCCCACGAGCGAACCTGAGCCTCGGGACCACAGGTAAGACCAAATTTTCTGCTGCAAGAAAGCTGCTTGGTGAGCTTGGGACACACGGAAGCAGAATTTCTCTAGGACCGGGCACGTTCTGTGTTTACCTGAAGTCCCACACCCCCGGATCCCGGCCCACAGCAGCTCTCTGCTCCCAGACCCGGTGAGAGAGAGACCCAACCGCCTGGTCAGGTGGGCACTCCTGAGGCTGCAGAGCGGAAGAGACCACCAACACTGCTCACCCCTGCCCACATCCCTGGCCCAAGAGGAAACTGTATATGGCCTCTGGGCTCCCGTGGGGGAGGGCCCAGGAGTGGCAGGACACCTGCCTGAGACACCGCCAGAACCTGAAAGAAACAGACCGGATAAACAGTTCTCTGCACCCAAATCCCGTGGGAGGGAGAGCTAAACCTTCAGAGAGGCAGACAAGCCTGGGAAACCAGAAGAGACTGCTCCCTGCACACACATCTCGGACGCCAGAGGAAAAAGCCAAAGACCATCTAGAACCCTGGTGCACTGAAGCTCCCGGAAGGGGCGGCACAGGTCTTCCTGGTTGCTGCCGCTGCAGAGAGCCCCTGGGCAGCACCCCACGAGCGAACTTGAGCCTCGGGACCACAGGTAAGACCAAATTTTCTGCTGCAAGAAAGCTGCCTGGTGAACTCAAGACACAGGCCCACAGGAACAGCTGAAGACCTGTAGAGAGGAAAAACTACACGCCCGAAAGCAGAACACTCTGTCCCCATAACTGACTGAAAGAGAGGAAAACAGGTCTACAGCACTCCTGACACACAGGCTTATAGGACAGTCTAGCCACTGTCAGAAATAGCAGAACAAAGTAACACTAGAGATAATCTGATGGCGAGAGGCAAGCGCAGGAACCCAAGCAACAGAAACCAAGACTACATGGCATCATCGGAGCCCAATTCTCCTACCAAAAATAAACATGGAATATCCAAACACACCAGAAAAGCAAGATCTAGTTTCAAAATCATATTTGATCATGATGCTGGAGGACTTCAAGAAAGACATGAACACACTTAGGGAAACACAGGAAAACATTAATAAACAAGTAGAAGCCTACAGAGAGGAATCGCAAAAATCCCTGAAAGAATTCCAGGAAAACACAATCAAACAGTTGAAGGAACTAAAAATGGAAATAGAAGCAATCAAGAAAGAACACATGGAAACAACCCTGGATATAGAAAACCAAAAGAAGAGACAAGGAGCTGTAGATACAAGCTTCACCAACAGAATACAAGAGATGGAAGAGAGAATCTCAGGAGCAGAAGATTCCATAGAAATCATTGACTCAACTGTCAAAGATAATGTAAAGCAGAAAAAGCTACTGGTCCAAAACATACAGGAAATCCAGGACTCAATGAGAAGATCAAACCTAAGGATAATAGGTATAGAAGAGAGTGAAGACTCCCAGCTCAAAGGACCAGTAAATATCTTCAACAAAATCATAGAAGAAAACTTCCCTAACCTAAAAAAAGAGATACCCATAGACATACAAGAAGCCTACAGAACTCCAAATAGATTGGACCAGAAAAGAAACACCTCCCGTCACATAATTGTCAAAACACCAAACGCACAAAATAAAGAAAGAATATTAAAAGCAGTAAGGGAAAAAGGTCAAGTAACATATAAAGGGAGACCTATGAGAATCACACCAGACTTCTCGCCAGAAACTATGAAGGCCAGAAGATCCTGGACTGATGTCCTACAGACCCTAAGAGAACACAAATGCCAGCCCAGGTTACTGTATCCAGCAAAACTCTCAATTAACATTGATGGAGAAACCAAGATATTCCATGACAAAACCAAATTTACACAATATCTTTCTACAAATCCAGCACTACAAAGGATAATAAATGGTAAAGCCCAACATAAGGAGGCAAGCTATACCCTAGAAGAAGCAAGAAACTAATCGTCTTGGCAACAAAACAAAGAGAATGAAAGCACACAAACATAACCTCACATCCAAATATGAATATAAAGGGAAACAATAATCACTATTCCTTAATATCTCTCAATATCAATGGCCTCAACTCCCCAATTAAAAGACATAGATTAACAAACTGGATACACAACGAGGACCCTGCATTCTGCTGCCTACAGGAAACACACCTCAGAGACAAAGACAGACACTACCTCAGAGTGAAAGGCTGGAAAACAACTTTCCAAGCAAATGGTCAGAAGAAGCAAGCTGGAGTAGCCATTCTAATATCAAATAAAATCAATTTCCAACTAAAAGTCATCAAAAAAGATAAGCAAGGACACTTCATATTCATCAAAGGAAAAATCCACCAAGATGAACTCTCAATCCTAAATATCTATGCCCCAAATACAAGGGCACCTACATACGTAAAAGAAACCTTACTAAAGCTCAAAACACACATTGCACCTCACACAATAATAGTGGGAGATTTCAACACCCCACTCTCATCAATGGACAGATCATGGAAACAGAAATTAAACAGTGATATCGACAGACTAAGAGAAGTCATGAGCCAAATGGACTTAACGGATATTTATAGAACATTCTATCCTAAAGCAAAAGGATATACCTTCTTCTCAGCTCCTCCTGGTACTTTCTCCAAACTTGACCATATAATTGGTCAAAAAACGGGCCTCAGCAGGTACAGAAAGATAGAAATAATCCCATGCGTGCTATCAGACCACCACAGCCAAAAACTGGTCTTCAATAACAATAAGGGAAGAATGCCCACATATACGTGGAAATTGAACAATGCTCTACTCAATGATAACCTGGTCAAGGAAGAAATAAAGAAAGAAATTAAAAACTTTTTAGAATTTATGAAAATGAAGATACAACATACTCAAACTTATGGGACACAATGAAAGCTGTGCTAAGAGGAAAACTCATAGCGCTGAGTGCCTGCAGAAAGAAACAGGAAAGAGCATATGTCAGCAGCTTGACAGCACACCTAAAAGCTCTAGAACAAAAAGAAGCAAATACACCCAGGAGGAGTAGAAGGCAGGAAATAATCAAACTCATAGCTGAAATCAACCAAGTAGAAACAAAAAGGACCATAGAAAGAATCAACAGAACCAAAAGTTGGTTCTTTGAGAAAATCAAGAAGATAGATAAACCCTTAGCCAGACTAACGAGAGGACACAGAGAGTGCGTCCAAATTAACAAAATCAGAAATGAAAAGGGAGACATAACTACAGATTCAGAGGAAATTCAAAAAATCATCAGATCTTACTATAAAAACCTATATTCAACAAAATTTGAAAATCTTCAGGAATTGGACAATTTCGTAGACAGATACCATGTATCGAAGTTAAATCAGGAACAGATAAACCAGTTAAACAACCCCATAACTCCTAAGGAAATAGAAGCAGTCATTAAAGGTCTCCCAACCAAAAAGAGCCCAGGTCCAGACGGGTTTAATGCAGAATTCTATCAAACCTTCATAGAAGACCTCATACCAATATTATCCAAACTATTCCACAAAATTGAAACAGATGGAGCCCTAACGAATTCCTTCTACGAAACCACAATTACTCTGATACCTAAACCACACAAAGACACAACAAAGAAAGAGAACTTCAGACCAATTTCCCTTATGAATATCGACGCAAAAATACTCAATAAAATTCTGGCAAACCGAATTCAAGAGCACATCAAAACAATCATCCACCATGATCAAGTAGGCTTCATCCCAGGCATGCAGGGATGGTTTAATATACGGAAAACCATCAACGTGATCCATTATATAAACAAACTGAAAGAACAGAACCACATGATCATTTCATTAGATGCTGAGAAAGCATTTGACAAAATTCAACACCCCTTCATGATAAAAGTCCTGGAAAGGATAGGAATTCAAGGCCCATACCTAAACATAGTAAAAGCCATATACAGCAAACCAGTTGCTAACATTAAACTAAATGGAGAGAAACTTGAAGCAATCCCACTAAAATCAGGGACTAGACAAGGCTGCCCACTCTCTCCCTACTTATTCAATATAGTTCTTGAAGTTCTAGCCAGAGCAATCAGACAACAAAAGGAGATCAAAGGGATACAGATCGGAAAAGAAGAGGTGAAAATATCACTATTTGCAGATGACATGATAGTATATTTAAGTGATCCCAAAAGTTCCACCAGAGAACTACTAAAGCTGATAAACAACTTCAGCAAAGTGGCTGGGTATAAAATTAACTCAAATAAATCAGTAGCCTTCCTCTATACAAAAGAGAAACAAGCCGAGAAAGAAATTAGGGAAACGACACCCTTCATAATAGACCCAAATAATATAAAGTACCTCGGTGTGACTTTAACCAAGCAAGTAAAAGATCTGTACAATAAGAACTTCAAGACACTGAGGAAAGAAATTGAAGAAGACCTCAGAAGATGGAAAGATCTCCCATGCTCATGGATTGGCAGGATTAATATAGTAAAAATGGCCATTTTACCAAAAGCAATCTACAGATTCAATGCAATCCCCATCAAAATACCAATCCAATTCTTCAAAGACTTAGACAGAACAATTTGCAAATTCATCTGGAATAACAAAAAACCCAGGATAGCTAAAGCTATCCTCAACAATAAAAGGACTTCAGGGGGAATCACTATCCCTGAACTCAAGCAGTATTACAGAGCAATAGTGATAAAAACTGCATGGTATTGGTACAGAGACAGACAGATAGACCAATGGAATAGAATTGAAGACCCAGAAATGAACCCACACACCTATGGTCACTTGATTTTTGACAAAGGAGCCAAAACCATCCAATGGAAAAAAGATAGCATTTTCAGCAAATGGTGCTGGTTCAACTGGAGGGCAACATGTAGAAGAATGCAGATCGATCCATGCTAATACCCTGTACAAAGCTTAAGTCCAAGTGGATCAAGGACCTCCACATCAAACCAGACAAACTCAAACTAATAGAAGAAAAACTAGGGAAACATCTGGAACACATGGGCACTGGAAAAAATTTCCTGAACAAAACACCAATGGCTTACGCTCTAAGATCAAGAATCGACAAATGGGATCTCATAAAACTGGAAAGCTTCTGTAAGGCAAAGGACACTGTGGTTAGGACAAAACGGCAACCAACAGATTGGGAAAAGATCTTTACCAATCCTACAACAGATAGAGGCCTTACATCCAAAATATACAAAGAACTCAAGAAGTTAGACCGCAGGGAAACAAATAACCCTATTAAAAAATGAGGTTCAGAGATAAACAAAGAATTCACAGCTGAGGAATGCCGAATGGCTGAGAAACACCTAAAGAAATGTTCAACATCTTTAGTCATAAGGGAAATGCAAATCAAAACAACCCTGAGATTTCACCTCACACCAGTGCGATTGGCTAAGATCAAAAACTCAGGTGACAGCAGATGCTGGCGAGGATGTGGAGAAAGAGGAACACTCCTCCATTGTTGGTGGGATTGCAGACTGGTAAAACCATTCTGGAAATCAGTCTGGAGGTTCCTCAGAAAATTGGACATTGAACTGCCTGAGGATCCAGCTATACCTCTCTTGGGCATATACCCAAAAGATGCCTCAACATATAAAAGAGACACGTGCTCCACTATGTTCATCGCAGCCTTATTTATAATAGCCAGAAAATGGAAAGAACCCAGATGCCCTTCAACAGAGGAATGGATACAGAAAATATGGTACATCTACACAATGGAATATTACTCAGCTATCAAAAACAACGAGTTTATGAAATTCGTAGGCAACTGGTTGGAACTGGAAAATATCATCCTGAGTGAGCTAACCCAATCACAGAAAGACATGCATGGTATGCACTCATTGATAAGTGGCTATTAGCCCAAATGCTTGAATTACCCTAGATCCCTAGAACAAACGAAACTCAAGACGGATGATCAAAATGTGAATGCTTCACTCCTTCTTTAAATGAGGAAAAAGAATACCCTTGGCAGGGAAGGGAGAGGCAAAGATTAAAACAGAGACTGAAGGAACACCCATTCAGAGCCTGCCCCACATGTGGCCCATACATATACAGCCACCCAATTAAACAAGATGGATGAAGCAAAGAAGTGCAGACCGACAGGAGCCGGATGTAGATCGCTCCTGAGAGACACAGCCAGAATACAGCAAATACAGAGGCGAATGCCAGCAGCAAACCACTGAACTGAAAATAGGTCCTCTATTGAAGGAATCAGAGAAAGAACTGGAAGAGCTTGAAGGGGCTCGAGACCCCAAAAGTACAACAATGCCAAGCAACCAGAGCTTCCAGGGACTAAGCCACTACCTAAAGACTATACATGGACTGACCCTGGACTCTGACCCCATAGGTAGCAATGAATATCCTAGTAAGAGCACCAGTGGAAGGGGAAGCCCTGGGTCCTGCTAAGACTGAACCCCCAGCGAACTAGTCTATGGGGGGAGGGCGGCAATGGGGGGAGGGTTGGGAGGGGAACACCCATAAGGAAGGGGAGGGGGGAGGGGGATGTTTACCCGGAAACCGGGAAAGGGAATAACACTCGAAATGTATATAAGAAATACTCAAGTTAATAATAATAATAAAAAAAAAACCCTTAAAGAAATGTTCAACATTACTAGTCATCTCTGCAATGCAAATCAAAAGAACTTTGACATGTCATCTTATACAGTTAAGTATGTCCATGCTCAGTAAAACAAATCATAGATGATTGTAAGATGATTTAAGGAAAAGAAACCTCAATTGCTCGTGGGAAAACAAAGCTATTAGAGAAATCATTGTCTGAATGACAACATTCACACAATCCTCCCTGTCGTCTGACTTTTACAATTTTTCCACTGTCTAGTGAGAATATTCTGTGAGCCTTGCAGAGAAAAAAATGATTCTGATGTCCCATATACAGTTGCCCAGTTTCTTTTTTATCTTTATTTATTTGAGTATATCTTATTCACATTTTGGTTGTTATTCCCCTTGCCGATTTCCGGGCCAACATCCCCCTAGCTCCTTCCCCTCCCGTTCTATATTGGCTTCCCCTTCCCATCCTACCCCCATTACCACCCTCCCCAAACAGTCATGTTCACTGGGGATTCAGTCTTAGCAGGACCAAGGGCTTCCCCTTCCACTGGTGCTCTTATTAGGCTATTCATTGTTACCTATGATGTTGGAGCCCAGGGACAGTCCATGTATAGTCTTTGGGTAGTGGCTTAGTCCCTGGAAGCTCTGGTCGGTTGGCAATGTTGTTCATATGGGGTCTCGAGCCCCTTCAAGCTCTTCCAGTCCTTTCTCTGATTCCTTCAATGGGGGTCCCGTTCTCAGTTCAGTGGATTGCTGCTGGCATTCGCCTAGGTATTTGCTATATTCTGGGTGTGTCTCTCAGGAGCGATCTACATCTGGTTCCTGTCGGCCTGCACTTCTTTGCTTCATCCATCTTGTCTAATTGGGTGGCTGTATATGTATGGGCCATATGTGGGGCAGGCTCTGAATGGGTGTTCCTTCTGCCTCTGAAGTAAACTTGACCTCCCTATTCCCTGCCAAGGGTATTCTTGTTACCCTTTTAAAGAAGGAGTGAAGCGTTCAAATTTTGGTCATCCTTCTTGAGTTTCATGTGTTCTAGGCATCTAGGGTAATTCAAGCATTTGGGCTAATAGCCAATTATCAATGAGTGCATACCATGTGTGTTTTTCTGTGATTGGGTTACCTCACTCAGGATGATATTTTCCAGTTCCATCCATTTGCCTGTGAATTTCATAATGTCATTGTTTTTGATAGTTGAGTAATATTCCATTGTGTAGATGTACCACATTTTCTGTATCCATTCCTCTGTTGAAGGGCATCTGGGTTCTTTCCAGCTTCTGGCTATTATAAATAAGGACTCTATAAACATAGTGGAGCATGTCTCTTTGTTATATGTTGGGGCATCTTTTGGGTATATGCCCAAGGGAAGTATAGCTGCGACCTCAGGTTGTTCAATATCCAGTTTTCGGAGGAACCTCCAGACTGATTTCCAGAATGATTGTACCAGTCTGCAATCCCACCAACAATGGAGGAATGTTCCTCTCTCTCCACATCCTCGTCAGCCTCTGCTGTCACCTGAGTTTTTTATCTTAGCCATTCTGACTGGTGTGAGGTGGAATCCAGGGTTGTTTTGATTTGCATTTCCCTTATGACTAAAGATGTTGAACATTTCTTTAGTTGTTTCTCAGCCATTCTGCATTTCTCAGCTGTGAATTCTTTGCTTAGCTCTGAACCCCATTTTTAATAGGGTTATTTGTCTCCCTGCGGTCCAGCAGTTCAATTTTTGTTAAAATGCTCAACATCCAAAATTCCTTTCAAAATTCATATTTCTCTAAAATACCAAAATTATCTATAATATCTAAGAACCTTTATGTACCAAACATAGTCACTCTAAAACTCCAATTTTCATTAAAACTGAAAAGTTTATTTAAATGTTCAAACTTCTTAATTTATGGGTTCTATGTTTTCAAACTTAACTGGAATACTCTCTTACTTCTAATTGGAAATATCAGAGTCACAACATAGTTTAACATAGCAAAATGAAAGGGCAAACTGTGTAAGTAACTCATTTTAATGTTCCTCCAAATGGCTTGCAATAACTTCTTTAGCTCTGGCCTCTAACAGTAAATAAACACAGCTAGTCTCTTGGGCTCAGGCAGCTCTGCTTTATAGTTGGAGATGCTCTTGGTGATTGACTGGATCATAATGAGGACTCTAAAATTTTGCAATGCCCTGCTTCAACTTCACAGAGTGTTCATCATTACCTTCTGCTGGGCTTTCTTCAGGGACTCTGACACTGTGACTATGTGCCAATCCACAAATATTCCACACTGCTCCTTAAACCTTTGTTATTCTAGTGCAACTGGACTGAACTTTTACCAATACCTACCCCAGTCCTTTCTTTATGTATTCCAATCCTGCCATAGTGCTAAGCTTCAGATGCTCTTCATGAACCCCAGCATCCTTTCATAACCAGTAATATCGAGGTGACTCTTAAACAATACCAAGTCTGTCTGAGAGCATGAGTTGCAGCCTTGTCCTATTCTGAATTTCAGTTTCTGTGTGCTGACTCTGAAGTAAACAATCTTAGGTGATTTTCCCTCATACATGCTCATCTCTCTTAATGACAGCCCATTCTTAAACCCCAGCTGACCAGCGTCTTTTCTTGTAATAAAGAAAAACTTTTACTCTAGGGGTTCTTGTCTCATGGTATCAAAGCAACTTCTTCAGCACAAGATAACGAGACCCTACAGTTTTTAAAAATAAAACATGGCATAAATTGTTTTGAGAGAGACTTTGCTTCTCTCTGAAACTCCAGAAGGCAATCTCCATCATTTGTTCTGCTTGTTTCTATATTTCCATTATAACCTAGTAACCGTTCTAACTCAAAGAAACAAAGTCATTCTGCAGTTCTCCATAGAAATTGTTAACATTTGTCACAGAAAAGATAACAGAGAGATACCAATACCTGATATATCTTTTAACCCCTTTGATCAAACACTATGAACACAATAAACTTGATGAGAAAGGAGTTTACCTCATTTTACAAATCTCAGCCTATACTCCATTACTGAGGAGCAGAAATCAAGCATGGAAAAAAGTTGGAGGCAGGAAAAGATCCCTGCAAGATAAAGGAGTGTTGTTTAACTGCCTTCTTCGTCATGGCTTTTTCAGCCTTCTTATCTATACAACTCAGACATGATGTCTTGGAGAAGAGGAAGTGACTTTGGATTGAAACTTTCGAAACTAATCACCACTAAAGAAAATACATTATAGATTCTTCTTTAAGGAAACTGATGGATGTGTTTTCTCAGTTCAAATTCTCTCCTCTGAGTTTGTCAGATCCTGTTTCAAATTACAACAATAAGTTTTAATCACTGAAAGGTAAGAAATTTAAGCATGTAAAAGGTGTGGGGAATTAATCCATAGAGAGTAGATGTGGAGAAAGACATTTACAAGATCTGTGATGTTTTGTGAAGACTTCTCTGCTTTCTCTCGGAAATTTTGATCTTTCCTTCTTTCATGTAACTTGGTCATCACTGACTCTTTCAGTTATCTAATGTATTGTAGCCTCTTCAAGCTGTTAAGGAGTTTGAGAACAGCAGGGAAAATATTTTTACAATATCATATGACAATCCAAATGATAAAAATACCACACTGAGGTAAATACCAAAAGTGGTGTGAAGCAATCCAACCTGAAAGTGCGGTGTCTGTATGTGCCACAAGTGTTACAGTTTTTAAAGATTCACATGTGCCTTTTAAGGTCATGAAGCAAAAGAAAAGTTTTAATGTTATCTCTGAAGTAAATTGCTGATCCCTATATCTGGGAAACATTTAATGCACGCATGTAATTTTTGTACTCTTGAAGCAAATACAGAAATGGTTTCAGGACATCTTTGATGCATTGGGAATGTCTTTTAGCCTCAAATATATAGAAAATTTCACAACTCTGGAGTGATTAGCCTAAATTTGAACTTCTTTTCATAAAAGAAAACCAGAATTTTTGGATGTTCCTTTAGTTCAGCTCTGTACGATGTTCTATTCATGGCAACTATTGTTGACTAACAGAGAGTCTTTGGTAGGACATAAGTTTTCCATAAGTTCAGATGCATAATTTTCCTCATGAAAGGAGGGGAGTGTAATTCATGACTTCAAAGTTTCAAGAGCTATTAACTGAGAAGAAAAAATCTCATAGAAACTGTGGTGCTTTGTCATAGTAACTAGCTGCATTTCAATTTTAGTTTCAAATGTGTAGTCTGGAAAAAAAGAAAAACTGAGGAGTCATCACCTTACCTAAAAATTATTTTATTATTTTATTTATTTACATTTCAAATACTGTCCCTCTTCTTGATTCTCCCTCCACAAGACTCCCACACAATCCTCCCTCCCCTTTACCTCTAAGAGAGTGCTCCCACATCCACCTAACCATACATTCCTACCTCACTCATCTAGCCTCTCCCTTTTCTGAGGCATCAAGGCTCCACAGGACAAAGTGCATATCATCCCACCTAGATCAGACCAGGCATCTCTTTGGATTGTGACATAGTCTCCTAGGTCTGATTAGTTGCTACTGTTATTCTTCCTATGGGGTTGCATTCCCCTTCAGTTCCTTCAGTCCTTCCTGTAACTCTTCAATAGATGCTCTCAGAGACCAGCTGTGCCAGGCACAGCTTGGCATCTGCAATAGTGTCAGAATTTTGTGTCTGCATGTGGGATTTATCCCAAGTTGGGGTGGTCCCTGGATGGCCTGTACTTTACTCTCTGCTCCATGTTTTTGTCCCTGAATTTCTTTTAGACAGGAACTATTCTGGGTCAAAATATGTGAGATAGATGGGTAACCATGTCCCTCAATTGGGGATCATGTCTATCTACTGGAGATGGTCTCTTGGGCATTTCAGCTGAGGTCATCCCAATTGGGTCCTAGGAGCCTCTGACATCCTTGGTGTCTGGAATTTTCTACTGCTTTGCACCCTTCCTCCACTCAAACTGCTACATATTTCTATTCATTCTCCTGGCCCTCTAGTCCTCTATCCTGGCTCCCACCATACCTGATCATACTTCTCCTTTTCCCTCCCCAACCCATCTCCTAGGAAGGTCCCTCCCTTCCTCTGCCTCCTGTGATTATTTTGTTTCCAATCTAAGTGGAATTGAACCATCTACACATGGGTCTTCTTATTAATATTCATGTGTTCTATGAATCATAAATTTTCTTAACTTTTAAGCTAAAATCCACCTATCAGTGAGTACATACCATGTACTTTGGGGTCTGGATTACCTCAGTCCATTTGCCTGAAAAATTTGTGAAGTCCTCGTTTTTAATAGCTAAGTGGCATTCTATATTGTGTGAACGTACCACATTTTCTATATTACTCTTCCAATGAGGAACATCTGAGTTGGTAACAGCTTCTATTTGTTAAATAAGGCTGCTATGAACATAGTGGAACATGTGTTCTTGTTATACAGTAGAGCGTCTTTTGGGTATATTCCCAGGAGGTTTATACCTGAGTCTTCATGTAGAAGTATTTCTTATTTTCTCAGGAACCTCTAGATTGATTTCCAGAGTGGTTATACAAGTTTACAATCCCACACACAATAGCCTTTTTAAATTATGTTATTCCTACCATCCAGGAGCATGGGAGATCTTTCTATCTTCTGATGTCTTCTTCAAATTCTTTCTTCAGTTACTTGAAGTTCTGTCATACAGATCTTTCATTTGCTTGGTTATAGTTACATCAAGATACTTTGTATTATTTATCACTTTTGTGAAGGGTATTCCTTTTCCTGATTTTTGTCTCACTTCATTTATTCATTGTAGTGAGAAAGGCTACTGAATAATTTGAGTTAATTTTATATCTTGCCAACATCTTGAAGTTGTTTATCAGCTACAGGAGATGTCTAGTCAAATTTTGGGGGTCGCTTGTGTATACTATAATATCATCTGCAAATACTGATTTCCTTCTTTCCAATTTGTATCGCTTTGACCTCCTTTTGTTCTGTAATTTCTCTAGCTAGAACTATAAGTACTATATTGAATAAATAGGGATAGACTGGTCAACCTTGTCTCGGATTTTAGTGGGATTGCTTCAAATTTCTCTCCATTTAACTTGATGATGGCTAAGTTATCATTAAATAGAGAGTTGTTCTGCTTCCTTGAGTATATGGGTATTCTGTTGTTTTCTGTTGTTATTAAAGACCCTCCTTAGTCAGTAGTGATCTGATAGGATGTGTGGGATTGTTTCAATCTTTTTGTATCTGTTGAAGCTTGTTTTGAGGCCAATTATCTTGTCAATTTTGGAGAAGGTACCACGAAGTTCTAAGAAGAAGGTATAGTCTTTTTTAGAGTAAACAGTTTTTTAGATATCTGTTAAATACATTTGGTTCATAACTTCTGTTAGTTTCACTCTGTCTCTGTTTAGTCTCTATTTCAATGGTCTGTCCATTGATGACACTGAAGTGTTAAAGTCTCTGACTAATAGTGTGTGAGGTTCTATGTATGTTTTGAGCTTTAGTAAAGTTTCTTTTACGAATGTGAGTTTCTTTGCATTCTGACCATAGTTGTTGAGAATTGAAGTACTTCATCTGGGTAGATTTTTTTCTTTGATGAGTCAAAACTGTCCTTTCTCAACTCTTTTGATAAATTTTGGTTAAATGTCTAATTTGTTGAATATTAAAATGGTTAATCTCACTTGTATCTTTTTTTGACATTTTATTTATTTTTTTTATTAACGAGTATTTCTTATATACATTTCGAGTATTATTCCCTTTACCGGTATCCGGGCAAACATCCCCCTCCCCCCTCCCCTTCCTTATGGGTGTTCCCCTCCCAACCCTCCCCCCATTGGCGCCCTCCCCCCACCAGTATAGTTCACTGGGGGTTCAGTCTTAGCAGGACCCAGGGCCTCCATTCCACTGGTGCTCTTACTAGGATATTCATTGCTACCTATGAGGTCAGAGTTCAGGGTCAGTCCATGTATAGTCTTTAGGTAGTGGCTTAGTCCCTGGAAGCTCTGGTTACTTGGCATTGTTGTACATATGGGGTCTCGAGCCCCTTCAAGCTCTTCCAGTTCTTTCTCTGATTCCTTCAACGGGGGTCCTATTCTCAGTTCAGTGGTTTGCTGCTGGAATTCGCCTCTGTATTTGCTGTATTCTGGCTGTGTCTCTCAGGAGCAATCTACATCCGGCTCCTGTCAGTCTGCACTTCTTTGCTTCATCCATCTTGTCTAATTGGGTGGCTGTATATGTATGGGCCACATGTGGGGGAGGCTCTGAATGGGTGTTCCTTCAGTCTCTGTTTTAATCTTTGCCTCTCTCTTCCCTGCCAAGGGTATTTTGTTCCCCTTTTAAAGAAGGAGTGAAGCATTCACATTTTGATCATCCGTCTTGAGGTTCATTTGTTCTAGGCATCTAGGGTAATTCAAGCATTTGGGCTAATAGCCACTTATCAATGAGTGCATACCATGTATGTCTTTCTGTGATTGGGTTAGCTCACTCAGGATGATATTTTCCAGTTCCAACCATTTGCCTACGAATTTCATAAAGCCGTTGTTTTTGATAGCTGAGTAATATTCCATTGTGTAGATGTACCATATTTTCTCTATCCATTCCTCTGTTGAAGGGCATCTGGGTTCTTTCCAGAATCTGGCTATTATAAATAAGGCTGCAATGAACTTAGTGGAGCACGTGTCTTTTTTATATGTTGGGGCATCTTTTGGGTATATGCCCAAGAGAGGTATAGCTGGATCCTCAGGCAGTCCAATGTCCAATTTTCTGAGGATCCTCCAGACTGATTTCCAGAATGATTGTACCAGTATGCAATCCCACCAACAATGGAGGAGGGTTCCTCTTTCTCCACATCCTCGCCAGCATCTGTTGTCCCCTGAGTTTTTGATCTTAGCCATTCTCACTGGTGTGAGGTGAAATCTCAGGGTTGTTTTGATTTGCATTTCCCTTATGACTAAAGATGTTGAACATTTCTTTAGGTGTTTCTCAGCCATTTGGCATTCCTCAGCTGTGAATTGTTTGTTTATCTCTGAACCCCATTTTTTAATAGGGTTATTTGTTTCCCTGCGGTCTAACTTCTTGAGTTCTTTGTATATTTTGGATATAAGGCCTCTATCTGTTGTAGGATTGGTAAAGATCTTTTCCCAATCTGTTGGTTGCCGTTTTGTCCTAACCACAGTGTCCTTTGCCTTACAGAAGCTTTGCAGTTTTATGAGATCCCATTTGTCGATTCTTGATCTTAGAGCGTAAGCCATTGGTGTTTTGTTTAGGAAATTTTTTCCAGTTCCCATGTGTTCCAGATGCTTCCCTAGTTTTTCTTCTATTAGTTTGAGTGTGTCTGGTTTGATGTGGAGGTCCTTGATCCACTTGGACTTAAGCTTTGTACAGGGTGATAAGCATGGATCGATCTGCATTCTTCTACATGTTGACATCCAGTTGAGCCAGCACCATTTGCTGAAAATGCTATCTTTTTTCCATTGGATGGTTTTGGCTCCTTTGTCAAAAATCAAGTGACCATAGGTGTGTGGGTTCATTTCTGGGTCTTCAATTCTATTCCATTGGTCTATCTGTCTGTCTCTGTACCAATACCATGCAGTTTTTATCACTATTGCTCTGTAATACTGCTTGAGTTCAGGGATAGTGATTCCCCCTGAAGTCCTTTTATTGTTGAGGATAGCTTTAGCTATCCTGGGTTTTTTGTTATTCCAGATGAATTTGCAAATTGTTCGGTCTAAGTCTTTGAAGAATTGGATTGGTATTTTGATGGGGATTGCATTGAATCTGTAGATTGCTTTAGAGTTGATCCATCTAGTAATTTCTGTAGGACTGTATTAGTAGAAATATATATTTTAAATATGGTTTTCTCATAGAATATCTTGTCTTTTTCATCTATGGTGATTGAGAGTTTACAATTACAATTCTTTCTTTGTTCTGAGCATTTAGTGTTTTGATTATTATGTGATGGGAGGATTTTCTTTACTTCTTTTGGAATTTCTAATTTCTTTAGTTTTTCCTTTTCTTTTAATGGATATTTTCTTTATTTACATTTGAAATGTTATCCCCTTTCCTGGTTTACCCTCCAGAAACCTCCTATCCCATCCTCCTAACCCTGCTTCTATGA
This sequence comes from Rattus norvegicus, assembly GCF_021556685.1. Lineage (NCBI taxonomy): Eukaryota > Metazoa > Chordata > Mammalia > Rodentia > Muridae > Rattus > Rattus norvegicus. Next base: position 71,563,608 of record NC_141534.1, read on the forward strand.
GTGTGCTCCCCCACCCTCCTGCCCTGGTATTTTCCTACATTGGGAATTTACAAATTTACATTGTGTCCTGTGTTTTCTGGATGTTTGGGGTTAATAGTTTTTTGCATTTTATGTTTTCTTTGACTGATGTGTCAATATCTTCTTTGATACCTTCTACACTTGAGATTCTTCTCTGTCATGTATTCTGTAGCTCCTGATCTCTTTTCTAAGTTGTCCACCTCCCAGGTTGCCTTCTTTTGTAATTTCTTTATTGTATCTATTTCCATTTTTAGGACTTGGACTATTATTTTCAATTTGCTCATGTGTTTGATTGTGTTTTTCCTATATTTCTTTATGGATTAGTTTCCTCTTTCAGTACTTATACCTGTTTGCCAGTGTTGTGTATTTCTTTAAGGGAGTTATTTATGTCCTCCTAAAGGATTCTATAATCTTTATGAGATGGGAGTTTTGGTCAGAATCCTGTGATTCAGGTGTGTATAAGGTATCCAGGGCTTGCTGTAGTATGGTAACTGGGTCCTGATGGTGCCAAGTTTCTTTGGCTTCTGTTGCTTATGTCCTTGTGCTTGCCTCTTGCAATCTTGTTATTTCTGGTGATAACTGGTCTGGTTGTCTTGGACTGGAGCCTGTCCATTCTTGTAGGCAAGATAAGCTATGTGAGCTGGATTAGAGCAGGTCCTCTGGGAGGTAGACAGTGCTGTCTCTGTTTAGGGTCACCTCCTATGTCCTTGGTTAGGGAAGACTTACTGGGAGACAGGAAAGATGTATCCCTACTTACAGTAGACCTTCTGAGGGACATATAGGCTTTGGGGTGTGGGAGAGAGTCAAGAACACTCATTCTACCCTGGATGGAGTTGCAGAGTGGAAGGAAGATGTGTCTCTGGCAGGTTGGATAGGTCCTGTGACCTCTGGGCTCCCCGTAGTCCCAGCTGCTCACAGACTGTCAAATAAAGCTGTTGTTACCATGTGTCTATAAATAAACTTTTAAAATATTTTAAATATTTTTAAATATTTTGAATATTTATACTGAAGTGTTTGAGCCATTTCTCTTCCCTATTTAACTCCTCACCAATATTTCATAAACCATTACAGTAACAGTTATTTGCTCACCAAGTTGATTTCATGTTACCCAAATGAGTTCATTCATCAGTTCCCTGTCAGTAATATGTAGGTTATCATTCATGTCGCCCCAAGTATTCTATGTTATAGCAATTTCTTTTACTGAAAGAAAATGAAGGAAGAAAGATATACGGATTGGTCTACAGAGGTACAATATTTGCTACCATTTTCATTATCCAGGAGAGGACTATTTTTTGCAAGATAATGGAGAAGGAAATTATGCAATTAAGATCTTATTATGAAACTAAAGGCTTTGAACAGTTCTATCAAGAAACACAACAATATTTATGAGGTTAGATATGTTGTTACAGACCTGAGTGAATAAGATCCACATTTAAATAATGATCACAGTGCAGAAAAGGGAAAGAGAAACAACAAAGTAGGACATGTCTAGATAAATCAAAAGCAATACTATTATGGTGGTTTGAAAATGCTTGGTGAGGGAGTGGCACTATTTAAAGATATGAACTTGTTTGTGTAGGCATGATCTTCCTTCTCTAGTGGCCAACACCTGCTAACAGCTCCTCAGCCACCAGTCTGACCTAAGTAGGCCATAACTTCTATCCTGGATAATTTAGTTTACCTAATAATTGCAGGTATGTTTATGATACTGCACCTGCTGTGAGTTCATGGGTGTAGGAACCTTGTCATAGACCAAAGACAACATTTATATCAAACCTGCTTATCTTCTGAACTTCTGTAATTCTTCCACCCATTCTTACGCCTCAGATTGATGGGTAAACGCTTGTTATAGATGTCACATCAATAGTTGAATACTCACAACTGCTTATTTTAACAGTACTATGCAGTGTGCATTTATTATAACAACTGCTTTGACCAGAATTCTTCTTTGTTTTTGCCACAACCCACTGTAATAAGAAACTTCTGTTGCCCAAGTTTGGAAGCAGCCTATATCCAGGCATACATATAAATATTCAGGAGGAATTTTGACAACATGAAAAATGAACAAAGGAATTTCCAGTGTATTCTCATTGGGTCCTAAATGTTTCCCGATATTGGGGTTTGATTATGTTCACAGTCTCAGGAGTTTTTCTGCTCCTCTGCAATATATTTCAAACACAATGAAAAGAACATTTGGTTATCCCATAAAGAATCTAGTCAGTATTGCCCAAGTCACACATTTTGTCTATGAGATCAGTACTGTAGAGTGCAGGGTTCAATTACAAATGGACTATTGATGTCTCTTCTTCCCAGACAACCTAGTACTATTTAAATTAGCACTATGTAAGGTAGACAGTATGGAGAGTTTCTGGCCTATTTATAATTAATTTCTCTATCAACTGCACAAAAAGTATAAGACATCTGGTGCAGGAGGAAATTGTAATGTAATTATGGATCAGAAAATTAAGAAGTAGACCAAGAGCAATGTCAAATGCTGAATTTTGTTCTCGGTGTCTAGGCCTCTCTGACCAGTAACTAGTATACAGGTATGTGTAGCAGGTAATTTTAAAAAAAATCATGCTGCCACCTACCTGGAAGCACCTAAACTCTGGGCTGGGCTCTGTGATCTGTTCTGGGCTTACTCAACTCCAAAAACAGCCAGCTGGCCATTCTTTATGGGAGCTGCAATCACTCCCCCAGCTCCTCCCTGTTAGCTTCTCCAAGCCACCAGAAACCACCAAGGCTGCCTTCTTTCTCCTCCTGCCCACCTTTGGTGTGCCAATAGAAAACACTAGACAATTTTATTATTTTAAAACCTGCCAGATAACTCAACAGCTGGGTAAAGAATTGCCTGCCCTAATCCTATCAGCTGGCTGCCTCTAACCTCCTCAGCCCCCACAGGTAGCAGAAGCTACAAACTCTAAGTGCCCAAAGACATACATGACTGAAGACTCCTACTCATCAAAAGGCCTGGTTCTAATTCCTTTTCTCACCCTGCGTCCCTTCTTTTCCTCCTGGGACCTGAATATCCCACCTTTTGCCTTTTGCCCTGCAATTGAATTCTACCTTTCTTATTGACACAATCAAGAACCAACATCTCCCTCTACAGTAATGTAACCTTATTAGTTTGGCTTCTTGAGGAAGAAATTATCAAATAGATGATAAGTATACTGCTGAGTATTTAAAGAGCTTTGCAATCAGAGAATTAATATCATAAAAAGATGAAAGACATGCAGTAGTGGGAAATTCCCACATATCTAGTCATTTTTATCACATTTCTTAATATTCTAATAACTAAAATTGTAAAACAATGGAAAGAAATAATATATAGAAATACAATTCTAAAGTGTGGAAAATTACTTCTGAGAAAAACCAAGAACTCAATGAGACACAAAAATTACTTTATACTTCTCATGTCAGACTTCAATGCTTCCAGTTTCTTTCCTGTGAGATACTCTTTCCTCCATCAATAAAGGATAAGCAAGGAAGACCCTCCCCAGACTCTCCATCAATCACTTAAGTCATATTCAGAAAAGACTTTTGTCTTAGCTAATAATCAACTAGGAGGTGTTTCTCTGAAGAGTCCATAGATTGTTATTTCCAATTGCTACTGAAAATGAAATGCTGGTCTTAGAGAAGGGGAGATAACAAATTTACAGACCCATATCTCAAACAGTGGTTTACTGAATCCAGCTGACCTACTAATCTGTGTGGCCAGGTAGATGATATTATATCTAGGTAAGAAGAATAGTACGGGGAATGAAAAGGATTGCCATCTAAAAGCACAGTGTATAGATAGAAACCTCTGTGACTCACTGTGAGTTATCAGAGCAGAAAAAGGGTTACATAACAAGTAAACTATGTCCTGACATTAATGTATTGTTGATATACAATACCGTTTTACAAGTACTAGTCTTTTTCCCCCATGAGATTGACTAAATGATATATAACTAAGACAATTATTTGAAAAGGATCATTAGAACTATTCCTAACATCGATGTAAGGCATACTGGGTCTGTCCTGTTATTGTGAGGATTTTGCATTTTTACAAATAGTTTATCATGATGTAGCATCTGGTTGCTTTATAATGACCAAAAATCTCCAACATTAACTGAGAGAGCTCAATATTTACTTATGTTATAATTAATAAACAAAATAAATATTTATGACTACTTGGAATTATGTTGCAGCAAAAAGATGAAGCTATCAATATATTACTTAATTTTTAATCATATATTTGGTGAATAAATTATTAAATATTTATTTCATTTTTGTTGGGTTTATATTGTTAGGATTGCATAAAACTGGATAATATATTTAAATACATTGCCATTAAAAACTCTATCAACTAGCAGGCACAAAGAGTATTGGGTCACTTAATTCTCTCTCTCACTGATTCAGCCAGTATTAAGACGCCATTTTAGTCTTAAATAGAGTGTAAATTTGCAAAGTATCTTTAACTATCATTCAATTCTTTTTTAATTTTACTTTATACCTGAAGCCCAGTAATGGCTGTGCCACATTCTGCAAAACGTTCACGGTGAACTTTGTACATAATGTATGAATACAAATTAACTGAACTAGCATAATCTCACGGAGAAAGTAAAATCAACTGATGGCTTATAGTGAGACATATTCTGAATGGCACAATAAATGCAGTCTTGGCTTTATCTTCCCATGCAGGATCCTTGGGCTGACAGCAGGACCTGCTACCTAATTACAGCCAGTAACCTTGTAGTAGGAGTGATCTTCATGTCACAGACTGTCACTGGATTTGGGGCATTTCCTGTGTCCTCCAATAGTATCTTGTTAAGCCCAAGAGTACTGGTTAAGGCACACAAACTGAATGCTGATGTTCTTCACTCTAGCTAAAATCTTAAGTCTACTTTGTAAAGGAGTGCCCCCACACAATGGTATTTTTTTTTGTTGGAAAGATTTTTTCAATGATTCCAGATGCAAATTACTTTGCTATATTCACAGAGTGGGCAGAGGTGAGTGCACAGGCACCACTAGTTTCTCAAGTGTCTTTCAGGCTGTCACCATCAGCTTTTTAGACTCTAGATGTGTAGAACTTCAAGGAAGAATATACAAATGTATTTGGTCTTGTATGTATCTCAGCTGGATCTTGTGCATGTTTGTCGGTAGTCTAAATCTTATGTATGTGAAAGCATAATACAGCAAGTACAACACAGCAAGCAAAGATAGGGAATGTTGTCATGCAATTTGCCCTAATATAACTAGTGATGTATTGTGTACAACATTGCTGTTAGTTTCTGATTTCCATTCTGTGGGTTTCATGGTCTGGGCCAGTGCCTCTATCTTACACAGGTATAAGCAGGACCAGGTCTCCTTAGCATACTTGCTTGAATCCAGAGCCCCAAACCACTCTTCTCTTGATGGCCCTTTGTATTTTGTTACACATGCTCCTTAATATATATTGTGTGTTAATTTTTTTTATAAATCCCAGTTAGTTCCTAACAAGTGTGTCTATATTAGTTGCCTGGTGTTTCCCAACTATAAAGTCCTTCATGGTCATTAGTCATGACTCTAGTACATCCAGTCTTCTTGCTTTCTCTGCATAAAAAATTATATCTTTTGAAAAGTTATTTTGAATTACATAGGTAAATTGAGAGATTTTGCATAATTTAATTTTACATATTACCTTACCCTTACATTTTCTATTTAATACAGATATGAATGGGTTATTCAAAGTACACTGATAACTGTAAGTATATACATGTATATGTATGTATTTGAAATTATATACATATACAATGAGCATGCATTTACTCAGATAATTTTCATTATCAATTAAACAATATTTCCAAGTAATTTGTATAACATAATTTTAAAAAGATAATTTCTAACTGAATGAACATATATCTTATGATATCTAAAATTACTAATTCTTAGTGTGATATAATATTTTAACATCTAAAGTATTATTCAATGTTTTAATGGTATATTTGGTGAATAAATTATTTAAAAATAATTTATTAAGTACTTATATTAAAACTATTCACTTTTGTTGGGTTTATATTTAATGTGTTTCTGAAACAACCAGTGAATTCAATTAAGCAATAGTTGTTCTAAACAGCTGTCATTGGTGTTATATCGTGAACCAATAAACATTAACAACTTATGTCTCTCTGTGTCTCTTGTTCTACTTTCCTTTTTCTGTTCACATCTGATTTTAAATTTTAATTATATAATAAGACATTTCAATGCTTTAAAATGTAATCCAACATTTTCAGAAAAAAAACGAAAAAATGAAATCCAACTTTTTAATTTTAATGAGTTTATTTTTCAAAAAGACATGTTATGACATTATACCAGTGTTTTTATTTGTTATCTAATTTAAATTACTGATATATAGGTTTTAAACCTTTGTGTGTGAGTCAACCATACAGTGATCAATGATATTTCCTACATAAGACACTCTTCTGCATCTGGCTCACAAATGAAGGTGCAGTGCTGTCAGTCAAAGAGATGCTTTATCATGTCCTTCTGTAACTATGTAAACTGTAACTTCTTGTGCTATATTTTCCTTATATTTGGAAAACAATTAAGCATCAAGTGTTTTATATTAGATTAGAATCCCATGTACTTTTAAAGTTATACATATTTTCTCATACTAGTGGCAGAATTTACCCATATTATAGCAAGGCCCCAGTCTAAGAATTCTTCTCTCAGGGCAAGGGTGTTGTTGGTTGGTAAATATTTGATACATTAACCAGACATTTCCTGTATTGGGAGCTTGTTCACCAACATGGTGATGCTTAATGGTGCTTAATTTAGGAGAATGCTTATAGGCCTTAGAGCAAACACCTTATTAGGAGATCTTGACTCATTTTGTTCTACGTGTTTTTTCTCTCCTATGGAAGTTCACATGATTAAGGTCCCTTTGATTCCTCTGTAGTCCTGTGAGGTCTTCTGAATATATTCCAAGCCACAAGGAAACTATTTAATCTGAGTCGATACTGCTATGAGATTCTTGACATGTTAACCTGAGAAATACATTTTTTTCAATATCCAGCGTGATAAAAATTCTATCATTCAGAACAGATATTTAGAATATGTAAGAGATGGAAGTTTAGAGAGTAGTAATGTACAGAGCAATAATAATCACAATATATTTGAACCTTGTATGAATGTGCCATGGATATATTTGTATCAATGCCCTTGTGTGGTCAATATGTATGACTACTCAACTCTGGTAAATATTTACAAAGAGCTTACAGTATAGTTACTGAATAACCAAATACTTTATTCTACTAACAATTGCCGATAAAACCACAACCAGTGTTTGGACTATGTGCCTAATTATCCTCTCCATGATGCAATTTTGTTTGGCTTGTGTTTACACCTGTTTAGTACAAGCCATAACTACCACTGTAACTTTATATGTACACAAGTTCTAACATGCCCACTTCCAACATCCTTAGATATCAGAGAAATGCAATGTATCTGTTCTTTATAGTATTATCTCACCACATTCTAAATGGGGAAGGTCAAAGAAACAAATGAGGACAAAGCCTGACATAGGTGTATAAAAAGAAAACACTTATTCCCTGCTAAGTTGTTTGTTTGACAAATTCATGCAGGTATTCATCACTCTTCTTCCTTTATAAACATTTCTCACCCTAATTTTACTTTTCCCAGATTTGGGACTTTTGGTTTTATTGTGTGATCCATTCGATTTATTCAGGGCCATCTATATGACATTTGGATTGAAGGTGTCCTCTGGAGTTCAGTGAAGTTACCAGTGTCCACACAAATAAAGGCAATGAGCACAGTCTTTTTCTGATTCTTACAATGGAAAATACTTAACAGTAAAAAGTAATCCCTCTCAGTTACTAGTCTTTTTCTGCTTAGTTCTTGGCCACTCTTGTGCCGACCAAGTTTAGTCATCCACCTATAAGAGTTCAATATTCTAATTCTGTGTATTTTCCTGAAGATGGCATATTTCAACTCACCTTTCTTTCTTTTGACTCTCAACAATCTTTCCAATCATTCATTCTAAGTCAGGTTCAAAACTAAGGCCACCGGTGATGTGCATCAAGGCCATGTATAACTGTTGCTTTGATCTTATAAAGAGCTTATACAATAAAACACTACTTCCAAGTTACTAGCAACATTTGCCAATGACTAACAGCATCCAGGTCGCCAAGGAAGGTAGTGAAAAGGTATGGTGTCAGCAACTCAGGTCAAAAGCTGATGACATTTGGCAATATAACTCTTTCTGTGGTGCCCAAAGCTGATGGCTTCTGGTAACTTAACTTCTGCTGTAAAGAGCAGAGGATTAAGAAAAAACAGCTTAGTTGCTTGGGCTCTTTTCTCTTTGATTCAATGCTGGCAAGGGGTGAGGCAGGGACAAGCTCTTGAAGTCCAGGTGAGAGATTAAGAGTCTGCTAACTCTTCCTGAGGCAAATAGAAAGGGAAAGAAAGAATGAAAAAAGGAAAGAAGGAAAGAAAGTAGGAAGAAAAAATCAGACTCAAAACACAGACAGACTCGTGCAAACTGGGTAAATCAGAAAAGGGCTACACCAAAACTTTATTACTGTTTTCAGCTTTTCATGGCTTTTAATACAAAAAGGTCTAGATGTAAGAAAGAGTTACCTAATAGAAAACTGTTACACAAAGGGGAGTTGTACAGGGATGTCACTATAAGTACAAACCAGTCTTTTATTCTATAATCTCATTTATTATAAATTCAAAGCAACACTTCACATGAACTTGCTTTAACATAGTGCACACCTGCACCATTACCCTTGTACCTGACTTGAAGAAATATTTTTCCTTGATCACGAAACTGTCTGAAGCCTTTTGCTTTTCTTAGTGTAAATTATGAAAGCTCATTATCTTGCTTATTATCCATTCTTTATTTACTATTCTAGGAGGAAGAGGCACATTCTTTTTTTTTTATTAACTTCAGTATTTCTTATTTACATTTCCATGTTATTCTCTTTCCCGGTTTCCAGGCAAACATCCCCCAATCCCTCCCCCTCCCCTTCTTTACGGATGTTCCCCTCCCCATCCTCCACCCATTGCCGCCCTCCCCCCAACAATCATGTTCACTGGGGGTTCAGTCTTAGCAGGACCAAGGGCTTTCTCTTACACTGGTGATCTTACTAGGATATTCATTGCTACCTATGAGGTCAGAGTCCAGGGTCAGTCCATGTATAGTCTTTAGGTAGTGGCTTAGTCCCTGGAAGCTCTAGTTGCTTGGCATTGTTGTTCATAAGGGGTCTTGAGCCCCTTCAAGCTCTTCCAGTTCTTTCTCTGATTCCTGCAACAGGGGTCCTATACTCAGTTCACTGGTTTGCTGCTGGCATTCGCCTCTGTATTTGCTGTATTCCGGCTGTCTCTCAGGAGAGATCTACATCCGGCTCCTGTCGGCCTGCACTTCTTTGCTTCATCCATCTTGTCTAATTGGGTGGCTGTATATGAATGGGCCACATGTGGGGCAGGCTCTGAATGGGTGTTCCTTCTGTGAATGTTTTAATCTTTGCCTCTATATTCCCTGCCAAGGGTATTCTTGTTCCCCCCCTTTTTTTTTTTTTTTTGGTTCTTTTTTTCGGAGCTGGGGACCAAACCCAGGGCCTTGCGCTTCCTAGGCAAGCGCTCTACCACTGAGCTAAATCCCCAACTCCCTTGTTCCCCCTTTTAAAGAAGGAGTGAAGCATTCACATTTTGATCATCCGTCTTGAGTTTCATGTGTTCTATGCATCTAGGGTAATTCAAGCATTTGGGCTAATAGCCAATTATCAATGAGTGCATACCATGTGTGTTTTTCTGTGATTGCGTTACCTCACTTAGGATGATATATTCCAGTTCCAAACATTTGTCTATGAATATCATAAAGGCATTGTTTTTGATAGCTGAGTAACATTCCATTGTGTAGATGTACCATATTTTCTCTATCCATTCCTCTGTTGAAGGGCATCTGGGTTCTTTCCAGCTTCTGGCTATTATAAATAAGGCTGCAATGAACATAGTGGAGCACGTGTCTTTTTTATATGATGGGGCATCCTGTGGGTATATGCCCACGAGAGGTATAGCTGGATCCTCAGGTAGTTCAATGTCCACTTTTCTGAGGAACCTCCAGACTGATTTCCAGAATGGTTGTATCAGTCTGCAATCACACCAACAGTGGAGGAGTGTTCCTCTTTCTCCACATCCTCACCAGCATTTGTTGTCACTTGAGTTTTGGATCTTAGCCATTCTCAATGGTGTGAGGTGAAATCTCAGGGTTGTTTTGATTTGCATTTCCTTTATGACTAAAGATGTTGAACATTTCTTTAAGTGTTTCTCAGCCATTCGGCATTCCGCAGCTGTAAATTTTTGATTAGTTCTGAACCCCATTTTTAATAGGGTTATTTGTTTCCCTGCGGTCTAACTTCTTGAGTTCTTTGTATATTTTGGATATAAGGCCTCTATCTGTTGTAGGATTGGTAAAGATCTTTTCCCAATCTGTTGGTTGCCGTTTTGTCCTAACCACAGTGTCCTTTGCCTTACAGAAGCTTTGCAGTTTTATGAGATCCCATTTGTCGATTCTTGCTCTTAGAGCATAAGCCATTGGTGTTTTGTTAAGGAAAATTTTTCCGGTGCCCATGTGTTGGAGATGCTGCCCTAGTTTTTCTTGTATTAGTTTGAGTGTATCCGGTTTGATGTGGAGGTCCTTGATCCACTTGGACTTAAGCTTTGTACAGAATGATAAGCATGGATCGATTTGCATTCTTCTACATGTTGACCTCCAGTTGAGCCAGCACCATTTGCTGAAAATGCTATCTTTTTTCCAATGAATGGTTTTGGCTCCTTTGTCAAAAATCAGGTGCCCATAGGTGTGTGGGTTCATTTCTGGGTCTTCAATTCTGTTCCATTGGTCTATGTATCTGTCTCTGTACCAATGCCATGCAGTTTTTATCACTATTGCTCTGTAATATTGCTTGAGTTCAGGGATAGTGATTCCCCACTGAAGTCCTTTTATTGTTGAGAATAGTTTAAGCTATCTTGGATTTATTGTTATTCCAGATGAATTTGAAAATTGTTCTGTCTAAGTCTTTGAAGAATTGGATTGGTAATTTGATGGGGATTGCATTGAATCTGTAGATCGCTTTTGGTAAAATGGCCATTTTTACTATGTTAATCCTGCCAATCCATGAGCATGGGAGATCTTTCCATCTTCTGAGGTCTTCTTCAATTTCTTTCTTCAGAGTCTTGAAGTTCTTATTGTACAGATCTTTTACTTGCTTGGTTAAAGTCACACGGAGGTAATTAATATTGTTTGGGTCTATTATGAAGGGTGTCGTTTCCCTAATTTCTTTTTCGGCTTGTTTCTCTTTTCTGTAAAGGAAGGCTACTGATTTATTTGAGTTAATTTTATACCCAGCCACTTTGCTGAAGTTGTTTATCAGCTTTAGTAGTTCTCTGGTGGAACTTTTGGGATCACTTAAATATACTATCATACCATCTGCAAATAGTGATATCTTGACTTCTTCTTTTCCGATCTGTATCCCCTTGACCTCCTTTTGTTGTCTGATTGCTCTGGCTAGAACTTCAAGAACTATATTGAATAAGTAGGGAGAGAGTGGGCAGCCTTGTCTAGTCCCTGATTTTAGTGGGATTGCTTCAAGTTTCTCTCCATTTAGTTTAATGTTAGCAACTGGTTTGCTGTATATGGCTTTTACTATGTTTAGGTATGGGCCTTTAATTCCTATTCTTTCCAGGGCTCTTATCATGAAGGGGTGTTGAATTTTGTCAAATGCTATCTCAGAATCTAATGAAATGATCATGTGGTTTTGTTCTTTCAGTTTGTTTATATAATGGATCACGTTGATGATTTTCCGTATATTAAACCATCCCTGCATGCCTGGGATGAAGCCTACTTGATCATGGTGGATGATTGTTTTGATGTGCTCTTGGATTCGGTTTGCCAGAATTTTATTGAGTATTTTTGCATCGATATTCATAAGGGAAATTGGTGTGAAGTTCTCTTTCTTTGTTGGGTCTTTGTGTGGTTTAGGTATAAAAGTAATTGTGGCTTCATAGAAGGAGTTCGGTAGTGCTCCATCTGTTTCAATTTTGTGGAATACTTTGGATAGTATTGGTATGAGGTCTTCTATGAAAGTCTGATAGAATTCTTCACTAAACCCGTCTGGACCTGGGCTCTTTTTGGTTGGGAGACGTTTAATGACTGCTTCTATTTCCTTGGGAGTTATGGGGTTGTTTAATTGGTTTATCTGTTCCTGATTTAACTTCGGTACCTGGTATCTTTCTAGGAAATTGTCCATTTCCAGCAGATTTTCAAGTTTTGTTGAAAAAGGCTTTTTTACTAGGATCTGATGATTCTTTGAATTTCCTCTGAATCTGTAGTTATGTCTCCCTTTTCATTTCTGATTTTGTTAATTTGGAAACACTCTCTGTGTCCTCTCGTTAGTCTGGCTAAGGGTTTATCTATCTTCTTGATTTTCTCAAAGAACCAACTTTTGGTTCTGTTGATTCTTTCTATGGTCCTTTTTGTTTCTACCTGGCTGATTTCAGCTCTGAGTTTGATTATTTCCTGCCTTCTACTCCTCCTGGGTGTATTTGCTTCTTTTTGTTCTAGAGCTTTTAGGTGTGCTGTCAAGCTGCTGACATATACTCTCTCCTGTTTCTTTCTGCAGGCACGCAGAGCTATGAGTTTTCCTCTTACCACAGCTTTCATTTTGTCCCGTAAGTTTGGGTATGTTGTACCTTCATTTTCATTAAATTCTACGAAGTCTTTAATTTCTTTCTTTATTTCTTCCTTGACCAGGTTATCGTTGAGTACAGCATTATTCAACTTCCAGGTATATGTGGGCATTCTTCCCTTATTGTTATTGAAGACCAGCTTTAGGCCGTGGTGGTCTGATAGCACACATGGGATTATTTCTATCTTTCTGTACCTGTTGAGGCCTGTTTTTTGACCAATTATATGGTCAATTTTGGAGAAAGTACCATGAGGAGCTGAGAAGAATGTATATCTTTTTGCTTTAGGATAGAATGTTCTATAAATATCTGTTAAGTCCATTTGGTTCATGACTTCTCTTAGTCTGTCTATGTCTATGTTTAATTTCTGTTTCCATGATCTGTCCATTGATGAGAGTGGGGTATTGAAATCTCCTACTATTATTGTGTGAGGTGCATTGTGTGCTTTGAGCTTTAATAAGGTTTCTTTTACATATGTAGGTGCCCTTGTATTTGGGGCATAGATATTTAGGATTGAGAGTTCATCTTGGTGGATTTTTCCTTTGATGAACATGAAGTGTCCTTCCTTACCTTTTTTGATGACTTTTAGTTGAAAATTGATTTTATTTGATATTAGAATGGCTACTCCCGCTTGCTTCTTCTGACCATTTGGTTGTAAAGTTGTTTTCCAGCCTTTCACTCTGAGGTAGTGTCTGTCTTTGTCTCTGAGGTGTGTTTCCTGAAGGCAGCAGAATGCATGGTCCTCATTGTGTATCCAGTTTGTTAATCTATGTCTTTTTATTGGGGAATTGTGTTCATTGATGTTGAGAGCTATTAAGGATTAGTGATTATTGCTTCCTGTTATATTCATATTTGGATATGAGGTTATGTTTGTGTGCCTTTCTTCTCTTTGTTTTGTTGCCAAGACGATTAGTTTCTTGCTTCTTCTAGGGTGTATCTTGCCTCCTTATGTTGGGCTTTACCATTTATTATCCTTTGTAGTGCTGGACTTGTAGAAAGATATTGTGTAAATTTGGTTTTGTCATGGAATATCTTGGTTTCTCCATTTTGTTAATTGAGAGTTTTGCAGGATACAGGAACCTGGGCTGGCATTTGTGTTCTCTTAGGGTCTGTATGACATCTTTCCAGGATCTTCGGGCTTTCATAGTCTCTGGCAAAAAGTCTGGTGTGATTCTGATAGGTCTGCCTTTATATGTTACTTGACCTTTTTCCCTTACTGCTTTTAATATTCTTTCTTTGTTTTGTGCGTTTGGTGTTTTGACAATTATGTGACGGGAGGTGTTTCTTTTCTGGTCCAATCTATTTGGAGTTCTGTAGGCTTCTTGTATGTCTATGGGTATCTCTTTTTTTAGGTTAGGGAAGTTTTCTTCTATGATTTTGTTGAAGATATTTACTGGTCCTTTGAGCTGGGAGTCTTCACTCTCTTCTATACCTATTATCCTTAGGTTTGATCTTCTCATTGAGTCCTGGATTTCCTGTATGTTTTGGACCAGTAGCTTTTTCCGCTTTACATTATCTTTGACAGTTGAGTCAATGATTTCTATGGAATCTTCTGCTCCTGAGATTCTCTCTTCCATCTCTTGTATTCTGTTAGTGAAGCTTGTATCTACAGCTCCTTATCTCTTCTTTTGGTTTTCTATATCCAGGGTTGTTTCCATGTGTTCTTTCTTGATTGCTTCTATTTCCATTTTTAATTCCTTCAACGGTTTGATTGTGTTTTCCTGGAATTCTTTCAGGGATTTTTGTGATTCCTCTCTATAGGCTTCTATTTGTTTATTTATGTTTTCCTGGAATTCTTTCAGGGATTTTTGTGATTCTTCTCTAAAGGCTTCTACTTGTTTATTTATGTTTTCCTGTGTTTCTCTAAGGCAGTTCTTCATGTCTTCCTTGAAGTCCTCCAGCATCATGATCAAATATGATTTTGAAACTAGATCTTGCTTTTCTGGTGTGTTTGATTATTCCATGTTTGCTTTGGTGGGAGAATTGGGCTCCGATGATGCCATGTAGTCTTGGTTTCTGTTCCTTGGGTTCCTGCGCTTGCCTCTAGCCATCAGATTATCTCTAGTGTTACTTTGTTCTGCTATTTCTGACAGTGGCTAGACTGTCCTATAAGCCTTTGTGTCAGGAGTGCTGTAGACCTGTTTTCCTGCTTTCTTTCAGCCAGTTATGGGAACAGAGTGTTCTGCTTTCAGGCATGTAGTTTTTCCTATCTACAGGTCTTTAGCTTTTCCTGTAGGCCTGTGTCTTGAGTTCACCAGGCAGGTCGCTTGGAGCAGGAAGTTTTGTCTTACCTGTGGTCCCGAGGCTCAAGTTTGCTAGTGGGGTGTTGCTTATGAGCTCTCCGAGGGGGCACGAGATTGGGGCTCCCACTAAAAACCAGAAGTGTCCCATCCCAGAGGAAACTTGTCTCTGTGTGTCCAGAGGCCACCAGTCAGGTGGCCTACAGCAGAAAATTTTGTACTACCTGTGGTCCTGAGGCTCAAGTCTGCTGCTGGGGTGTTGCCTATGAGCTCTCCGTGGCAGCAGCAACCAGGAAGATCTGCGCCGCCCCTTCTGGGAGGCTCCGTGCACCAGTGTTCTAGATGGCGTTTGGTGTTTTCTTCTGGAGTCAGAACTGTGGGCCAAGTGTAGTCACCTCTGGTTTCCCAGGCGTGTCTGCCTCTCTGAAGACCCAGCTCTTCCTGCCACGGGATTTGGGTGCCGAAGAGGCACATTCTATTCTTGATTCTAACTATATTACAACTTTCTGCTGAAACACCAAAAACTATTTTTAACTTTCTTCCTAAATGTTTTTTAATCAAATCAGGAATTCTACAAAGACTTTAGTTCATCTAGACAGCATTAACTCATGAAATTGTGCCCAGTGTGGTTGGCTGATACACAGTAAACATTAGGCTATATAATAGGAGCAAGAATGTCATATCAGCAATAAGGAACAAACGTGGGACAAAGTCCCTGGGGCTGTCCTTCTCCAATGTGTGCTCATAGCAGCCGTACAAAAGGGTCATCTCCAAGAAATTCACTTGCTTACTATAGCCTTTTCTAAATGGCTACTCTCAGAAATCCTATATACCTACCCTTTTGTACAATATTTTATCTATGAGGTAATTTTTTTTAATGTAGAGAACATTTTGTGTAAATGGTATAAAAATTTGCAAGCAACGCTAAAGGTTCAATGTAGCCCTTTTCTGCTTCATACAATGTGTGTGTGTATGTGTGTGTGTGTGTGTGTGTGTGTGTGTGTTTATGATTTATGAATGTGTTTGACTTTTTTTTCTTTTCTCCCTTGATAAGGAATGTTAACGAGCTCAGAAACTCTTGTCTGTCCAGAGAGACCCCCATGCCACCCTAGCAAAAGAGAAAAGAGCTCAAGTATCTAAGTTTCTTTCTATTTTTTATTGGATATTTTTTATTTACATTTCAAATGTTATCCCCTTTCCCCCACACAATGACCCACCCCTTCCCACTCCCTGCCCTGACATTCCCCTATACTCAGAGGTCCAGCCTTTGCAGAGCCAAGGGCTTCTCCTCCCCTTGGTGCCCACAAGGCCATCCTCTGCTACATATGCAGCTGGAGCCATAGGTCTGTTCATGTGTACTCTTTGGATAGTGGTTTAGTCCCTGGGAGCTCTGGCTAGTTGGTATTGTTCTTCTTATAGGGTTGCAAAACTATTTAGTTTCTTCAATCCTTTCTCTAATTCCTACAATGTGACCCCGTTCTCAGGTCAATGGTTGACTGTGAGCATCTGCCTCTATTTGTCATGCACTGGCAGAGCCTCTCAGGAGACAGCTATATCAGGCTCCTGTCCACATGCACTTCCCCACTTTTTCTTCTACTAGTTTGAGTGTACATGGTTTTATGTGGATGTCCTTGGTCCACATGTATTTGAGCTTTGTACAGGGTGATAAGAATGGATCAATTTGCATTCTTCTACATGCTGAACTGCAGTTGAACCAGCACCAATTTTGAAATGCTACCTTTTCTCCACTGGATGATTTTAGCTCCTTTGTCAAAGAGCAAGTGACCATAGGTGTGTGTGTTCATTTCTGGGTCTTCAATTCCATTTCATTTATCTACCTGCCTGTCTCTGTACCAGTCTTAACCCCCTGCTGCTAACGGCAGGAGTTACTAGGCAGAAAACATGAGCATTGTCCCAAGAATAGCAAGAGAGAGTTAAATAGCCAAACATTATCATCTTTTGTCTCCGATTTCCAAACCCATACCACTCTGCTTACTTCAGGTACCTGGATGTTGGATCTAGCCTTCAACATAAAAATATTTTAATGTTATAAAATGCCATTTGTCAATTGTTACCACTGTCTTGAGCAAATACCTTACTGATAAACTCAATTGTAATGCCTATACCTTGATATGATTCGCCAATTTTATTCTCTAATAGTTTTAGAGTATTGGTTGTTGCATCCAGTCATTTGATTTACTAGGACTTTCTTTGTGTACAGGTTGCAAGAAGGTAATTCTTCTACTTGTGTATATCCATGTTTCCAAGAATCACTCCTTAGGTATCTGTCATTTCTCCAATGTATGCTTTTATGGACTTATTCAACATTAGGTAGCTATGCATGTATGATTTTAAAACTGGGTCCTATATTTTGTTCCGTTGGCTTACATGTAAATTTTTGTTCCATTATTATGTACTTTTGTTTTTCTATCTCTGTTTGTGTCTTGCAATTAAGTATGCTGATGACTTAAAATGCTTTTATAATTCTGGTTGTATATGTGATTTTTTATTAAATTGGGTATTTCTTATTTACATTTCAAATGTTATTCTCTTTCTGGATTCCTGTCCATCAGCCCCCTAGCCCCTTTCTGTCACCTTTTATATTGGTATTCCTCTCTCTATCCTCCCCTCATTACCCACCCCAACAATCCCGTGCACTGAGTGTCCAACCTTGGCAGGACCAAGGGCTTCCCCTTCCACTGGTGCCCCAACAAGGCTATTAACTTCTATGGTTTAGTTACTGGAAGCTCTAATTGGTTGTCATTGTTGTTCTTATGTGGTAGCAAGCCCCTTCAGTTCCTTCAGATCTTTCTCAAATTCCGCCAACGGAGGTTCCATTCTCGGTCCAATGGTTTGCTGCTGGCATTCGCCTCTGTATTTGACATGTTCTGGCTGTGTCTCTCAGTTAGAGATCTACTTGCGGTTCCTGACAGCTTGCACTTCTTTGCTTCATCCATCTTATCTAGTTTTAGTGGCTGTATATACATGGGCTAAATGTGGGGCAGGCTCTGAACGGGCATTCCTTCAGTCTCTGTTCCAAACTTTGCCTCCCTATCTCCTCCTATGGATATTTTTGTTCCTCTTTCAAAGAAGGGGTGAAGTTTCTGCATTTTGGTCATCCTTGAGTTTCATGTGGTCTGTGCTTCTTAAGTAATTCGACCATTTGAGCTAATATCAACTTATCAATGAGTGCATACTATCTGTGTTTTTCTGTGATTGGGTTACCTCACTCAGGATAATATTTTCTACGTCCATCCATTTGCCTATGAATTTCATGAAGTCATTTTTGATGGCTGCGTAGTACTCCTTTGGGTAGATGTACCACGATTTCTTTATCCATTTCTCTGTTGAAGGGCATCTGGGTTCTTTCCAGCTTCTGGCTATTATAAATAAGGCTGCTGCGAACATAGCAGAGCATGTATCTTTGTGGTATGTTGGAGCATCTTTTGGGTATGTGCCTAGGAGAGGTATAGCTGTGTCTTCAGTTAGAACTTTTTCCAACTTTCTGAGGAACTGGCAGATTGTTTTCCTAAGTGGTTTTACCAGCTGGCCATCCCACCAGCAATGGAGAAATGTTCCTCTTTCTCCACATCCTGGCCAGTATCTGCTATCAACTGAGTTTTTTATCTTGGTCATTCTGATTGCTGTGAGGTGGAATCTCAGGTTTGTTTTGATTTGCATTTCCCTGTTGACTAAGGATGTTGAACATTTCATTAGGTGCTTCTTGGCAGTTGAGTTTTCTCAGTTAAGAATTATTTGTTTATTTCCATACTCCATTTTTAAATAGGGTTATTTAATTGTCTTGTGTATAACGAGTTTTTTGTATGTATTGGACATTAGCCATCTCTTGGATGTAGGTTCTTTTCCAAATCTGTTGGTTGCCATTTTGTCTTAATGACAGGTCCTTTGCTTTACAGAAGCTTTGCAATTTTTTTCATTTTTATTAAATTGGGTATTTCTTATTTACATTTCGATTGTTATTCCCTTTCCTGGTTTCCTGCCAACATCCCCCTAACCCCTTCCCCTCCCCTTCCCTATGGGTGTTCCCCTCCTCATTCTACCCCCATTACTGCCCTCTCCCCCAAATCACGTTCACTGGGGATTCAGTCTCGGCAGGACCAAGGGCTTTCCCTTCCACTGGTGCTCTTACTAGGCTATTCATTGCTACCAATGAAGTTGGAGCCCAGGGTCAGTCCATGCATATAGTCTTTAGGTAGTGGCTTAGTCCCTGGAAGCACTGGTTGTGGACATTGTTTTCCATATGGGGTCTCGAACCCCTTCAAGCTCTTCCATTCTTTTCTTTGATTCCTTCAACGGGGTCCTGTTCTCAGTTCAGTGGTTTGCTGCTGGCATTCGCCTATGTATATGCCATATTCTGGGTGTGTCTATCAGGAGAGATCTAAATCCGGTTCCCGTCAGCCTGACTGCTTTGCTTCATCCATCTTATCTAGTTTGGTGGCTGTATAAGTATAGGCCACATGTGGGGGAGGCTCTGTATGGATGTCCCTTCAACCTCTATTCTAAACTTTGCCTCCCTATACCCTCCCAAGGGTATTCTTGTTCCCCTTCTAAAGAAGGAGTAAAGCGTCAGCATTTTGGTCAGCCTTCTTGAGTTTCATGTGTTCTGTGCATCTAGGGTAATTTGAGCATTTGGGCTAATATCTACTTACCAATGACTGCATACCATGTGTGTTTTTCTGTGATTGGGTTACCTCACTCAGGATGATATTTTCCAGTTCCATCCATTTACCTGTGAATTCCATAAAGTCATTGTTTTTGATAGCTGAGTAATATTACATTGTGGAGATGTTCCACATTTTCTGTATCCATTCCTCTGTTGAAGTGCATCTGGGTTCATTCCAGCTTCTGGCTATTATGAATAGGGATGCAATGAACACAGATGAACATGTGTCTTTGTTGTACGTTTGAGCATCTTTTAGGTATATGCCCTAGAGAGGTATACCTGGGTCCTCAGGTAGTGCAATGCCAATTTTCTGAGGAACCTCCAGACTGATTTCCAGAATGATTGTACCAGTCTGCAATCCCACCAACAATGGAGGAGTGTTCCTCTTTCTCTACATCCTTGCCAGCATCTGCTGTTGCAGGAATTTTTGATCTTAGCCAATCTGACTGGTAGAAAGTGGAATCTCTGGGTTGTTTTGATTTGCATTTCCTTTATGACTAAAGAAGTTGAACATTTCTTTAAGGGTTTCTCAGCCATTCGTCATTCCTCAGCTCTGAATTTGTTGTTTAGCTCTGAACCCCATTCTTTTATTAAATTGAGTATTTCTTATTTACATTTCGAGTGTTATTCCCTTTCCCGGTTTCCGGGCAAACATCTCCCTAATCCCTCCCCCTCCCCTTCTGCATGGGTGTTCCCCTCCCCATCCTCCCCCCATTGCAGCCCTCCCCCCAACAATCACGTTCACTGGGGGTTCAGTCTTAGCAGGACCAAGGGCTTCCCCTTCCACTGGTGATCTTACTAGAATATTCATTGCTGCCTATGAGGTCAGAGTCCAGGGTCAGTCCATGTATAGTCTTTAGGTAGTAGCTTAGTCCCTGGAAGCTCTGGTTGCTTGGCATTGTTGTTCATAAGGGGTCTCGAGCTCCTTCAAGCTCTTCGAGTTCTTTCTCCGATTCCTGCAACGGGGGTCCCGTTCTCAGTTCAGTGGTTTGCTGCTGGCATTCACCTCTGTATTTGCTGTATTCTAGCTGTGTCTCTCAGGAGCAATCTCCATCCGGCACCTGTCGGCCTGCACTTCTTTGCTTCATCCATCTTGTCTAATTGGATGGCTGTATATGTATGGGCCACATGTGGGGCAGGCTCTGAATGGGTGTTCCTTTTTTGTCTGTTTTAATCTTTGCCTCTCTATTCCCTGCCAAGGGTATTCTTGTTCCCCTTTTAAAGAAGGAGTGAAGCATTCACATTTTGATCATCCGTCTCGAGTTTCATTTGTTCTAGGCATTTAGGGTAATTCAAGCATTTGGGCTAATAGCCACTTATCAATGAGTGCATACCATGTGTGTTTTTCTGTGATTGGGGTACCTCACTCAGGATGATATTTTCCAGTTCCAAACATTTGTCTATGAATATCATAAAGGCATTGTTTTTGATAGCTGAGTAACATTCCATTGTGTAGATGTACCATATTTTCTCTATCCATTCCTCTGTTGAAGGGCATCTGGGTTCTTTCCAGCTTCTGGCTATTATAAATAAGGCTGCGATGAACATAGTGGAGCACGTATCTTTTTTATATGTTGGGGCATCTTTTGGGTATATGCCCAAGAGAGGTATAGCTGGATCCTCAGGCAGTTCAATGTCCAATTTTCTGAGGAACCTCCAGACTGATTTCCAGAATGGTTTTACCAGTCTGCAATCCCACCAACAATGGAGGAGTGTTCCTCTTTCTCTGCATCCTCACCAGCATTTGCTGTCACCTGCGTTTTTGATCTTAGCCATTCTCACTGGTGTGAGGTGAAATCTGAGGGTTGTTTTGATTTGCATTTCGCTTATGACTAAAGATGTTGAACATTTCTTTAGATGTTTCTCAGCCATTCGGCATTCCTCAGCTGTGAATTCTTTGTTTAGCTCTGAACCCCATTTTTAATAGGGTTATTTGTAACCCTGCAGTCTAAGTTCTTGATGAACCCCATTTTTAAAAGGGTTATTTGTCTCCCTGCAGTCTAACTTCCGGAGTTTTGTATATTTTGAATATAAGCCCTCTATCAATTGTAGGATTGGTAAAGATCTTCTCCCAATCTGTTGGTTGCTGTTTTGTCCTAACAACAGTGACTTTTGCCTTACAGAAGCTTTGCAGTTTTATGAGATCCCATTTGTCAATTCTTGATCTTAGAACATAAGCCATTGGTGTTTTGTTCAGGAAATTTTCTGCAGTGCCCATGTGTTTAAGATGCTTCCCTACTTTTCCTTCTATTAGTTTTAGTGTATATGGTTTGATGAGGAGGTCCTTGATCCACTTGGACTTAAGCTTTATACAAGGTTGTAAGAATGGATTGATCTGCATTCTTCTACATGCTAATCTCCACTTGAACCAGTACCATTTGTTGAAAATGCTATATTTTTTCCATTGGATGATTTTTACTCCGTTGTCAAAAATCAAGTGACCATAAGTATATGGGTTCATTTCTGCATCTTCATTTCTATTCCACTGCTCTATCTGCCTGTCTCTGTACAAATAGAATAAAGTTTTTATCACTATTGCTCTGTAATATGTCTTGAGTTCAGGGATAGTGATTCCCCCAGAAGTCCTTTTATTTTTGAGTATAGTTTTAACTATCCTGGGTTTTTTTATTTTTCCAGATGAATTTGCAAATTGTTCTGTCTAACTCTATGAAGAATTGCATTGGCCTTTTGATGGGGATTGCATTGAATCTGTAGATCGCTTTTGGTAAAATGGCCATGTTTTAACATATTAATCCTGCCAATCCATGAGCATGGGAGATCTTTCCATCTTCTGAGGTCTTCTTCAATTTCTTTCCTCAGTGTCTTGAAGTTCTTATTGTACAGATCTTTTACTTGCTTGGTTAAAGTCACACCGAGGTACTTTATATTATTTGGGTCTATTATGAAGGGTGTCGTTTCCCTAATTTCTTTCTCGGCTTGTTTCTCTTTTGTGTAGAGGAAGGCTACTGATTTATTTGAGTTAATTTTATACCCAGCCACTTTGCTGAAGTTGTTTATCAGCTTTAGTAGTTCTCTGGTGGAACTTTTGGGATCACTTAAATATACTATCATATCATCTGCAAATAGTGATATTTTGACCTCTTCTTTTCCGATCTGTATCCCCTTGATCTCCTTATGTTGTCTCATTGCTCTGGCTAGAACTTCAAGAACTATATTGAATAAGTAGAGAGAGAGTGGACAACCTTGTCTAGTCCCTGATTTTAGTGGTATTGCTTCAAGTTTCTCTCCATTTATTTTAATGTTAGCTACTGCTTTGCTTTATATGACTTTTAATATGTTTAGGTATAGGCCTTGAATTCCTGTTCTTTCCAGGACTTTTATCATGAAGCGGTATTGAATTTTGTCAAATGCTTTCTCAGCCCCTAATGAAATGATCATGTGGTCTTTTTTATCTTTCCGCTTGTTTTTATAGTGGATTACATTGATGGTCTTCCATATATTAAACCATCCCTGCATACCTGGGATGAAGCTAACTTGGTCATGAGGGATGGTTGTTTTGATGTGTTCTAGGATTCAGTTTGCAAGAATTTTATTGAGTGTTTTTGCGTCGATATTCATAAGGGAAATTGGCCTGAGGTTCTCTCTCTTTGTTCAGTCTTTATGTTGTTTATGTAAAAGAGTAATTGTGGCTTCATAGAAGGAATTTCATAGCACTCCATCTGTTTTAATTTTGTGGAATACTTTGGATAGTTTTGGTTTGAGGTCTTCTATGAAGGTCTGATAGAATTCTGCACTGAACCCATCTGGACCTTTGGTTGGGAGACTTTTAATAACTGCTTCTATTTCTTTAGTAGTTATGGGGTTGTTTAAATGGTTTATCTGTTCCTGATTTAACTTTGGTACCTTGTATCTGTCTAGGAAATTGTCCATTTCCTACAGATTTTCAAGTTTTGTTGAATATAGGCTTTTGTAGTAGGATCTGATAAATTATTGTATTTCCTCTGATTATGTGGTTATGTCTCCCTTTTCATTTCTGATTTTGTTAATTTGGATGCACTCTCTGTGTCCTCTGGTTTGTCTTGCTAAAGGTTTATCTATCTTGTTCATTTTCCCAAAGTACCAATTTTTTTGTTCTGGTGATTCTTTCTATAGTCCTCTTTGTTTCTACTTGGTTAATTTCAGCTCTGAGTTTAATTATTTCCTGCCTTCTACTCCTCCTGTGTGCATTTGCTTCTTTTTGTTCTAGAGCTTTTATGTGTGTTATTAAGATGCTGATATGTGTTCTGTCCTGTTTCTTTCTGCAGACACTCAGAGCTATGAGTTTCCTCTTAGCACAGCTTTCATTGTGTCCATAACTTTGGGTATGTTGTAGCTTCATTTTCATTAAATTCTAAGAAGTCTTTAATTTCTTTATTTCTTCCTTGAGCAGGTTATCATTGAGTAGAGCATTGTTCAACTTCCATGTATATGTTCGTGTTCTTTCCTTACTGTTATTGAAGACCATCTTTAGCCCGTGGTGGTCTGATAGGACGCATGGGATTATTTCTATCTTTCTGTATCTGTTGAGGCCTGTTTTGTGCCAAATTTTACAGTCAATTTTGGAGAAAGTACCAAGAGGTGGTGAGAAGAAGGTATATCCTTTTGCTTTAGGATTGAATGTTCTACAAATATCTGTTAAGTCCATTTGGTACATGACTTCTGTTAGTCAAAGTCTCTGTTTAATTTCTGTTTCCACGATCTGTCCTTTGATTAGAGGAGGTGCTGAAATCTCTTACTATTGTTGTGTGAGGTGCAATGTGTGCTTTGAGCTTTAGTAAGGTGTCCTTTATGTATATAGGTGCCCTTGTATTTGGAGCATAGATATTTAGGATTTAGAGTTCATCTTGGTGGATTTTTCCTTTGATGAATATTAAGTATCCTTCCTTATCTTTTTTGATGACTTTTAGTTGAAAATCGATTTTATTCTGTTTTAGAATGGCTACTCCAGGTTGCTTCTTCAGACCATTTGCTTGGAAAGTTGTTTTCCAGCCTTTTCTTCTGAGGTAGTGTCTGTCTTTGTCTCTGAGGTGTGTTTCCTGTAGGCAGCAAAATGCTGGGTCCTCATTACGTATCCAGTTTATTTATCTAAGTATTTTTATTGGGGAATTGTGTCCATTTATGTTGAGAGATATTAAGGAATAGTGATTGTTGCTTCCTGTTATATTCATATTTGGAGTTAAGATTATCTTTGTGGGCTTGTCTTCTCTTTGTTTTGTTTCAAAACAATTAGTTTCTTCCTTATTCTAGGGTGTAGCTTGCTTCCTTGTGTTGGACTTTACCATTTATTATCCTTTGTAGGGTTGGATTTGTCCAAAGACAAATTGTGTAAATTTGGTGTTGTCATGGAGTATCTTGGTTTCTCCCTCTATGTTAATTGAAAGTTTGGCTGGATACAGTATCCTGGACTGGCATTAGTGTTCTCTTAGGGACTGTATGATATCTGTCCAGGATCTTCTGGCTTTCCTAGTCTCTGGTGAGAAGTCTGGTGTAATTCTGATAGGTCTGCCTTTATACATTACTTAGGGTCTGTATGACAACTGTCCAGGATCTTCTGGCTTTCATAGTCTCTGGTGAGAAGTCAAGCTTAATTCTGAGAGTTATGTCTTTTTATGATACTTGACTTTTTTGCCTACTGCTTTTAATATTCTTTCTTTGTTTTGTGCATTTGGTTTTTTGACTATTATGTGACAGGAGGAGTTTCTTTTCTGGTCCAATCTATTTGGAGTTCTGTAGGCTTCTTGCATGTTTATAGGCATCTCTTTCTTTAGGTTAGGAAACTTTTCTTCTATGATTTTGTTGAAGATATTTAGTGGTCCTTAGAGTTGGGAGTCTTCACTCTCTTCTATACCTATTATCCTTAGGTTTGATCTTCTCATTGTGTCCTGGATTTCCTGTATGTTTTGGGCCAGTAGCTTTTTTCGTTTTCCAATATCTTTGAGAGTTGTGTCAATGATTTCTATGGAATCTTCTGCTCCTGAGATTCTCTCTTCTATCTCTTGCATTCTTTTGGTGATGCTTGTATCTTCGGCTCCATCTCTCTTCCTTTGGTTTTCTAGATCTATGGTTCACTCCCTTTGTGCTTTCTTTATTGGTTCTATTTCCATTTTTATTTCCTTCACCTGTTTGATTGTGTTTTCCTGTAATTGATTCAGTGATTTTTGCATTTCCTCTCTGTAGGCTTCTGCTTGTTTATTTGTGTTTTCCAGCATTTCTCCAAGGGAGTTCTTTATGTCTTTCTTGAAGTACTCCTTCATCACGATCAAATGTGATTTTAAATCTAGGTCTTGCTTTTATGGTGTGTTTGTATATTCAGTATTTGCTTTGGTGAGAGAATTGGTCTCCAGTGATGCCATGTAGTCTTGGTTTCTGTTGCTTGGGTTGCCGTGCTTGCCTCTTGCCATCACCTTGCATTGTCTCTGGTGTTGCATTGTTCTGCTATTTTTGACAGTGGTTAGTCCATCCTATATGCCTGTGTGTCTGGAATGTTCTAGCCTTGTTTTCCTGTTCTTGTTCAGCCAGTTATGGGAACAGAGTGTTCTGTTTTCAGGTGTGTATTCATTCCTGTCTACTGGTCTTCAGGTGTTCCTGTGGGTGTGTGTCCTGAGTCCACCAGGCAGGTCACTTGGAGCAGAAAAGTTGGTCTTACCTCTGTTCTCATGACTGGAGTCACTTCTCAGACCCGGGTTTCAGTTCTCCATGAGGGCAGCATCCAGAAGGGCCTGCCCCGCCTTCTCTTGGGACCCTATGCACATGGGCCCAGATGGCACTAGGCATTTTCCTCTAGAGTCAGAAATGTGGGCAGAGAGTAGTCTCCTCTGGTTACCCTGGCATGTCTGCCCCTCTGAAGGTCTAGCTCTCCCTCCGATGGTATTTGTGTACAGGGAGCTGTTTGAGTGGGTCCCTTCAGATCTGCGAGATGTCTGGACCTCAGTGTTGAGCGCCCCTATCTTCCTGTTCCCAGAGGCTCTATACAGTTTCCTCTTGGGACTGGGATGTAGGTAAGGGTGGGCTGTTCTGGCAGTCTCTCCTGCCCTGCAGTCTCAGGAGTGCCCACCTGTCTGGATGGTGACCTCTCTCTCCCATGGGGTTTGGGAGCAGGGAGCTATGGGCTGGGATCAGCGAGGTTTCAGCCCCAGCTAGAAACTGGAAGAGCCCAGTCCCAGAGGAATTTTGCCTTTGTGTGTCCTGAGTCCACCAGGCAGGTCACTTGGAACAGAAAAGTTGGTCTTACCTCTGGTTTTGGGCCTGGAGTTGCTTCTCAGAGCCGGGTTTCAGCTCTCCATGAGGGCAGCAACCAGAAGGGCCTGCCCCTCCTTCCCTTGGGATCCTGTGCACAGGGGGCCCAGATGGCACTAGGCATTTACCTCTAGAGTTAGAAATGTGGGCAGAGTGAAGTCTCCTCTGGCTACCCAGGCATGTCTGCCCCTCTGAAGGTCTACCTCTCCCTCCCATAGGATTTGGGTGCAGGGAGCTGTTTGAGTGGGTCCCTTCAGATCTGGGTGGTGTCTGGACCTCAGCATTGAGTGCTCCTATCTTCCTTTTCCCAGAGGCCCTATACAGTTTCCTTTTGGGCCAGGGATGTGGGCAAGGGTGGGCAGTACTGGCGGTTTCTCCTGCCTTGCAGTCTTAGGAGTGCCCTACCTGTCTCGGCAGTGAGCTCTCTCTCCCACATGGTTTGGGAGCAGGGAGCTGTGGCAATAAGCAATATTTCATGAGATGCAACTTTAGATATAAATTAGAGATAATAAAAAAATGGAGAGGGGGGAGCAGACAGTAAGACAGACAGAAAGAGACAGAGACAGGCACAGACAGAGACATAGACAGACACAGAGAGAAACAGAGAGACAGATAAAGTTAAAATACCAGATTACCATATGGAAAACCAGCATGTTGGGTTGTATTTTCCCAAATGATCAGTTACTGAATATGTCCAATATGTAGTCCTAAGGAACTATCCTTATTCAGAAGAAAATAATAACAAGGATCATAGACATCACATAATAAAACATAAATGCTCATGGTTCAGTTTTTCTAATCCATCTTACGTTTCTTTGTAAGGTATTTTATTGCCATTGTTTTTTTCTTAAAATTTTTCTAACACTCCTGTCACATCATTTCTCAGAGTCTGTATCACCAGATAGTTTACATTCTGGTATAGTGATTTGACCCTAAGGTTAGAACAGATCTCTGTTGTAGAATAATTCGTTTCAAAGATACATAAAATTCAGATAGACATGGATGTTGTGCTGGCAGATCTCAGGAATGATTAGGTTCCTGTGGGTAAGATGTGAGTTTTCTGAAGGGATCATAGAAAAGTTAGGCTATCAAAAACAATGTTTATCACTTAGCAGACACAGCATGAGATTTTTAATTCACTGCTCATTAGCAATTTGGAAAAAGTCTTCTGAGTGATGCTGCTTGCTGTTTCCAAAACTGTTGGGTCCTGGAGCAGGAGGGAGAATGATGAAACTCTGTGGGGATGTGAGGTCACAGCTCCCCAGACATATCTCAGATCTGACGTCCATTCCATTCCTCATAAATTATTGTCAGGAACACACAAGATTGCTCAGTGTTCCAGCTGTTAGATAATTTGTCAATCTCAGTACCAAACACAGAGTTGAAAATGAGAGGACAGGAGTCTGGGTAAGTGTAAATGGTGGAAAAAATGGTTCGAAGGCAAACACTCATGTAGAGAAAGAATAGTTTGTGAGGCAAGAAGTGAGTTGCCAAGTGCAGGTCTGGCTTCACACATAGATATTTGTGCTTATATAAGGAAGGATCATGTTTTGCTTTTAATGGTAGGTTATGGTAATGCAGTGTCACTGTCATAGGCAACCCACCTCAGAACAGTCACACATTCCACTTTGTGTTTGCTAGAATTTTACCTCTGTGCAAAATTGATCCTCTGTGCTTGTGAGAGACTATGAAGGTATGCAGGTCAAGGGAGATGCACCTGAGTGATAGAGTAGATAGAAATGTGGTGATTAAAGAACTGTTTCTATGGCTCAGGTAAAATGTTATGAATAAATAGCTGTAACCATATTCACATTGTTCTAGTGTAAGAAAGCAATGGTTGAAATGAAGGTGACCTTGTGCATTTCAGAGGGCTTCTTTGGGGGTTTGGCAGTTTTGTGACTAATTCCCTTGTTTGAAAATATATGATTATATACATATATTGCATCACTCATGTTGTAATCTCTTGCAGTTTCTCACTTTGGACTATCCATTTATGTAATTTCCTTTTAATTTACCTTTATGTAATTTACTTTTACAATTGTTTTCACCAATCCTCATAATTAATTTCAATAATTCAAATGTTTCCTTACCACCATATGACCCAAAGTCATGATTAAGTCAGATGCCACCTGTATTGTCTGAATCCTGCTTTAGAATTAGTGAGGTTATTAATACAAATTAATACACATTTGTTGGTATATTTGAATCATCATTACTAGAGTCTTGAAGAAGTGCTACTGTGATGTCCTTTTCTCTGAATGTAGAAGCAGTCTTGCATTCAAATAGTCTAATTTGACAATGGACAGGAAGTTACAATGAGAAACTTGATTGATGCAGTGCTTTCATATTTTACTATTTTCTTTAAATTATTGGAGACAAGGCAGTGGGGCAGGAAGTCACACAACTCGAGGTTTCCTAAGAGATGCTATGTACCTGGGGATGGGCTATAACTTCTAACTCAATTTTCTAAGATCTGAGATTATTTATAAACATGTGCCACCAACTTCAATTCATAATGACTAATTTTCATAATAATTGACAACAGTTTATATAAAAAGTTTTACAAATAAAGCCAAATGTTTTGTAATAATATTTTTAAATAATAAAAATCGATATCCAAAATGAAATAACACAGTTTAAAGCCTGAATTAAATATTTTAGATAATTTGAAGAAATTGTATTTTGAGTAGGATTGTGGCTCAATAGACCTAAGTTTCTTGTTCATGTTCTATATTGACATAGGGCATAAAGTTTCAAGTCACAAGTCATTCTGTACATCTTTAGCAGAAAACATCCCCAGGATCCTCTGCACAGATTTGTGAAGATAGATAAGATATTTCTCAGCATAGATTCAGAAACTTCTAATTAAGTTTAAATTTCATTATATAATGTTTGAGTTTCTGTATTGACATGTAAACTTTATTGTGTTATAGAGGATACTCCAGTTTGTCTTGCAAAGGTAATTGTTGGTTTGATTTCCTTAAGCAACAGGAAGCCTCCCAAACATCTGTATTTTAGATCTAGAGCATCTTATGACTTCTTCTGCCCTCTTTGTGCTTCAAAGCATATATGGAACACATGGATACACTGACACATATACACTTAAAATTAAATAAACAAACTTTAGATAAAACTTTGATGTATATAGTCTTAATTTGGGAATCATTTTCAATAGAACATTCTGTACTTTGATTAACATGATAAATTTTGCCTCTCTCATATTCTCATGTAGAGTCCTCTGGGTCCGAAATCTATGATCAAACAGTTGAGCTGGCAGAATGGAGTCCAGGAATCTTGCAATAGGTATGGTCTACTTATCACAGACTCTTATTGGAATACTTGGGAATTTTTCTCTTATTTTCCACTATGCCTTCCTTTCTTTCACTACATCTAGATTAAAACCCACAGATTTTATTCTGAAGCATCTAATTGTGGCCAACTCTTTGTTCGTAATTTCTAAAGGAGTTCCCCAGACATTATCATTCTTGGGCTTGAAAGATTTCCTCAATGATCTTGTATGCAAAATTACTTACTATGCTCACACAGTGGGGAGAGGTATGTCCATTAGCTCTACCTGCATTCTCAGTGTATTCCAAGCGATCACCATTAGCTCCATGGACTCCAGATATGCAAGGTTTAAGTTTAAAGCCCGTGGTTATGTGGGCCTCATCTGTGCATTCTGTTGGGTTCTGTTCATGGCAGTAAATATAATTGTTCTAATGTATGTGACTGCCAAAAGGAGCAATAGAAACATCACAAACCTAAAAGACCTGGGGTTTTGTGTGGGTGTTAATTATGGAAAACCTCATAGAGTCCTACATTCAGTATTATATTCAGTTCCTGATGTTCTTTTTATGGGGATAATGATAGGAAGTAGTAGCTTCATGGTTTCCTTCCTGCACAGGCACCAGCATCAGGTACAGCATATACACACAACCCATGTCTCCCAAACATGCTCCAGTGTGGATCGAGCTACCAAAACAATCCTTCTGCTTGTCAACACCTTTGTCTGCTTTTACTTGATTTCCTCCATTACTCATGTAATTATTATTATGAATAACAGTCCTAACTGGCTTCTGGTGAACTTAGCTATGGTATTTGGTGCTGGCTTTCAAACTATCAGCCCCTTTCTGCTGATGACCCAAGACTCCAATGCAAGCAGATTCAGTCTTCTTTGGTTATTGAATAGGAAATCCTCACATCTTATAAGGAAAATTTAATTCCCCTGCTTTCTGGTGTTTTTTTAATGGTTTTATCCAATTTTTCTGTGACCAACATGAGCATTTTGAGGAGCTATTCCCATTCCACTACAGGGAATCACAACGTTCTAGAGGCTCAGCAGTGAACTGGTAACAAGTAAATACTGTACAAATGTTCTCAACATGTCCAATTCTTTAAGGAAAAACTATGTTCTTTTATGCATATTTAAATATTTCTACCTATTCTCTATTCATCCTCAATCTACACTAACATGTATCAAGAACACATTTTATGACCTAATCAATCAAATATTGCACAGTTATTTTAAGGTTTTTTATATAAATCTAGAGGTTAAAGATGGATAGAATTGAGAAGAAAACCATATTTAAAGAACCAATAGCCATCAAAGGTGGCTGACTGATGCCAATTATGCACCACATTTTCTCACAATTCTCAGACATTTAGCATGGTCTATTAGATAAATAAACTGACATGAAATAAATATGTAAATGTTGGTAGAAAGTATAAACTGTAGCAGGATGTAGTAGCCAAGCAGATCAGGGGTTTTAGGAAATATTTGGCCAAATTTAAAAAATGTCCTCTCAGTTGCCATGGCTGCTTCAGTAACTGTCTGTGCATTTTCTTCTATATTGATCTGTAGCAGTTAATTACCTTCCCATACCCAATGTTCATCTTGGTGTCTAACCATCACTAGATTTTTTTGCCACAAGATTCATGATATACAGAAAAGGTGGGGTAAATTTTGTTTAAATGTCATAGTAATGGTTCTACTACTTGTGCTGAAAATGTTTCCTATGTTAAATGCAGAATAACAAACCTCCCAGTAGTATAACCATTCTATTCTTTACATGGAAGTATTTGTCAAATTCTAGCAAGACTTGGCTGTATAATGGTTCAGGTGTCTTTCCTTTCGGCTTGAATTTCTGTCCAAATCAATAGGCCTGTTTATGCCATCTATCCATCAAAAGGACTACCTTGAAGGTAAGATACTGTCAATAGAAAGTCACTACAAATAGTAAAACTACAATAATAATCTCTTAAGGAATAATCACCCTTTATCAACCATTGGTTTTAGGAAAGGAAGGAACGTAGTGACTGTTGTGCTCACTAAGGTATTAGTTACTGAGAATATAAGAGGAAGGCAAATAAGCAGAGTAAGAATAAATACATATTAATGTGAGAGGAAAAAGTCAGAGAAAGAAAGAAATGGAAATGGACAACAATCGTGATATATGGGTAGCACAGACATTTTGCTAGGCCAAAGGGGAATGAGAAAAGTAAAAGAAGAAGAAGAAAAAGGATTAGGAGGAGGAGGAGGAGGAAGAGGAGGAGGAGAAAGAAAAGGAGGAGGAGGAGGAAGAAGAAGAAGAAGAGGAAGAAGAAGAAGAAGAAGAAGAAGAAGAAGAAGAAGAAGAAGAAGAAGAAGAAGAAGAAGAAGATGATGATGATGATGGAAAGCAAAACAAAAACGTCAATTTTGAGGAAGCCAAGGCAGGGCAACATCTGACTTTATTAAAGTTGTGTTGCCAGAGGAGAGATAAAAGGAAACAACAAAAATATAATGGGTGGATGTTGGCCTTGATTGCTAAACCGATTTTAGGAGATAAAAAGTGGTGGTTGAGAAAGAGGTTGCATCTGCTGGTGGAAGTCCTCATTTCTAAAAGTGCAGATTCACAGGGATATGAGAAAACTAAGTCCTAGAAGAACTCTGAGTTCACACACAAAATGCTAAACACATCTGCATATGTATAAACAGGCACACAGACACACAGCCTCAAATATAACACAAACACATACCCTAAGTCTTCAAAAAATAAAAGCAGGTTGAGTACTGAGTACCTTTCAGAAACCTTGGGGATCATCAGAGAAAAGTAGGAAAAATAATTGGAAGAGCCAGAAACTGAAATCTGTAGTAAATGTAGCTGCAATAACAGTGACCCTGGTGGAGAGAGTTCGAATGAATGGCCTTGGGCAAGAGCAGGATACAGCTGTGCCATCACTGATTTGCTGATAGTATAGGCCTAGAGAAGATGCCCTATTCCCTCTTGCTCCTCTGGAATGCTAGCCATGAAGACTTGAGAGTAGGAAAGCTAGCTTTGTCCCTCATTGACTGAAGCATTCCACTGGACATTGGGCTCTCGCACCTTTCTGGGAAGGTGGTCATGATGGAAACAACATAGGTGAGCCACCCTAGAATGTGTGAGAGCAGGAGAGCTTGTCCAGCATCTACAACCTGCAGCACTTGGTATAGTGGTCAGCCAGCAAATCTGTTTCTGGAGGAATGAGTGTGAGTGGAACTGTCTGAAGTCGTGAGAACCTGGGAGTAAACTCTGCCTCCTGTCAATGACAGCATTGGGTGACCAGTAACAGCAGTGTTGGAGATTTTTGTCTTGATGGTGCAGATGAGGGAGAGCTGTAAGGCTAAGAACCTCAGATATGACTGATGTCATGACTCAGGGACTTAAAGTGCCCCACCCCTGTGGAAAGCCACAATAACATTTGCCATCACAAGATAGCGCTGGCTTCCGCTGCATCCCACGTGGTAAGCCGGGATAGCATTCGCCATTACAAGATGGTGCTGGCTTCCGCTGCACCAGCCTGACTTCCTTTCAGGAAACTAGCTGTGTGTGCATGTGCAAGAGTGTGTTCACGCCAAGTCTTTGCCCACCCCGGGGCGTGCCAGTGAGATCATGGGTAAGCGACCAATCAGGTGTGGATGCGCCATGCTAGGGTTTTATTTATTTTTTATTTATTTATTTTTTCTTTTTTTTTTTGGAGCTGGGGACCGAACCCAGGGCCTTGCGATTGCTAGGCAAGCGCCCTACCACTGAGCCAAATCCCCAACCCCCGTGCTAGGGTTTTATAAGCAGCGCCTTTCTGGGCCCCGGTCTCTCCTCTTCAAGATGTAATAAACGCTTTGCTGCAGAAGGATCCTGGTGTCCGCGCATGCTCTTGCTGGCGAGACGATAGCGCGGGACATTTGGTGCTGAAACCCAGGACAAACGCCTCACCATCGCCGGCGCCAAGGAGAGCCTCCGTTCACGGAGAGAGTCCAGAACTGCAGGTCGAAAGGTAAGCTCTGAGAGACATGTTTGGTTTTGATCTCTCTCATCTCTCTCCCCATTAAAAGATGCAGTGGAAGCTTTTGTTATTGTTTTAGCAGCGCTCATTCTTTCTCTTTTGGTTTTTGATTTTGCGGCTGCCACTAGGCACAGTCAGAAATCGTGCCTAGAAGATGAGAAATGCCGCCCAACAGTAATAGCAGGACAGGGAGCCCTAGGGGAGTTACAGGACAGCATGTCAGAAACAGAGCGGAATGAAAGATTAAAGATCTCAAAGAGAAAAGGTGCACCTAAGAAAAAAGGCCCTTCCAAGGACCTTAGATCTGAGGAAGCGAGAGATAAGGGAAAGGATGCCCTGGGAGAGAAAAAGGGAGGAGATAAAAGGAACACAGTATTTTGGGAGAAAAAATTTGTCTTTGTGCTTGTAAAAGGTGTGATTAGGCTCTGGAAACTTCACAGAGTCATACTGATCAGATTTGATAGAGGTAGACCGCCTGAAACATTTATTCAGGAGAATCAAACAAAAAGACATCTCAATTCTTCATTTTTCCTACCCCCTACCCCCAAGGACATCTCAACGCCCATACACAGCTTGATGGAGTTAATTGGGTTGTGAGTGGAAATATTCAGGACTGTGTTTCACTTCCATACCATTTGTGAATGTCAGTCGTGCTGCTCAGATATCCCGTAATATATCTCAGTATCTTACAGGAATTTGGTTTCAACACGTTGATGGACTAGTCCAGGAATTGAGACAATCCATCATCCGTATCAACTCCACCCGAGTGGATGGTCACCGTGGAAGTTGTGGGAAAGGGGAAATCCTACCTCTCTGCTGACTCCTATTGGAATCTGGGTCCCTTTGGTGGGACACCATCTAGTTTTTCCCTCTATGTGTATTTTCTGTCCTTGGTGCACCAAGCTGTCGATGTCTGTCAGTTTATGTCTGTGGTTCTTGCTTCTCGTTGTTTAAATGTTTTATGTTTCATGTTCAAAAGAAAAAATGGTAAAAACTTTATCTGCCAATCGTTCATATCTTTATTTGGTTTTAACTCATTTCAAAATAGGAAGAAATGAATAAAAAGCAGTTTCAATCAGTCCTTGGAGCCCTGTATCTGTAGCCAGGAGTCTAGGTCAGCTGGAGAAGCTGCCCGGGGATGAGCGTCTGCATGAGCTGATTATTAGACTTAGCAGGTGACAAGGTGCTTCTCTTAAAATCATAGCTAGAAAAGTCATAATGGTGTTTGGTCTAAATATTAAAGATATGTGTAGCCACTTCAATTTTGTTTCTCATTGGTTTTAAATGTATAAATATGCTCTACATGCCTTGGTTATGGACTATTGGCTTTTAAGTTATTGGATATGGTTAAAAAGGTATAATATTGGTAACAGAAAGTTGACATAAAGCTGGTAATTTGGATAAAGTCATTCTAGACAACATGTGACATGAGCCAACCTAGGGAAACAGATCTAAATTGAGATAATATTTTTATGGAACTCTTATCCTAGAAACCAGGCTTCTAAAAGAATTTAGGACAATGTCTCTTTGTTGAGGTATTGGAGACCGCACCATCGTGCGTTGATATGTAGGAATTGGCAGTCAAACTTTGTAGCGTGAAGGATAGACTCAGTGTCTTGGAGACTAGATTTTGGAGACTAGATTGTTTTTTGGAGGTTGAGTTTTGCTTTCCAAAGTTGTGGTTTGCCCTGAAGTTATCTGTATTTTAATGCTAATTCCACTGCCCCAAGGACAGCTGCCTAGTCACTACTCAGAACTCAGGTGACCTTGTGGTTGTGCTCTGGTGTTACAAGGAGAACTTAAGGATTTGATTAAGGATTGCCAGTGTTACATTGACTAACTCAAACTTATTTATAATTGAGGAAAAATCAAAGAGGTAGCGATTGCTACAGGATTTACAAAGGATTGATGAGGTTTTAGAACTTGTGAGAGCATTACAGCCAGTTTCCTTACTCTAACTGCCATTTCAAGACAGATTTAGAGGATTGATTTATGCAACTTGTTTATGTCATAGCAATTGTGAGTTTTCATTTCATGAGCTTGCTTATAATTTTAGAGAGCCCATGAAGTGATAGCATTAAAAATTTTACAAAAGAATGGCTAATAGCCTTATATTATGTAATTTTGTTGCTTCTTCAATGTAAGAAGGTAGAACTTTGAATCTTTCAGTGTATATGGAAATTTTCACTACAAATCTTTGCTCTCAAAATGAGCTTTAATATTTGGGGAGTAGCTGTTACACTACTCCAGAAAAGAATATTTGAAACTAATTTTAAGCTTCTAGGGATATGTTAATTGCCAAAATACCTCACCTTACCAGAGGACTTAAGCCTTTGTTATCCTCATTGGAGATAAAGCTTCAGTTGTGTTAATACAGAATTGTAGGCTAGAGTCATGGAAATATTTTAAAAAGAAACCTGGTGAAACATACCTTATTCCAAGCAGCAATCAAATTGGTTATTACAAAATACTGATATTTGGCCTATTACATATACAAATTTTTCAGGCAAAATTGATAATTTTACTCTTTGCATGCTTTTGTACTTCCTGTATATTTGTGCATGCAACCCATAGGAAATGTGCTCACTGTATCTATAGGTGGTTCATCTAATGAAAAGGCTACATGTATGATTGGAACACTTGCTTATTCTCTTGAGTTTCCCCTGCTTCAACACAGACTATTAAATTACGTGCTGTAGCCACTGTTTTTAAAATGTTAAAAAATCAAGCTTTCAATTCATATACTGATAGCCAATGTGTGGCTTGTGGTTTCACAATTGATTAAAAACTTTTCCTTTTTTTTTTTAGATACTACTAACCCTTAAATTTAAAATTAGTTGATGCCTTATTGGAGACATGTTTTCTACATGAAATCAGTGAGTGATGATTTCAGTGTGAATGTCTGACAACTCACTGTCCTTTCAGTGCTCTGGCTCAGACAACTAAACAAAACCATAGACCCAGCTCTTTGAAAATGGTAATGGAGTTGATAACACACCCTCACGAAAAGAGGAAGACTCCATTTGCTTACTTTCAATGCCCAGCCTCACCCTGCCAACTCAGGGATTTCTAAATAAGGCTAAATCTGGACCTTGTTTACAGGATTCGGCATTTCTAATTAATGCTTAAAACTTGTGAGGTGCTGGAGAGATGGCTTAGTGGTTAAGAGCACTAAGTACTGTTCCTTTGTAGGCCATTTGGGAACTCAAACTAGATTGCCTGGACCCCTTAACGAGGGAGGACAATGATACTAGACAGTTTATATCTTAATAAATAAAAAGGGGGAGTTATATCCCTGTATGCTATGTATGCTATACAATTATTTAATAATACTCCTTTTATTTCCAATTCTAAAATTTGGTTGCCAAGGAACTCTGAGTGTTTATGGCACCCTACAACTAGGCATACTTCTGCATTTGGCATGATCCTGTCCAGGTATTTTATATGGGGAAGAGGGAATGTTTGTGTTTTTTCTACAGAATGCTACAAGAGTATGCCAGCTGCCAGAGGTGGTTGCTGAGACTTGCTGATCCTGGGAGCATGAAGATTCAGCTCTTGTGGTTCGGGTCCCTGGAGTCATTCCTGTGTCCTTGGAGGAAGACGGAGGATTCCCCCACATCTTTTGTCATCACAGAGATTTTGACGTTGCTGCAATCATTCTGTCCCGTCCCACCGCGGCCTGCACTCCAACCCTCTGTGCACTCCTGCTTGCTGGAGAAGATTGGACTCCAGCTGTTACCCCGGCCTCCCTCATTCCCCTGGTGACTCTTGCTGCCTTAGTCATTTTGCAGTCTGTAGCTTCACAGGAATGCCATCTGCGTGAAGCTGCTGTGGACTGGGGAACTCTGCCCTGGTTGTGCAGATCTCAGACATGGTTCCATTGCCTGCTGGTTGTTCCAGAGAAGAATGACCGATCCTAAACTGTCCTGGGAAAGACCTTGTTACTTTCGCTGCTCTTGTAGCAGCCATTACTGCTGCAGCCATTGTGTCTGCAGTGTCTAGAGTTACCCTCCCCCAATCTATTGTTAGGCAAGCACAGTGGGTGAACTTTCTGGAGTAGTTGCTAACCATTGGGAATTCTAAATTTTATTATAGGAGCGGCTTGACTACGGCCCTTGGTGGTAGCAGCTGAGGAGAACCAGATGAGGTGCCCAC
The DNA here is from genome assembly GCF_021556685.1 of Rattus norvegicus. Lineage (NCBI taxonomy): Eukaryota > Metazoa > Chordata > Mammalia > Rodentia > Muridae > Rattus > Rattus norvegicus. Next base: position 71,601,972 of record NC_141534.1, read on the forward strand.
TACTTATCAGGAGTGGCTCTGTTTGGTGCAGCCCTATGCTGTGGATTAGTGTTTATGCTATGGTTGGTTTGCAAACTCAGATCTCAACAGAAACATGACAAGGTCGTTATCACTCAAGCACTTGTGGCCATTGAACAAGGGGCCTCCCCTGAAATGTGGTTATCTATCCTCAAAAATTAGACGACATCTGAGTTCTCTGCTCTTGCACCCCATGGATTTTTGGATCCATTGCACTGGGATGAGAGAGACTCAATGATTCTTTGATCAGCCCTTCTACATCGCTGAGGTTTCCTCATTGCACGCGATAGGGTGATCATGATTTCCCCACTAACTCATTTTCTGGCTGGCCTCTTTTGTAGAGTTCGCCCTAGGTCGTTTAGCAGTTACTGTCACACAGCACTGTGGTATCCAGAGACGGGCAACTTTCCTCATGCACAGACCAATCTAAGACACGGGGCCCGGTGGCGATAGGGTTACCCTACGACGGATAAGGCTGTGACATTAGAGGAACGACCTAAGACAGGAGCCACAGCAGATGGACATAACTGCAGAGGCCTAGACCAGCCTCATTCTAGTAAAACAAAAAGGGGGAGATATGGAAAGCCACAATAACATTTGCCATCACAAGATAGCGCTGGCTTCCGCTGTGCCCCACGTGGAAAGCCGGGATAGCATTCGCCATTACAAGATGGTGCTGGCTTCCTCTGCACCAGCCCGACTTCCTTTCAGGAAACTAGCTGTGTGCACATGTGCAAGAGTGTGTTCACGCCAAGTCTTTGCCCACCCCGGGGTGTGCCAGTGAGATCATGGGTAAGTGACCAATCAGGCATGCTAGGGTTTTATTTATTTGTTATTTATTTTCTTTCTTTTTTCGGAGCTGGGGACCGAACCCAGGGCCTTGTGGTTGCTAGGCAAGTGCCCTACCACTGAGCCAAATCCCCAACCCCCGTGCTAGGGTTTTATAAGCAGCGCCTTTCTGGACCCCGGTCTCTCCTCTTCAAGATGTAATAAACGCTTTGCTGCAGAAGGATCCTGGTGTCCGCGCATGTTCTTGCTGGCGAGACAATAGCGCGGGACACACCCCAAAACTATTTCATGTGTACTCTTGAAACATAGAAAAGGGCTGGTCCTAGCTATGCTAAACTTCAGGATCTCTCTGACAACAGAATAACTGGGAGCAGTCCTAGTAAGACTCTAATATTGATGGTATTACAGAAGCCAGAGACCTTGAACCAGACCAATGACTCATGGCAATGAACATTTACAAGTGACGATGTATGAACAGATGAACATACTCTGGCACACACTGAGACACAATAGCTTCCACAACTAGATGTTTCCTATGCACTGTTTAAACTTTTTGTAAGTGCTCATTGTTTTCTTTTATGGTAGATATTGCAAGGGTGGAGAGCTGAAACAAGGGATTGGGAGATGAATGGGACTAGAACGCAAGATGAGAAAAATCACAAAGTATGGATAAAAATGTCAACATTTAATCTGCACTTTTATTGCTTTACTGTCTTTTCTATTTTCTTGGGACAGTGTGTTTTGGGAGATGTAGCAATATGTGATTCTATTGCTATGATACATTGAGTTGAAACAGATACACAAATTGTATTAATATCAAACAATATTTTGATTTTAAAATGCCTCTTAATCTGATACCAACTGTAGTTCTTGCTGCTCAAGTTCCAGACAGGATTTTGAGAGTACAGGGGCAGAATCTGACACTGAAGATGAATTCTGGGAAGACTTGTTGCATCGTTCAGAATGCCTTTCATCTTTTATCAGTGAGACAGATGTGGAAAATCCTCACATCAATCCATGTGAGGAAAAAATATAGAGATGGCACCCCCTTTTTTAAATATTTATTTATTTACATCAGAAGAAGGCATCATATCCCATTAAAGATAGTTGTGAGCCACCATGTGGTTGCTGGGATTTGAACTTAAGACCTCTAGAAGACCAGTCAGTACTCTTAATCACAGCCATCTCTCCAGCCCCGAGATGACCCTTTTTTATGATGTTAGTTTAAAATGTTGGATTGTGTGTAGCTATCAGGCAAGCTCCTTTGAATATATTTTGAAATCTTACAGAGGTGAAAGACGAAATTGAATTAAATTGAATACTTGTATGTACTTTTAAATTATTGACTGTGCTCTGGATTCTTTAGAATAGAGTCTTGATGTTTATATTGTAATTGTATTTCTCATCGTTTATTCATATATTCCTGAGTTAGTAGGTTGAGTTTTTTGGGTCAGTTTTTGTTTTAGATGATTTGCTGCAAAATTATAAAAAAAACCAAACCTGTCTTTTACCCCCACTAGATCCAGCACTACAGTGCCCCTAGATATCTTAATCTCAGTCAGCAAAGCCTCTTGCTCGCTTTGCTCCATCCCATATCACACTGTTGATGGGCTATCTCTGAGCCTGACAACAATCTCTCTACCCATCCAGTTCCCAAGGCAGGCTGCCACTATGCCAGAAATAAACATCTCAAGTCCATGGCAGCCGAGTGTCACCACCACCATAAACTTTCTTAAATTTAAATCGCCACATGAAAGAATACACAACACAATAACCTCTTATCCAATTGATAAGATATAATTTTCCACATAAACATACAAAGCCCTATACACATCCATAACTTAAGAATATTCATAACAACCTGAAATTACACAGAGTGGAAACTTAACATCAGCTTCCATGTTCTCTCAGTTTCTTCCTCTCTCCTGTCTCCTCCTCTTCCCTCAAACTTTTCTTCTGCCCATCCTTCCTTCTCGTCTAATGACAGGCTTCATTCTGTCTTGTACCTGCCTTCACATAGATATACTAGTCTTTTTGTCCTATTCAGATATTTATATACTTTGGCCTACACTCTGCATTTTAAGTTATGATTCAAAAATCCATGTCTTCTGAGTATTACATTTTTATTAATAAGCATCAATAGACACATTACCCAACAAAAATATGAGTCCACATTTTTCATTATTGTTATTAAAATCCCTTTTAAAAGTTGAAAAACAGAGGGAAAAGGAAAGGGTAAAATTTATTGGAATGTGTTGACAAAGATTATACCACATAGATAATGACTGTAAGAAAATAGACTAAAAAATATCTGTGGATTATACCCATTCTATTCTTCTCATGAAAGTGTTGGTAACATTCTAACAAGATTAGGTTGTAATGTGGAGTTGTCTTTCCTCTATAATTGATTTTCTGTTCCCATGAGGGATACATGGGGTTTTGGCAAACATCATGGCCAGCAGAGTAATAATCTGTGTGAGGCAAGAAGGCAAACAAGTTCAATGCAATTCTAGAGTCAGAACAAATTTCTAGAGTCTCCTAGGAAGCAGTTTATTTTAGACATATTTAAGCACAGCATAATCTTGGGGAAAAATTTCATAATGATACTTAACTCAATCCTGTGAGTACAGCAAAGCTTAAGACGTCTTTACATTGAAACACTTTGCAAAATATATACGACTGCCTCCTTAAAGATTTTTTTTCTAACTGAGAACAATGCTCAAAATAAGGGTTTAGCAAGAGTGACAGAGTTAAATATGAAAGTCTCTGGGAGTCAAGTAGACAACACAGAGATCTTATAGAGACCACCTAGGTTGCTGTAAAGGGTTAGTGGTGTCTCTTACAAGGGTGGATTATACTGACTGAGAAATTATACTGAAGATAAAGGTTTGTGAAGAAAGAGTCTGGAATAAGCTGAATGTCTGGGTGATGCAAGTTTGGCCTGGCCCTACCGATAGCACAGTTTACTATGTTATTATGCTATGTTATTAACTATATCCATTCCCATGCTTCTGGGCAGAAAAGGGAATACCCTTCTCTTCTGCTGAGGATGTATATGTATATGTGTATGTTTTTATGAATATGTATCTCTCCATGTTGCATATTCTTCATTTTCCATGTGCTTATCTGGTGACACAAGGACCTCATTTTGTCAAGTATAATGACCTTGAATTTTGGCCTGCCACTACAAGCGTAATCAAAATAACTCTTGGTGAAGTTGTGTATAAAGTAAGGTGGAAAGCTGGAAAATGGATCAGTGGATGAAGTAGCATGTGACTTGAGTTTGGATCCCTGTGTTCATGAAATATCAAAAGTGATGGAGAAGGTCTATAATCCAACCAAAGTGGTTTTGAGGGAGGATAACAGATTGACTTCAATGGCTAGCCTCTGGCAGTACAGCCTGGTTTTGTACACTAGGGGCTGTGAGAGACTTTGCCTCAAAGAATAACACATGCAGTGTAAGAAGGAACTAAACTGAACCCATTTTAAATAAAACATCCCTTTTTAATAGAGGTCAAATAAAGTTTCAGTTCCCAAGACCTCACTGGATAATTGACATCCTTCTTGGCAGAGAGAGACATGTACATGAGTCAATGACATACTAGTTGGCAAGTTGAGTCATGAACACTAGGCAAGTTGCCCTGCCACAGTTGAATAAACCAACCAATGAGAACAGAATAATGGTACCACAATGACATGTTCCAAAGGAAGTCCCATATATCCAAATCCTGATTGATGAGAAAATATAACTATAACTTTGCACAGATGTTTGTCGTTTTCAAGCTGAACAGTTCTGTAACATTCTGTCTCTGGGTCACAGTTCAGCTCCTGAGATGCTTCTATGGCCCTAATTGATCAGTTATGGCTTTATTACAATACATTCTTGGCATCTACATGGACCTGGTGTTTGAGTTATGTTGGATCTATAGTGAACTATATAACATTTGTTGGGAAGGCTGGAAATCCAAGCACTCTACCCAACTCCAAATATAAGCTTGTCTTCTGTTTTCTGGTTATCATCTGTCTGGGACCCATGAAAGGAGAAACTGAATGCTGTATATCTTTTAGAGTCATAGAAGGTTGAGATACATCCTTCTTTCTCTCTGGTTCCTGATGCAGGCACACATGATTCCAACTCTGTATTCTATTTTTGGGATAATTGTATCACACTGGTGGGATATCTGATTCTCTTTCATCTCTTCCACTATTCTATTGCTTGTCCTGTGCATTCTAGTATGTATTAGTGTCTATAGTAACTTTTAGTTTGACATTTCTGTGTGTTTCATATTCACAGAAATGGGCCAAACTTCATCTGCTGGATGTTCACCACTTGAATTCATCTTAACTAATTTCAAAGATTTTCAGAGGAACAATGAAAACTGATAACTTGGCACTGCTCTTGGAGTGCTAAACATAGCTAAGAGCTAAGCACCAATGGCATAGCCCACTTCCTGCCTCATCAAGCTGTTGGTAAAGTTAGGGCCCTGAAATCTTACACCCCCATTACCAATGCTGCTGGTGCCACAGTCACATCTGTTGAGACTAGTGTTGCAACCTAAAATCCAATGGCAATGTGTAGTCACAGGGTGTGGTGCATGGGACAATTGGCAGCCTTCTCTCATAAAAATATAAGCAGCTAGTCCTGCTATTGAAAAACCATGTCCAAGAAAATTAAATTCATCAGATAGCAAGGTGCTTCTCCCATGAAATTAGAAGGAATTATGAAAAGTTTTGTCAGTCCAGTTCAAAGGGAGCCTGGTACACTTTGAGAGTTCCAGGATAGTCAGGGATACAGAGAATACCTAGGCTACAAAAATAAATAAGTAAATTAATGTAAATTTAAGAGCACAACTTCAAAACAAGATTGCTAAACTCAGAAATCACTTGTAAAAAAACTTAAAGAAAACTAAGAACACAGATTATAAAATTTGCAATAAAAAGAGATGCCATGACAGATCCCAATATGATACTTTTAAACAGTGGGGGACATTTTAAAATTTCTGTTCTAAAAATCTAAAAGTAGACAAATTCCTAGAAACATATATCTTTATATAATTACTTCAAGAGTACTCACAATTATAGAAGACATTATCATCATGAAAATATATATAGTATTAACAGCAAGGTTTTGAAACATATCCAACAAATTAAAAAAAAAACAGAAATTTGTTCATTGAATCATGCATCACTCTTGTCCTAAAAGTTGATTTTTTAAAAAAGTTACAATCCCCACGACTTTCAAGTGCAAAGTTAGAATAGTTGTCCTGTAATGTCCACACATATGTAATGTCAAAAATCACAGCAACTCCCAAAAACTATCAAAGAAATAAGTACAATAAGTCATGCAGAAAATATATGAATAAAATCCTTACCCAAATAAGATTTAAGAGCATATTAATGTCTAAAACATGAATAGAAATGAAAAATCAACCAATTGTCCTGAAAAAAATCAACCAATTACATAATAGCATAATAAATAGATCAGAGAGATTTTGATGCAAGAAATATAAATGAGAAAAAAGAACAAAACAGCAAGAAAACGTCTATTCTCCTTTGCCTTTGGCTTATGAATGAAAGGTACTATCATTTGAGATTCCTCTCAGTCAGAACGTCTGTCATCAGAATGAAAATTTTCCCCTTCTCTGAATGTTCTTTCTCATTCCTTTGCACAACAAGTACTGTCATTGAGGGGTTTGTGGATTTGTGAATCCTGGAAGCATTGCTGAGGTCTCTTATGTTCCATCCATTTGTCTAAGAATTTCATGAAGTCGTTGTTTTCAATAGCTGAGTAGTACTCCATTGTGTAAATGTATATTTTTCTGTATCCATTCCTCTGTTGAAGAATGTGTGGGTTCTTTCCAGCTTCTGGGTATTATAATTGGACTTCTTTGAATATAGTAGAGCATGTGTCCTGGTTATATATTGGAGCATCTTTTGGATACATGCCCAGAAGTGGTATTAGCCCTCTATCAGATGTAGGATTAGTAAAGATCATTTCCCAATCTGTTTGCTGCTGTTTTGTCCTACTGAGAGTGTCCCTTGATTTACAGAACCTTTGCAAATTTATGAGGTTGCATTTGTCTATTATTGATCTTAGAGGATAAGCCATTGGTGTTCTGTTCAGGAAAATTTCCCCTGTGCCCATATATTCGAGGCACTTCCCCCACTTTCTCTTCTATTAGTTTCAGTTTATCTGGTTGTATGTGGAGGTCCTTTATCCACTTAGACTTGAGCTTTGTACAAGATGATAGGAATTGATCAATTTGCATTCTTCTACATGTTCACCTCCAGTTGAACCAGCACCATTCGTTGAAAATTCTGTGTTTTTTCCACTAGATGGTTTTAGCTTTTGTGTCAAAGATCGAATAACCATGGTTGTGTGGATTCATTTCTGGGTCTTCAAGTTTATTCTACTGATCTACGTGCCTGGAGGCAGAACTAAAATCTGACAGTTACAGACACAGAGTAGACTTGACACCTCTGCCCCTGGGGCCGTCATTTATCTGGAAATTTTCAAAACCTTCGATGTTTTTCTTTACTTACAGACTTGATTTATGTTCTGTGACCAGTGGCAGCCTTAATAAATAGACCATATTTAAACACAAAATATAACTCCCCATTAGTAATTTTGATATATGGGTGTGTAAACCCAGTGTCAGAGTATGACTGACCAGAGAATTCCATAACATTCAGTGTGAGGTATTAACATTTTCTTACTATCTATGAAATTCTTTCACATGAATTTGTCTTATTTTGTTTTCTAGCTACAGTTTTGGAGTCTTTCAAGGACACCCAATAGAAAATAACTAAGAATGCAATGAGACAACCAAACAGTTCACTATCGATCCTTCATATATCACATCTCAGTATTTCCTGCTTGCTCCCTGGAAAATCTATTCCTCCTAGGATCAAGAAATATCAAATCATCTTTTAAAACATTCCCTTAAGTGGTGGGGACAATACATTTGTTGTTATTTTTGATCACTGCTACCTGTGATAAACAGTTTTCAACAAAGTTCTTTGCTGCTGAAGGAAGTAAACTCATTGCTACTGCAGGTGAAAACATAATTGCAGGTTTTAGGGGATGTGATTTTATCAGGCACATATCTCATCCACTACCTTCCTTTTAAGGCATACAACTTAGTCACTAAGACTAGAGTTCTGAGGATGTAATCCTTCCTGAGAGAGTAGTGAGAGGGTTTCTAATAGCTGCCTCCAAATGATGTTCATGAATGAAAGGTGGTTTCAACATGTGGTGATTACATGAAAAAATAAGGCATTAGATTAAAGTGGGTTGATAATAGAACTACAAAAGAATCAGAGACATTTCTGACAAAGGGTTCAGGCAGCAAAGAATGAGATCCTATACCTGCCCCTGATACTCCTGACTGAATAAAATCTTCACCCACAGTGGTAGCTGTGGCTTAATCCAAGTGACAATAAAACCTAAATTTCAAGGTATCTGAATTGCTTAACAATCACCCTGTTATTGATCCCCCACATCTAAAGACAGTTTGGAGTGATTTTATTATTGAACCTGTATTCTGTCAATGTTTTTGTACAAGTGTGTAATAAATATACAGGAAGCACCTAGGTTTGTGGAAAAGTGTGAATTTCTGGAATCTGACTCAAGAGAATTTCTCTAACTGTATGGATGAGGCAGGTGATATCAATAGTAGATCATGACTCCATTTCCACCTGTGTTCCTGGTGAGGACTGTTAGAAAACTAAGAGTACATAACATTGCTTATCAGCAGATTCATATCATATTTTCACTACCTTAAAATATCTTTGTTGAAAAGGGGCATATGTGAATTTATGAAGGGAAAAGAAAACTCTCCTTTCTGTTCTGCATTTCTGGTGCTTTAATACTGATCTAAACACTAAGGTCTTGCAAGTACATGCAAGAAAAATGGTATCTGAGAAACTGTATTAAATGTTACATGAATGGCTTCATCTCACAAACATGCCATTTAGTTTGCATGCTCAGCATCTGTCTACAAATTTGTGTCAATGCTATTAACTAGAAGAGTTTAGCTACTTATTTTGTATTTAAGGTTATTTTACAAAGTAATGCATTTGTTCATTTCCATACAACTTTCCTAGTATGTGGTTTCACCTTACCTTAGATAAAGGTTAGACATCTGATCAATGGATGCATAAGCATACAAAATCACAATGTGTAACATAATAGATATGGTAGCCTTTTAAAAATCAAGTTTATAGTTACCGGCATATATACCTGAAGCTTTCATGGACACATCAGGCTTGTCAATGATGTTTTCCACCAGAACATCTCTTTCCCACCCACATATGTAAAGCGTATAATAGAAAGAAGTATTGCAGCTTTAAAGGTGATTTTTCTTGGTTACAATCAATACCTCACTGCTCATAGTGACATAGAAGATGGATGCAGTTGGAGGAGGATAACTTCGGCTGCTTAGCTGCCTAAAAGATTTTCTTAGATGGGTGTGGCTGTCTCTAAGTCCTATAGAGAACTGGAAGATTTTAGTTTTCATAAGTCAACACCCATGACAGGAATATTTTTGTTATTGTTTTTGAATACTCCCTTCAGTTATAAAATTGCTCAGGAAAGTTTTTACTTCATATCCCTGTGCAACAATTGCTACTGGAGATGAAACATGCAGGTTTAATGGGAGGTGAGGTCACAGATTCAAGACTTATATCTCAGGCACTGATTTTTTTCTCCCTGCAGCTCACCTTCTGGTCATAGAAACCTTCAACCAAAATAAGCATCTTTTCAAAATAAGTAGCACTTTGATGGCCTCCAGCTACATTCTTTGAGGCAGTGTTTAGAAGCAAAAGATTATGGCAATCAATCTCACCTGAAAACCAAGTGAGTTTGTAACTGATATGACAAAACCTCATCTATCACAAAAAGCACTGAGAAACCTCATCTACGAACTGATAACTGAGGTCATAGGGCCATTAAACACTAGATCACCTACATAGGTGGGATTCCCCCACTCACACTGCTCTGATTTAATCTAAGTGACAATGATATTTAACTTTCAAATTACTGAGAGAGTTGTTTTAAAGCCATCTGTTGCTTCTCCCATCACAGATATCCTCCTCTGAATTATCAGCTACCAAGAAGTTGGCCCTGCAGAATCCCCATGCAAACTGGAAAGAGGGAAAGTAAAATAAGGGATCATTTATCCTAGACAGAGACTATTTAGTTCTCAGATGCTGAATTCCCTTTAATTCAATACACCTGGAAACAGTAATTGTATTCTTTCTGCAAGGCCAGATTGCTGAGATAATTATGAGGCAGAGTATCTCTTAAAGTCAGGCAAGACACCATAGATGAAGATTAGCATTGGTATTATATATTCTCAGTGCCACCAAATAAAACTGTCTCATCCCATTCTCACTTCCTTTATAAATTGCTGCCTTTTTTAAGTCACAAAATACACATCTGACATAATTGAATCAGAGCATGCTTTAAATTCAGCAACATGCTCCAGTCTCTTTTCATGCTGCACAGTATAGCTGCAAACCTAAAACTTGCATAAATATTAACATTAGTTTAATGTATACAAATTAATTGTTTCAATTTTATAATAGCAAGACCCTTCACACCAATACAGAGTAGTTATGGATACATGGCTCTGACAATAGTGTTATTTACCACTCTTCCTTCAATGCTAATGAAATTATCCACTGAGTTCACAATTAACATTTCACTGTGTCATCTGAGCAATGCTAATGCTGGGTATCCTTTCCAAGTATAATCTTGAGTTATTTCTTTTTCATAGCATATTAAAACATAGCATTTGTTTTATGCTGTTTTAAGTTCTATTTTATTTGTGATTGTAACATAATTATAAATAAATAATTATTTACCAATCTATAATTTGGATCATTTGCATCAATACATGCCTGTCAGGTGAGAGGTTTCAGCTTTATTTTGCTTCATACATTGAGATAACTTAATTTTAATTAATAATAAATTATAAATTTTATTAAAAATTAACAACACTCGATAAACATAGAATAAATATCACTGTGTGGCTCTTTCTTAGAGTAATAATATGTCCTGGATATTGTACATCTGCACTCGGTCATTTTTAAGTCCTAATTTGAACACTAACCAACCATGAATATAAAGGTATATAATCAAGAAAATCTCTTTACCTGTGTAGTATCAGTTGTAGCAGTGATTTTCAATACATTGAAATACATGAAAACATAAATGCTGCCTTCATAGCAGGTGAGTGTACACTGTAAAGTATCTACAGTTATAAAGCAACTCTTTGAAATAGCAGTTTACTCTAAAACCAAAAAAAGTAAAATAACCAAACCAAGAGACTACTTACGAATTGGGAAATTGAGTTTCACGTCGTACATTCAGCCTGTGATTAAAGTCTGGGCTTATATTACTTATGCACAACTTCAGGATCAGTAAACAAGAACTGAGAGAATGGCAGCCACTGGTGTGGCCATAGGGGTGATCTTCTTAGTTCAGATGGTGGTTGGAGTCCTAGGCAATTTTTCTCTCCTCTGCCATTATCTGTTTTTTCACCTCACTGGATGCAAGTTAAGGTTCACAGACTGGATCATGCAGCACTTGGTTGTAGCAAACCTTTTAACTTTGCTGTGTAATGGATTGCAACAGACAATGGGTGCCTTTGGCTTGAAAAACTTCCTTGATGATTTGGGGTGCAAACTACTTGTTTACCTTCACAGAGTAGGGAGGAATGTAATCATGAACAGCACCAGCTTCTTGAGTGTCTTCCAGGTCATCACAATTAGTCCTAAGTCCTCCAGATGGACAAATCTTACACTCAAATCTCCAAGTTTCATTGCTTCATGTGTATGCCTGAGCTGGATCTTGTCCTTCACTATAAACATTGCATTTCCTATGGACTTGACATCAAGATGGAGTCATAGAAACATCACAAGCCTTAAAGGTTTTGGGTACTGTTATTCTGTTCGTCAGTCCAAATCTCTGGACATGTTTCATGCAGTATTACTCACAGGCACAGATGTCATGTTCATGAAATTGATACTCTGTTCCATCCTTTACAGCACAAGCAGAGAATGAAGCACATTCACAGGAACAATTCTCCCCCCAGGTCGTCCCCTGAGTCAAAAGCCACAAAGACTATTCTGCTCTTGGTGAGCACCTTTCTCTGCTTTTATACACGCTCGTGTCTCTTCCAAGTCAATTTAGCTCTTATGTACAATCCAGATGGGTTCATGGTAAATCTGTCTGCACTCTCTTCTGTCTTCTGGTGGTTTCCCAGTTGTGAGTCCCTTTTTGATTATGAGCCTGGGCTCACGTAAAATCTCAATTTTTTTTGCTTATGTAAGAAATAGAATATAATAATTATATGGGCAAAAATAGATCGTTTATATTACTGATAAATTTATTCTTCGCTCACCAGTATACATGGAGTAATTGGTGCAATTGAACATAAGAAATGTGAGTATTATCTGCCACAGACTCACATATAAAACTTGCATGCTATATTGTAAGTATATTTGAGTATCTCAAATGATGTTTTACCATGAAGAATTATGTTTTTCACAAATTTTAAATACATTATAATAATAAAATAATGACAGTCTTATATGTAATTCAGATCAAAGTGCTTGATAGTTATCTTGTCATTTTTAGTTTTTACACTGGTATTTAGGCATCAACACCTAGAATTACAGTCTGAACATCTATTCCCCAAATGCAAGAGTACCCACCTTCATAAAAGAAACTTTACTAAATATCAAAGCATCCATCTTACCACATACAAAAATAGTGGAAGACTTCTTTTATTTTTTTACAATATTTTGCATTTTTATTAGATATTTTATGTATTTGTTTCAAATGTTATCCCCTTTTCCAATCCCCCCATCCCCTTTCTCCTGCTTCTATGAGGATGCTTCCACTCTCATCCACCTACTTCCACCTCAACACCCTGCCATTCCCCTACACTGGAAAAATGAGCCTTCACAGGACCATGGGCTTATCCTTCCGCTGATGCGAGTCAATGCCATCCTCTGCTACATATGCATCTGGAACCATGGGTTCCTTCAGGTGTACTCTTTGTTTGGTAGTTTAGTCCCTGGGAGCTCAGTGAAGTCTTGGTCAGTTGATGTTGTTCTTCCTATGGGGTTGCAAATTCCTTTAGCTCCTTCAGTCCTTTCTCTCACTCCTCCATTTGGGTCTCCATGCTTAGTCTGATGGTTAGCTGCAAGCATCCTCACCTGTATCAGTAAGATTCTGGCCGAGCCTCTCAGGAGACATCCATATCAGGCTCCTGTCAGCAAGTACTTCTTGTCATCAACAATAGTGACTGGGTTTGGCTGCTGCATATGGGACAGATTCCAGGTAGGCTAGTCTGTGTTCCACTCTTTGTCCCTGTATTTCCTCCCATGGGTATTTTGTTCCTTCTTCTAAGAAGGACTGAAGCATCCACATTTTGGTCTTCCTTCTTGAACTTCATATGGTCTGTGAATTGTATCTTGGGTATTCCAAGCTTTTGGGCTAATAACCACTTATCAGTAAATGCATACCATGTGTGATCTTTTGTGACCAGATTACCAAGAGCAATCTAAAGATTCTATTTAATTCCCTTCAAAGTTACCATACAGTTTTTATAGATCCGAAAGAGCAATTTCCACCTTCATATAAGAAACAAAACAAAAACAAACAGGGATAGCTGAAATAATCCTGAAAAATAAAATGACTTCTGGAGGAATCATCATCCCTGAGCAATAGTGATTAAAAAAACATATTGACATTGTGACAGAAACATATATTTTGATCATTTAAATAAAATCAAAGACCCAGAAATAAACCTGTACACCTATGGACACATGATATTTGATAATGAATCTAAACTATGCCATGGGAAAAAGAAAGCAACTTCAATAAATGGTACTGGTTTAACTGAATGTGTACATATACAAGAATGAAAAGAGATTCATCTTAATCAACTTGCACAAAACTCAAGATAAGTGGATCAAGGCCTCTCAACATAAAACTAGATACATTAAATCTCATAGAACGGAAAGTGGAAAATAACTCTGAAAAAAATTGGTACAGGAAGAAGTTTCCTAATCAGAACACAGTGTCCCAGGCTCTAAGATCAATAATTTATAATTGGTACCTCATGAAACCAAAAAAAAACAAAACTGTAAGGCAAATACACTGTCAATAGGACAAAACAGAAGTCTACGGATTGGGAAAGGCTCTTCACTATACCTACATCTGAGGGAGGGCTAATATCCAAGATTTACAAGGGACTCAAGAGTTTAGACACCAACAACCTAAAACCCTATATAAAAGTGGGGTACAGAGTTAAGAAGAGAATTTTCAACAAACGTATATCAAATAGCCAAGGAGCATTTAAAGAAATGTTCACAGTCCTTAGCCATCAGGGAAATGGAAATCAAAACAATGCTGATATTACATCTTGGACCTGTCAGAATTGCTAAGATAAAAAAAAACTCAAGAGAGAACATATGGTGGTGATAAGAATCTGGAGCAAAGGAAACACTCCTCCATTGCTGGTAGGAGTGCAAACTTATTCAACCCATTTGGAAATCGATTTGGTGAGTTTTTTGGTTTTTTTTCCTTTTATTTTTAGAAACCTAGGAATAATTCTACCTTAAGACCCAGATCTACCATTCCTGGCCATATACCCAAAAGATGCTCCATCATTCCACAAAGACACTTTCTCAATTGTGTTCTTAACAGCTCTATTCATAATAGCCAGAAACTGGAAACAAACTGCATGTACTTTAAAGGAAGAATAGATAAAGAAAATATGGTGCATCCATACAATGAAATAATGTTCAGTTATTAAGTATAAAAATCATCAGATCCTATTACAAAAGTCTATATTCAACAAAACTGGAAAATCTACAGGAAATTGACAATTTTCTAGACAAATACCAGGAAACAATGTTAAATCTGGAACAGATAAACCATCTAAACAATCCCATAACTCCTAAAGGAATAGAAGTAGTTATTAAAAGTCTCCCAACCAAAAAGAGCTCAGGACCAGATGGGTTTAGTCCAGAATTCTATCAGACCTTCATAGAAGACCTCATACCAATACTGTCCAAAGTATTCCACGAAATAGAAACAAATGGAGCACTACGCAATTCCTTCTATGAAGCCACAATTATGCTTATACCTAAATCACACAAAAGAGAACTTCAGACCACTTTTGCTTATGAATATCGATGCAAAAATACTCAATACAATTCTTATAAACCAAATCCAAGAATAAATCAAAACGATCATCCATCATGATCTAGTAGACTTCATCCCAGGGATTTAGGGATGGTTTAATATATGAAAATGCATCAACACAATCCACAATATAAACAAACTCAAAAATAAAAACCACATGATCATTTCATTAGATACTGAGTAAGCATTTGACAAAATTCAACACCCCTTCATGATAAAAGTCCTAGAAAGATCAGGAATTCAAGGCCCATACCTAAACATAGTAAAAGCAATATGCAGCAAACCCGTAGTCAATATTAAACTAAATGGAGAAAAACTTGAAGCAGTCCCACTGAAATCAGGGACTAGACAAGGCTGCCTACTTTCTTCCTAGTTATTCAATATAGTACTCGAAGTCCTAGCAAGAGCAATCAGACAACAAAAGGAGGTTGAGCCCCCAGTGTAGGGGAATGTCCAGGGTGGGCATGAAGGTGTGGCAGATGGGGAAGGGAACAACCTTATAGAAGAAGGGGTAGGGGATAAGGCTTACGGAAAGGGAATAACATTTGAAATGTAAATAAAATTATCCAATTAACAAAAAAGAACAACAACAACAACAACGATAAAAATACTGTCTGGTGCTTTCCATCCGTGATGACGCAGGTGGACAGGAAAAAGAGAGCACAACCAAAGAGCAATCATTGGCAGTCAACAGAGCCAATTGCCTGGACCATAGGATGGATGCATTTGGGTGGCTTAACTAGGAAGCTGTGGGAGCTGGGCGAGATGGCCATTTCTGGCACTGATCAAGGAGCAAGTGGAGACAAGGAGAGCTAGACATGGGAGCTGAGTGAGACAAGGGTGGTTGTTGGTGGCTTGGTGGAACTACAAGTGAGAGGTTAAAAGAGCTCAGGCAGAGCTCCCATGAAGGAGCAAGCTTGGCTTATAAAATTACATGCAACAAATTTTGAAGGCAAATTGAGGGAGCTGCAGAATGTCATCCTGAATGAGATAACCCAGACATCAAAAGATATGCATGGTATGTACACGTTTATAAATACATATCAGCAATAAAAAACACAGTACCCATGCTCCACTACACTCCAGAGACCCAACAATAAGCTAAATAAAAAGGAAGTCTTAAATTTCTTTATTTCTTCCTTGAACTAGTTATCATTGAGTTGACTGTTGTTCAACTTCCATGTATTCGTGGGCCTTCTCTCGTTTTGATGTTATTGAAGACTGGCTGTAGTCCACGGTGATCTGATAGGATGCATGGTAATATTTCAATCTTCTTGTATCTGTTGAGGCCTGTTTTGTGACCCATTATATCATCAATTTTGCAGAAGGTACTGTGAGGTGCAGAGAAGAAGGTTTATTCTTTTTTTTTTTTTGGATGAAATGTTCTATAAATATATGCTAAGTCCATTTGGTTCAATATTTCTGTTAGATTCTCTGTGTCTCTGTTTAATTTATGTTTCTATGATCTGTCCTTTAATGAGAGTAAGGTGTTGAAATCTACTATTATTGTATGAGATACAATGTGTGCTTTGAGCTTACTAAGGTTTCTTTTATGAATGTAGGTGCCTTTGCATTTGGAGCATAGATATTCAGAATTGAGAGTTCATCTTGGTTGATTCTTCCTTTGATGAATATGAAGTGTCCTTCTTTATCTCTTTTGATGACTTTTCGTTGAAAGTCGATTTTATTCGATATTAGAATGGCTACTCCAGCATGTTTCTTGGGACCATTTGCTTGGAAAGTTGTTTTACTCTCAGGTAGTGTCTGTCTTTGTCTCTGAGGTGTGTTTCCTGAATGCAGCAAAATGTAGGGTCCTCTTTACATATCCAGTCTTTTAGTCTGTGTCTTTTTATTGAGGAACTGAGTCAACTGATGTTATGAGATATTAAGGAATAGTGATTGTTGTTTCCTCTTATTTTTGTTCTTAGAGGTGGAATTACGTTTGTGTGTCTCTCTTCTTTTGGTTTCATTGCAAGGAACATTCTTGCTTTTTCTAGGGTATAGTTTACCTCTTTGTGTTGGTGTTTTTCATGTATTATCCTTTGTAGGGCTGGATTTGTAGTAAGATTTTGTGCAAATTTAGTTTTGTCATGGAATATCTTTGTTTCTTGAGGATCTTCGAGCTTTCATAGTCTCTTGTGTGAAATCTGGCATAATTCTGACAGGTCTGCTTTTCTATGTTATATGACCTTTTTCCCTTACTGCTTTTAATATTCTTTCTTTGTTTTGTGTGTTTGGTGTTTTGACTATATGTGGTAGGTGGAATTTCTTTTCTGGTTCAATCTATTTGGAGTTGTAGGGGCTTCTTATATGTTTATGTCACCTCTTTCATTGGGTTATGGGAATTTTCTTCTATAATTTTGTTGAAGGTATTTACTGGCCCTGTAATTTGGGAATGTTCACTTTCTTCTATAACTATTATTCTTAGATTTGATATTCTCATTGTGTCCTAGATTTCCTGGATGTATTTGTTAGGAGCTTTTTGTTTTGTTTTGTTTTACATTTTCTTTGACTATTATGTCAATGTTTTGTATGGTATCTTCTGCCCCTGAGATTCTTTCTTCTATCTCTTCAATTCTTTTGGCATCTATGACTCTAGTGATGCTAAATGGTCTTGGTTTCTGTTGCTTAGGCTCCTTTGCTTGCCTCTCATCATCTGATTATCTCTGGTTTTAGTTGATCTTGCTGTGACAGTGACTTGACACTCCTTAAGCCTGTGTGTCAGCACTCCTGGAGTCTGGCTTTCTTTCAGCAGAATCTGGGTACAGAGTGCTGTATCACAGGTTTAGCTCTAGGTACAAGTGGAAACCAGAAGGATCCTGTTGCTGACTGCTCCTAGGTTTCTCTGCCTAGAGAGCACTAGGCAGGTTCCTCTTTGGCCAGGAATGGAAACAGAAGTGGTAGTCTTCCCTGAGATCTCATTATTGTCTGCGCTCCTGAGACTACAGCTCTCTTCCCATGGGATCTAGGTACAGAGAGCTGTGGGACCTGGTTTGTTCAAGGACGAGGCAGAAACCTGAAGGATCCTTTCCTCGACAACTAAGTTCCTGTGTCTAGAGGGCTCCAGGTGGGTTTGTCTTGGGCCAGGAATATGAGCAGGAGTGATGGTCTCCCTTGATCTCTCAAGATTGTATGCACTTCTGCAGTTCTAGGTATAATATTAATGTTTCTTACAATAATCCTGATGTTAAATATGGATAGAATTAGGAAGGAAAACAAGCAATTGTTTTGTTAATTAGATTCTATAAAGTTTAATGATGTGTGTACAGGATATTTTCTCAACACTAAATATTCTTATTGCAAGATATATTGGATAAATAATCTGAAATAAAATTAATATTTAAATGTAAATAATTCATGAAAATTGTAGCCTGATATGGTAGCCTAAGGAAAAAGATGGTTTGTGCTGTAGCCTAGTGAAGGGTTGTCATATTTACAGGCAGTATAGGAGATCATAGTGTTTTAAAGATGTTTTGATAATCTTTCTTAAAATCTGCCTCACCGGTGGGAAAGAGACCTCACCGCCTGGTCAGGTGGGCACTCCTAAGGCTGCAGAGCAGAAGAGACCACCAACACTGCCCACCCCCGCGCACATCCCTGGCCCAAGAGGAAACTGTATAAGGCCTCTGGGCTCCCGTAGGGGAGGGCCCAGGAGCGGCAGGACACCTGCCTGAGACACCGCTAGAACCTGAAGGAAACAGACCGGATAAACAGTTCTCTGCACCCAAATCCCATGGGAGGGAAAGCTAAACCCTCAGAGAGGCAGACACGCCTGGAAAACCAGAAGAGACTGCACTCTGCATACACATCTCGGACGCCAGAGGAAAACACCAAAGGCCATCTGGAACCCTGGTGCACTGAAGCTCCCGATAAGGGGCGGCGCAGGTCTTCCTGGTTGCTGCCGCCGGAGAGAGCCCGTGGGCAGCACCCCTTGAGCAAACTTGAGCCTCGGGACCACAGGTAAGACCAACCTTTCTGCTGCAAGAAAGCTGCCTGGTGAACTCAAGACACAGGCCCACAGGAACAGCTGAAGACCTGTAGAGAGGAAAACTACACGCCCGAAAGCAGAACACTCTGTCCCCATAACTGACTGAAAGAGAGGAAAAGAGGTCTACAGCACTCCTGAAACACAGGCTTATAGGACAGTCTAGCCACTGTCAGAAATAGCAGAACAAAGTAACACTAGAGATAATCTGATGGCGAGAGGCAAGCGCAGGAACCCAAGCAACAGAAACCAAGACTACATGGCATCTCAGAGCCCAATTCTCTCACCAAAGCAAGCACAGAATATCCAAACACATCAGATAACCAAGATCGAGTTTCAAAATCATATTTGATCATGATGCTGGAGGACTTCAAGAAAGACATGAAGAACTCCCTTAGGGAAACACAGGAAAACATTAATAAACAAGTAGAAGCCTACAGAAAGGAATCGCAAAAATCCGTGAAAGAATCGCAAAAATCCCTGAAAGAATTCCAGGAAAACACAATCAAACAGTTGAAGGAACTAAAAATGGAAATAGAAGCAATCAAGAAAGAACACATGGAAACAACCCTGGATATAGAAAACCAAAAGAAGAGACAAGGAGCTGTAGATACAAGCCTCACCAACAGAATACAAGAGATGGAAGAGAGAATCTCAGAAGCAGAAGATTCCATAGAAATCATCGACTCAACTGTCAAAGATAATGTAAAGCAGAAAAAGCTACTGGTCCAAAACATACAGGAAATCCCGGACTCAATGAGAAGATCAAACCTAAGGATAATAGGTATAGAAGAGAGTGAAGACTCCCAGCTCAAAGGACAAGTAAATATCTTCAACAAAATCATAGAAGAAAACTTCCCTAACCTAAAAAAAGAGATACCCATAGGCATACAAGAAGCCTACAGAACTCCAAATAGATTGGACCAGAAAAGAAACACCTCCTGTCACATAATAGTCAAAACACCAAACGCACAAAATAAAGAAAGAATATTAAAAGCAGTAAGGGAAAAAGGTCAAGTAACATATAAAGGCAGACCTATCAGAATCACACCAGACTTCTCGCCAGAAACTATGAAGGCCAGAATATCCTGGACTGATGTCATACAGACCCTAAGAGAACACAAATGCCAGCCCAGGTTACTGTATCCTGCAAAACTCTCAATTAACATAGATGGAGAAACCAAGATATTCCATGACAAAACCAAATTTACACAATATCTTTCTACAAATCCAGCACTACAAAGGATAATAAATGGTAAAGCCCAACATAAGGAGGCAAGCTATACCCTAGAAGAAGCAAGAAACTAATTGTCTTGGCAACAAAAGAAAGAGAATGAAAGCACACAAACATAACCTCACATCCAAATATGAATATAACGGGAAGAAATAATCACTATTCCTTAATATCACTCAACATCAATGGCCTCAACTCCCCAATAAAAAGACATAGATTAACAAACTGGATACGCAACGAGGACCCTGCATTCTGCTGCCAACAGGAAACACACCTCAGAGACAAAGACAGACATTACCTCAGAGTGAAAGGCTGGAAAACAATTTTCCAAGCAAATGGTCAGAAGAAGCAAGCTGGAGTAGCCATTCTAATATCAAATAAAATCAATTTTCAACTAAAAGTCATCAAAAAAGATGAGGAAGGTCACTTCATATTCATCAAAGGAAAAATCCACCAAGATGAACTCTCAATCCTAAATATCTATGCCCCAAATACAAGGGCACCTACATATGTAAAAGAAACCTTACTAAAGCTCAAAACACACATTGCACCTCACACAATAATAGTGGGAGATTTCAACACCCCACTCTCATCAATGGACAGATCATGGAAACAGAAATTAAACAGAGATGTAGACAGACTAAGAGAAGTCATGAGCCAAATGGACTTAACGGATATTTATAGAACATTCTATCCTAAAGCAAAAGGATATACCTTCTTCTCAGCTCCTCATGGTACTTTCTCCAAAATTGACCATATAATTGGTCAAAAAACGGGCCTCAACAGGTACAGAAAGATAGAAATAATCCCATGCATGCTATCGGACCACCACGGCCTAAAACTGGTCTTCAATAACAATCAAGGAAGAATGCCCACATATACTTGGAAATTCAACAATGCTCTACTCAATGATAACCTGGTCAAGGAAGAAATAAAGAAAGAAATTAAAAACTTTTTAGAATTTAATGAAAATGAAGGTACAACATACCCAAGCTTATGGGACACGATGAAGCTGTGCTAAGAGGAAAACTCATAGCACTGAGTGCCTGCAGAAAGAAACAGGAAAGAGCATATGTCAGCAGCTTGACAGCACACCTAAAAGCTCTAGAACAAAAAGAAGCAAATACACCCAGGAGGAGTAGAAGGCAGGAAATAATCAAACTCAGAGCTGAAATCAACCAAGTAGAAACAAAAAGGACCATAGAAAGAATCAACAGAACCAAAAGTTGGTTCTTTGAGAAAATCAACAAGATAGATAAACCCTTAGCCAGACTAACGAGAGGACACAGAGAGTGCGTCCAAATTAACAAAATCAGAAAGTAAAGGGGAGACATAACTACAGATTCAGAGGAAATTCAAAAAATCATCAGATCTTACTATAAAAACCTATATTCAACAAAACTTGAAAATCGGCAGGAAATGGAGAATTTCCTAGACAGATACCAGGTATCGAAGTTAAATCAGGAACAGATAAACCAGTTAAACAACCCCATAACTCCTAAGGAAATAGAAGCAGTCATTAAAGGTCTCCCAACCAAAAAGAGCCCTGGTCCAGATGGGCTTAGTGCAGAATTCTATCAAACCTTCATAGAAGACCTCATACCAATATTATCCAAACTATTCCACAAATTGAAACAGATTGATCACTACCGAATACCTTCTACGAAGTCACAATTACTCTTATACCTAAACCACACAAAGACACAACAAAGAAAGAGAACTTCAGACCAATTTCCCTTATGAATATCGACGCAAAAATACTCAACAAAATTCTGGCAAACCGAATCCAAGAGCACATCAAAACAATCATCCACCATGACCAGGTAGGCTTCATCCCAGGCATGCAGGGATGGTTTAATATATGGAAAACCATCAACGTGATCCATTATATAAACAAACTGAAAGAACAAAACCATATCATCATTTCATTAGACGATGAGAAAGCATTTGACAAAATTCAACACCCCTTCAGGATAAAAGTCCTGGAAAGAATAGGAATTCAAGGCCCATACCTGTACATAGTAAAAGCCATATACAGCAAACCAGTTGCTAACATTAAACTAAATGGAGAGAAACTTGAAGCAATCCCACTAAAATCAGGGACTAGACAAGGCTGCCCACTCTCTCCCTACTTATTCAATATAGTTCTTGAAGTTCTAGCCAGAGCAATCAGACAACAAAAGGAGGTCAAGGGGATACAGATCGGGAAAGAAGAAGTCAAAATATCACTATTTGCAGATGATATGATAGTATATTTAAGTGATCCCAAAAGTTCCACCAGAGAACTACTAAAGCTGATAAACAACTTCAGCAAAGTGGCTGGGTATAAAATTAACTCAAATAAATCAGTTGCCTTCCTCTATACAAAAGAGAAACAAGCCGAGAAAGAAATTAGGGAAACGACACCCTTCATAATAGACCCAAATAATATAAAGTACCTCGGTGTGACTTTAACCAAGCAAGTAAAAGATCTGTACAATAAGAACTTCAAGACACTGAAGAAGGAAATTGAAGAAGACCTCAGAAGATGGAAAGATCTCCCATGCTCATGGATTGGCAGGATTAATATAGTAAAAATGGCCATTTTACCAAAAGCGATCTACAGATTCAATGCAATCCCCATCAAAATACCAATCCACTTCTTCAAAGAGTTAGACAGAACAATTTGCAAATTCATCTGGAATAACAAAAAACCCAGGATAGCTAAAGCTATCCTCAACAATAAAAGGACTTCAGGGGGAATCACTATCCCTGAACTCAAGCAGTATTACAGAGCAATAGTGATAAAAAAACTGCATGGTATTGGTACAGAGACAGACAGATAGACCAATGGAATAGAATTGAAGACCCAGAAATGAACCCACATACCTATAGTCACTTGATTTTTGACAAAGGAGCCAAAACCATCCAATGGAAAAAAGATAGCATTTTCAGCAAATGGTGCTGGTTCAACTGGAGGGCAACATGTAGAAGAATGCAGATCGATCCAGGCTTATCACCCTGTACAAAGCTTAAGTCCAAGTGGATCAAGGACCTCCACATCAAACCAGACACACTCAAACTAATAGAAGAAAAACTAGGGAAGCATCTGGAACACATGGGCACTGGAAAAATTTTCCTGAACAAAACACCAATGGCTTACGCTCTAAGATCAAGAATCGACAAATGGGATCTCATAAAACTGCAAAGCTTCTGTAAGGCAAAGGACACTGTGGTTAGGACAAAACGGCAACCAACAGATTGGGAAAAGATCTTTACCAATCCTACAACAGATAGAGGCCTTATATCCAAAATATACAAAGAACTCAAGAAGTTAGACTGCAGGGAAACAAATAACCCTATTAAAAATGGGGCTCAGAGCTAAACAAATAATTCACAGCTGAGGAATGCCGAATGGCCAAGAAACACCTAAAGAAATGTTCAACATCTTTAGTCATAAGGGAAATGCAAATCAAAACAACCCTGAGATTTCACCTCACACCAGTGAGAATAGCTAAGATCAAAAACTCAGGAGACAGCAGATGCTGGCGAGGATGTGGAGAAAGAGGAACACTCCTCCATTGTTGGTGGGATTGCAGACTGGTACAACCATTCTGGAAATCAGTCTGGAGGATCCTCAGAAAACTGGACATTGAACTGCCTGAGGATCCAGCTATACCTCTCTTGGGCATATACCCAAAAGATGCCCCAACATATAAAAAAGACACATGCTCCACTATGTTCATTGCAGCCTTATTTATAATAGCCAGAAGCTGGAAAGAACCCAGATGCCCTTCAACAGAGGAATGGATACAGAAAATGTGGTACATCTACACAATGGAATATTACTCAGCTATCAAAAACAATGCCTTTATGAAATTCATAGACAAATGGTTGGAACTGGAAAATATCCTGAGTGAGGTAACCCAATGACAGAAAAACACACATGGTATGCACTCATTGATAAGTGGCTATTAGCCCAAATGCTTGAATTACCCTAGATGCCTAGAACAAATGAAACTCGAGACGGATGATCAAAATGTGAATGCTTCACTCCTTCTCTAAAAGGGGGAACAAGAATACCCTTGGCAGGGAATAGAGAAGCAAAGATTAAAACAGAGACAGAAGGAACACCAATTCAGAGTCTGCCCCACATGTGGCCCATATATACATCTACAGCCACCCAATTAGACAAGATGGATGAAGCAAAGAAGTACAGGCCGACAGGAGCCGGATGTAGATCTCTTCTGAGAGACACAGCCAGAATACAGCAAATACGGGGGCAAACGCCAGCAGCAAACCATTGAACTGACAATAGGACCCCTGTTGGAGGAATCAGAGAAAGAACTCAAAGAGCTTGATGGGCTCGAGACCCCTTATGAACAAAAATGCCAAGCAACTAGAGCTTCCAGGGAGTAAGCCCCTACCTAAAGACTATACATGGACTGACCCTTGACTCTGACCTCATAGGTAGCATTGAATATCCTTGTCAGATTACCAGTGGAAGGGGAAGCCCTTGGTCCTGCTAAGACTAAACCCCCAGTGAACATGATTGTTGGGGGGAGGGTGGCAATGAGGGAAAGGGGGGGAGAGGAACACTCATAAAGAAGGGGAGAGGGAGGGATTAGGGGGATGTTTGCCTGGAAACCGGGAAAGGGAACAACATTCAAAATGTAAATAAGAAATATTCAAGTTAATAAAAAATAAAATAAAATAAAATAAAATAAAAGAGCCAGAAGTATAAATCCGTCATAACAAAGTGTTTTTCAAACAGGAGAGAAAAGTTCCATATGTAAATCCCCAACAGGTGTGAATTCATAAACAATAATTTACAATAACAACCAGCAAAAATCTATTGTACATAAGAGCAGATCTGGTCATGTTCGAACTAATCTGAACACTTATTGGCAGTTGATGGTTATTGCAGAATAAATTCACTTTTCTCCAGGGATATGATTCTTGAAGAGTTAATGATGACACAGTAGATGATCTTACATCCATGCTTTTATAGCCAATAATAAGTAAATAAGTGATAATAAAATGCACATGATTTGTGTGGGATAAATAGTACAAAGATGTGTGATGAATTAGAAGCGAGGGAATGGATGGTGTTTTTGATAAAATTATATTCTCTGTATTAGGTAATATTAAATATACTGAGACATAATATTAACAAAAACAAGACAATGGTGCAATGTATTTTAACAATTTTCAATTATTAGATAAACTGATATTGATTGAAAGAAAAATTCAAAATGTAAAAAAATAATGATACATCCTGTTTTCATGATGCAAGGAAATAGGTCATCTATGGGAGAAGCAAGTACCTCTTACCACTGAGAGATATCTCCATGATGTGATGTTATGTTTTAAACTATATCATTATTTATTCAATAGCCTTTTTCTTCACTCAAATTGGTCTTTAAACAACTATTAACAATACAGAGAATGTACAGTTATATTGTAAGTTTTATTAAATTTGCAGTTCTATTAAGTCTATGGTTAGACTCATGCCTAGTAACTAGGCAAATGAGACTCAGTCAAAGTCACCTTCTAAAATTCCATCAAATATTAGGGCCATAACTGTCAAATCATGAAAACATGGAACACAGTTGCACATTTTTTCTTTTATCCAGTTTCTTGCTATAAACACACCATAAGAATGTGGTTTTGTGGGAACCCTTTCTCTTCAGGAATTCCTAGTTTTGCTAAAGAAAATTTTCTAGAGCTGCTTGACAAGAAAATATTGTTCTATATTTGCTACTTTCAGGTTCTATAGTGCATGCTGTAGTCCTGCCAATAATTTCAGGACATTCCAACATTCACGTCTGAGACTTTCATTAATCCTGGAAGCAACACAATTTATAACACAGAAAGATGGCCACTCCAGATATTGCTTCACATTCTATATCCAAGTGGTTTTGAATGATTAGAAGAAACATTTGAATGTTTCTACTAAGAGAAAAGCCCAGGTAATCATTATCTTAGAAAAAAGAAGTACTGTTGCATAAAATGGGAAAAAGTCAATATCTTTGTACCCATAGATGAATTTTTGAATGAAGAAGACTCAGTTTCACGTTTTGTTTATCATTGCAGTGGCTCTGCAATACATCTACCCAAAATAACTTTTGATTCTACCATGACTTACATTTGGTCACATTTTATTGTATTAACATTTCCTGGGTTCCATGAGTAAATACATTTTTTACATCTGACATGATACACATGACTGATGAAAGTAGGAATTCCACCCAAGTAGAATTTTATCATCCTGTGTTTGTTAGACTGACTTACAGGAACATGGATGAAGGGTGAATGGCCACACACATCCTCATTCTTGGCTAATTGCCATTCGTCATACCTGATGAATGAATACCTGATAGAAGCTGCCTCATGGAATTCCACTTTCCAAGTGGAAATCATATGTATTCTACCATCTTCAAAGAATACATTCACCTATGGGGGGAGTCAGAATAAAAAATGTGGAAACAGAGGAGATATTCCAAAAGCCTTCCATATCTCCTTCTAGCAACCAATCTTCACAACTTTGCTACTTTCCCAATGGATTTAATATTCTTTACATTGTGTTCATTTTCTCTGTGTGTTACATAATAGAAGAAGCCTAGTATTTTTTATATCAGCACCTTATTTCAGGCCATGATTTCCAGCCCATATATACCAATACTTCATTCCAAAATGCTGCAGGATAAACATACTAGACCCAAAAGAAAAAGTACAATAGCACAGGGCAGAATTATCTGAAACTAGCTTCCATACAACAGGAAAGGAAACCAAAAATTGATAAAAAGGAATCTATGACCATACCACACTGCTGTGCCTAATATTGTGTGATCCCATATGTGTAGCATGTTTATGCTTAGCTCCTATGTCAATGGGAGACACCCAGAACTGCATGATTGTATCAAGTTTCTGCAAACCAACTGAAAGTATAAGCAGAGAGAACATACAACCCCTATAACCAGAGAAAATATTTGCTAGTTGTACCTCCTTCAGTAACAACTTATGCTATTTAAAGAATTAAGACATATCAAAAATAATTACTATGCTTTGCCAGGAAGAAACATTTCACATTTCTCTAATACTAATATGACATCGATGTTAATAATGATGTGCTCTCTAGATTTTGCCTTTAAACTGTGTCCCTGAGCTTGAGCACCAGGTGATTTTTTAGATTTAAAAGCCCCTCTTGGTCTGGCCATCAATTCAAACCATAGGTTTAATCCATGTGGTTAGCAATAATTATCGTGTGTGTGTGTCCTGTGATTATATCACAAGGAATCCCCCAAAATAAACAATTTAAAAGAATATCTAACAGGTATATAGAAATTATTCCCAGGTATATTTGCCTTATTTCTTTATCTCTCATGACTAAATTGACTGAGGGCAAATAGGAAATGCCTAAATTCATGTACATGTGAAAATGCACGTGTGGAAGAAACAGTGAGACATACACAGCGTCTTTAAATAAAGCGTTTCCTGATAACTTCAGGAATACTGCATGCTTCTGGGATTCATGTGCAGGACACAGACTCACATTTTCTGCAATATTCTCTTAAGGGATCAAGCAATAACTTGCAATTGTTTTGTGAAGAATATTACACTAAGGGCATCTTTGTAAAAGTTTTATTGCTCCACACAGCTGCTGCATACTTGCTACATTCACTGGTGAAATGGTAATTGCAATTCTGAGAGGAAGTGAGGTCATGGAATCACAGAGCCATATACCAGGTACTGTCTCACTCCCTTTAGCACATATCCTGTGCTGAAAGACTATGGAACTGAAATCAGTATCACGGAAAAGATCTAGAATTGTGTGTTTTACATTGCAGTCTACAAGCAGAATTTGTAAGGGCAATCCTGTGTCAAGAGTGTGGGTAAGTGCCCCTAACAAAAAGGGAGTAGGAATAGAACCTGGGTGTATATTGAAGCTAGCAATGACAGAAAGACACTTCCAAGAAATAAAGTAAATTGTCAGAGCTCTAGACACTCTGAATTCGTGAATTATAATTTAATATGTTCTATAGTGACAGAACTTACATAGTAAAGAAAACTGTGTTAAAAGGTTGTCTCAAAATCAACTAAAAGGATTTAAATGCTATTGTAAAGAACAGAAATGATCAGAATAGAGGAGGGTGAATATGGTTAATAATCTGTACTGTTTTCTGAACAATGATAATGTACTCATTTTGATGCTTTTAGTGTTTGTATACATAGGTAACTGCTAATAGTGATAGATGTATGACTGCATGTGAATGCAGTTAATATAATACAACATTCAGATATTCCAAACCCTCCCATTGTACCATTGGTTTATGAAACAGTTGCAGTTTAAATGTTTTAAATTATAGAAAGACGGACGCATGTAACAAAATAAAAATACACATGGAAACATAATATTATATTAATTATTTGTTAGTGTTATTAATTATATATCATTAATATAAGATATTGATACATTTAATTACATTATGTGAATTATAAAATATATTCATATTGGTGTTAGAGTATTCCTGATGATTTTTTCTTGGGAAAAGAACTACTATTAACTTATAAGATTATTGAAATTATTCTTAGAAATGATTGCCAATGTGTTAATGGAAATATGCTTTTTCCTAATTTGGGGTAAAACAAAATAAATGGAAATAATAATTGTATATCTTTTGCAAATACAAATGGTGTTGGATCCCTTGAATAATTTTTCTTTGTTTATAGAAAAGGACAGTGAACTAAATGCTGTCTGCCTGAGGCCAGCTATAAGATAGTGTATAGTTTTCTAAACAATGATATCAATTGGAACAATTAAACTACCCTAATGTAATAATTTAGTACTAAGAAGTGTAAATATATGTAAATCTAGATATATAGAATACGTTTTGACATCATAAAATCTCATCTGTGAACTGGAAGTGATCTTAAAGCAACAGTCTAAAAAAGTCCACATTTACACACTTCACAACTTAGACAAATTTCATCTTTTACACACAGTGTTTCATGTACATCTTATAAATTTCCCCACTCTTACACCAATAGACAATATGTTTAGCTTCTGCTCATGTTCATCAGGAGTTAGACATGTGATCTGAGCATGATCACAAATTATTTCTATCACACTCTATCCTAAATGTATTGGTGTTTATTTGCTCACATTGAATACATGTCATTGTTTTTAGCAATTCAGTAAAATGCTAACCTGTGTTCCTCACATGGAGCCAGGAAAGATTTTCTGAAATCATACAGGTATCATATGTCCTCAAATTCGGACATAATTCATGTTGAGTCAAATTATATCACATAGTGTGAAGTTGATGGAAATTTTCACTCATAATGTTTATTGACTGGCTAAATAGAGCTCCACATTCATGTGTGCACATGAAGCAACAGAGAGTGAAACTCAGCAGCACTGTAGAATAAGCAACTATGTGTAACTACAGTGTTTGAAGAAGCCAGAGAACAGGAGTCAGAAGAGTGAGCTATATTTTTCCATGCTCTCCCTATTGCCATTCAGCCAGGTTCATGCCCTTACTTAACCTACAGTCAGAACATGAGTTTACAAATCCTTAACCCCTCTCTGCCATAGGCACTTTTATTTATAAGCTGCTGATAAGTGGATAAGT
Source organism: Rattus norvegicus (assembly GCF_021556685.1). Taxonomy (NCBI): domain Eukaryota; kingdom Metazoa; phylum Chordata; class Mammalia; order Rodentia; family Muridae; genus Rattus; species Rattus norvegicus. The sequence goes on from NC_141534.1 coordinate 71,631,836, forward strand.
TGAATTCCATGAACTATGGCCAGGATAATTGGCATTGGGAAAGGGAAGGGGTGGTGGGGAGGGAGTGGGAGAGAGAAAGAGGGGGGAGGAGGGAGAGAGTTGATCAGAGAGGAAAAAGGAAAACAGCACTTCTCTGGGCTTTATAAATTCACATTTATGATCTGCTCACAGATGGAAGCATGCTCATGTTATCAACTCTGATGTCATAAAGGTAGCCCTTTCTTAATGGTGCATGCTTTAAGAATCATAAAAAAACATCTGCAAAACTTGCATTGATACAAATGGTCACTGGCTTTAGTGGCACTGTTATGGAAATAAAATTTGAAATTTTGTTAGGACAGATATGCCATTAATGCCTCATGTTCCCCTCCTTGATCCTTAGGTTCAGACATCAGGAAATGATGAGATGACAGCCAGGAATATGGCTCTAGGTATAATCTTCTTATCACAGACTGCATTTGGACTTCTGAGTAATTCTTCTGTCTTCTTCAGTTACTTAGTGATTTACTTCTCAAGGTACAAGCTGAACTCCACAGACTGGATTTTGAATTATATAGTTGTAGCCAACTTCTTAACTCTGCTGTGTAAAGGAGTGCCACAGACAATGGCAGCTTTTGGGCTTAAAGATTTTCTAAGTGATTTTGGGTGCAATCTCCTCTTTTACTTTCATAAAATGGGCAGGAGTACATGTATTTGCAGCAGCAGTTTGCTGAGTGTCTTCCAAGCCAACACCATCAGCAACAGGAACTTCAGGTGGGAAGAGTTTAAAACCAAATCATCCAAGGTCAGTGGCTTCTTTCTTTGTCTTTGCTGCATTCTGAACATCCTCATGAATACTTATAATCTCTTTTACATGAGTGGAAAATTGTGCTACAGAAATGTGACAATTCTACAAGACTTTGGCTTCTGCACTGCTTGTCTTGACAAAACTGGACAAATCTTGTATACTGTATTCCTTCCTCTCCCTGATGCTGTGTATCTGGGACTCTTGGTCTGGGCCAGCATATCTACTGTTCTCATCTTGCACAGGCACAAGCAGAAAATGGAGCACATTCCCAGAAACAAACATTCTTCACAATCATCCACTGAGTCCAGGGTTATAAAAACCATCCTTCTTCAATTGAGTACATTTATGTTCTTTTATATAATTTCCTGCCTCTTTCAACTATTTCTGTCTTTCTTTCATAATCCCAGCTGGTTACTCATAAACACATCCATAGTCATCTCTGGGTGTTTCCCAGCTGTAAGTCCCTTTCTGCTCATGAACCACTACTCCATAGCATCTAGCCACTGTGTTCCTTGGACGAGAAATTGACAAGAAACTGATATGACTAGAAGCATATAAATTCAATGCTTATGGATGGTTATTTATTAATTCCTATGCCATAGAATCATATGTACATTGTGAAGAGTTATCACACAAAACATTGGTGTTTATGCATAAACTTTTGTGTTATAGGATGTGTATGCATCTATTTCTAGGCAAGTATAAAATGAATGCTCACTCAGATTGTGTTAACCCTACATCAAGAAATAATATGGCATGTTGTTCATGACACATGCAAAGGTTAAATATAAGCATATGAATGTACATTTTAGATTTCTGAAAAAAAACTTACTGAAACCTTGATAAACTGACTCAGAACATCAACTATATTCATGTTTTGTTGATATTTTTGGTAATGACTTTGACACATCATATTTATTTTTTCCTTGCTCTATGTCTATTTTTCTGTCTGCGTCTGTATTTCTTCGAATAAATACAGTTTTCTATGGTCTCTGATACTGTGAGTGTGCTGGGATGTAATCCCTACCACTTATAGATAACTTTGGTGTCCAAAGGTGGGTCTGTACTGCTTAACTATGGGAGAAGATTATGCTGTGATTACTGTATCAGAGCCCCTCCCTGTAATCTGAAAAACAAACACAATCTTTCCCAAACAAGCCCAAGAATGCTTGAATACAAATGACATGTCTTTAATATTATTCCTGTTTTACATTCTCAGGATTCAGCTGAGGTCTCTCCTTATTTATTGCCTAAAAGAACATCCTGAGGCATCCAGGTTGTAGGGACATACTGTGATAATTCAGATACTTGCCTTAGTTTATATTATGTCAAATAGGTAAAAAATAGTATATTCTACTTATAATAATATAATTCAGCATTTATACATAAGTGACTGTGATTTAAAAATATTTCTCAGCTTTACAGATGGGTGTGTATATCATGCAGGCAAACATTCATACACATAAAAATAAAATAAATAAATAGATATAAAAATAGCTAATGAAAAATCTTTATATGTATATATATACATATACACATATACATATAAACATATGTGCATATAGGCACAGTATAACATATAGAAAGGAGAGAAAGAAAGGGTAAATACTGGCTGTTGAGGAAGGAATCAAAGGAAAGCAAGTAATGACTACTTGAATCATGAAAAGGATATAAAGTCAGTTGTTAATTATTTTTTTTAATTTTTATTGCATTTTATTTACATTTCAAATCTTACCCCCTTGCCCAGTTTCTTGTCCATAAACCCCCTCCCCCTTCTTCTATGAGGGTGTTGCTCCACCTATCCACCCACACCATCCTGCCTCCTCACCCTGACATTCCCTTACACTTGGGGGGATTCTAGCCTTAGCAGAACCAAGGGCTTCTCCTCTCATTGGTTCCCAACAAGGTCATTCTCTGCTACATAAGTAGCTGGAGACATGGATCTGTTCATGTGTACACTTTGGATGACATTTTAGTCCCTGGGAGCTCTGGTTGTTGGTATTGTTGTTCTTATGGGGAACCCTTCTTAACCCTTCAGCTCCTTCAATCCTTTCTCTAACTGCTCCAATGGGGACCCTGATCTCAGTTCAGTGGTTGGCTGTGAGCATCCGCCTCTGTATTTGTTGTGATCTGGCAGAGCCTCTCAAGAGAGAGCAATATCAGGCTCCTGTCAGCATACACTTCTTGGCATAAGCAATATTGTCTGGGTTTGGTGGCTGTATGTATATGGGCTGGATCCCAAGGTGGGACAGTCTCTGGATGGCCTTTCCTTCATTCACTGCTCTGTTAACTGTTTTAATTTCATCTCTCATACTTTTTCAGTTTTTTGTGTTAGATATATGCATAAGATTATTTTTGATAATGAAAGTGCAGAATCCAATGTGAAGGCCCATAACTTGGCTGTTCTAACTGTATAGAAGTTAAATGAGATGTATGGTGTATGGGTCTAGATAATCTTGTTACATGCATATTTATTTGTATGCTTTTTATAATAACATGTTAATGAATAAAAATTAAGTGAACTGAGGATATGCGCTGTTAAAATATGAACAAAAAACAAAAACACAAACAAATAAACAAAATCAAAAGGAAAACACTCTTTATAAAATTCTACCAGAGAACAAAGTCTCTAATAGGTATTTTTAGAATTCCTTTGTCAATGCAATTATTATAAATCTCTTTACCTTATCCTCAAGTAGACTCTTCAAGACTTTTAACCAAAATACCACAAAATCAGTCTGTAGGCCACATACTGAAATTCTACTTCACTAAAAATTCTTGGTCCAGAACTGTAAAGTTCAAATCACTCTCAACAACAAAGTCTTCCATATTCCTACTAAGAAAGCCCATTAAGTACCACTTAATGTATTCTACTGCTTTCCAAATCAAAATCCCCAAATTCACGTCTTCCAAACAAAAGCATGGTCAGGACTATCACAGCACAACCTTGTCCCCTGATACCAACTTCTGTCTTAGTTCAGGTTTCACTGCTGTGAATAGACACTATGACTAAGGCAACTCTTATAAGGACAACATTTTGTTGAGACTGGTTTACAGGGTCAGAATATCAGAACTTTCTCATCAAGGATAGAACATGATAGAATCAAGGCAGGTCAGGCTTAGTGCAGATCAAGCTGAGAGTTCTCTATCTCCATCTAAAGGCTGCTTTGAGAAGACTGACTCCCTGGTCATTAGAAGGAAGGTTTCATTACCCAGCTACACTATGACAAACTTCCTCCTAAAAAGCCACATGTATTCCAACAATGACACACCTAATAGTGCCATTTCCTTGGCCACACATATTGAAACAACCTCAGACATTGATTTAAAAGAACATTATCATACAGTCCTTCAATACCATATACTGTCTTTCTAGCATTCTTTGTAGATATTGGTGGCAAATTTGAAGAATTTGACAACACTCATACCCTGAGTTGAGGGACACTTGGAGAGATAACTCATATCTGATTCTGATACCATGCAGTGAGTGACTAGAAGAGCTTCTAAGAGACTCTCCAACCAACTGGAAAATATCATCCTGAGTGAGGAAACCCAATGACAGGAAAACACACATGGTATGCACTCATTGATAAGTGGCTATTAGCCCAAATGCTTGAATTACCCTAGATGCATAGAACACATGAAACTCAAGACGGATGATCAAAATGTGAATGCTTCACTCCTTCTTTAAAAGGGGAACAAGAATACCCTTGGCAGGGAATAGAAAGGCAAAGATTAAAACAGACAAAAAAGGAACACCCATTCCTAGCCTGCCCCACATGTGGCCCATACATATACAGCCATCCAATTAGACAAGATGGATGAAGCAAAGAAGTGCAGGCCAACAGGAGCCGGATGTAGATCTCTCCTGAGAGACACAGCCAGAATACAGCAAATACAGAGGCGAATGCCAGCAGCAAACCACTGAACTGAAAACAGGACCCCCGTTGAAGGAATCAGAGAAAGAACTCAAAGAGCTTGAAGGAGCTCGAGACCCCTTATGAACAACAATGCCAAGCAACCAGAGCTTCCAGGGATTAAGCCACTACCTAAAGACTATACATGGACTGACCCTGGACTCTGACCTCATAGGTAGCAATGAATATTCTAGAAAGATCACCAGTGGAAGGGGAAGCCCTTAGTCCTGCTAAGACTGAACCCCCAGTGAACGTGATTGTTGGGGGGAGGGTGGCAATGGGGAGAGGATGGGGAGGGGAACACCCATAAAGAAGGGGAGGGGGAGGGATTAGGGGGATGTTTGCCCGGAAAGGGAATAACACTCGAAATGTAAATAAGAAACACTCAAGTTAATAAAAAAAGAAAAAAGAAAAAAAAAGAAATTAGGGAAACGACAAAAAAAAAAAAAAAGCTCTCCAACCTCCCAAATAGACAAAATATTTCATATCAGTAAAGTTTAATATTGGTATACAGAGGGCTACAACTTGGTTGTGGTAGAGTATACTTAGGTTCACAGTCATTCAGAAAACATTATTATGAAGGGCAGCCTATAATTTTATCTGCTGGCATATTACCAACTCAAGTCTCCTCTGTCTAGACAGATGACAATGCCATCAGTGTGAATTCCCTTTCAACTCTCAAGCAAAGTAAAAAAAAATCACATCAGTGGTCAGATGATGTCAGCAAGAGTACCCATGAACAATGATGAGATATCTAGAGATATCATTTGGTGTGCCAATCTTGGGCTCACTAAGACCCACCTTCCTAGCACAGCCTCTTGTTGTTAAATGAGTTTCCAAAAGACCCTAAATTGACCCATTCTTTTCTCCTTTTATAAAGCTCAAGTGCATGTGGATCAAGGGCCTCCAAATAAAACCAGATACACTGAAACCAGATACACTTGAGAAGAGCCTTGAACACATAGACAGGCATAAAATTTCCTAAAGAGAACATCTCCCCTGACATACTTATACACCTTTCCTCTTTCTTTGCTTTGTTGTTCTGTTTTATTTACTCTGAAAAAACCCCAAATCTGTTATTGTGGAGAATTAAAATATATACGGAATTGGAGAAAACAGTTTAATGAATTTTGTTTGCACCCTTTGGATCAGCTTCAATGATCATCAGCTCTTGACAGTCTTACTTCATATGCTTATGGTTTTTCCATCCATCCATTGTTTTTAAGGAATTTCAATTGTTACATTTATTATCTGTATGTAATTCAGTCTTAATCTATAACAAACAACCATACTAACAGAAGCTGATAAGATTAATAGTGGTTCCTCAATATCATGAAATAACATTATCATACCTAAGATTAAATGACATCAATTTAATTTCAATATTTTAATATTGTTGACTATACAGTGCTAAATACCCTTTAAATTTTTTAACTTATCATCTTTCCTCTTAATGTTTATGAAACTCTTACACTGACCCTATGAATACATGCCCTCCCCATAAAGGCATGCATCCATATGATTGGAAGATATTGTCTCCATTCATATATTTCTCTTTATGATCATACTTCTTAGTGCATTGAGTCATAGCTCCTCATGAGAACTAAAATATAAAACTAATGAAAAATCAAAGAGATGATGGATACATTGTTTGATTTAATTATTTAGTATGTGAGTATTTGATATACTCATGTCATTGTCACTTATTTCACATCTACTAAGCACCTACCAGTGCTTAAATAGCTTATCTCCCATGGAGAATCAGAAGCAGATGGAATCTTTTCATACAGATTCAAGGATAGAGGTGCCAAGGAACAACAAATGATCTCCTAAGGAAATCAGTATTCCCTTAATATGGGTCCCTAACAGAGATGTTTTCTAGAGCATAGAAACACATAAAACATTCTCATATGTCAAAGATGGCAAATCAGGATACTACAGCAGCAGCAAGATTACAAGATCAATTATTCTTTTTTTATTCACTTACATTTCAAATCTTATCCCCCTTCCCAGTTCTCTCTGCTTATAATTTCAGTTGATTTGTAGAAACTTGATATAGTGTTTCAGTTCTTGGTGTCTCCCATTGACATGGGAGCTACGCACAAACATGCTGCACCTATGGGATTAGACAATGGTAGGCACAGGTAGTGTGATATGGCCATAGATACATTTTACCCATATTTGGTTTCCTTTCCTGTTATATGGAAGCTGCTTTCAGATAATTCTGCCCTGTGCTATTGTGATTTTTCTTCTGGGTCTAGTATGCTTATCCCACAGCATCTCGGAATGAAGTACAGGTATACTCGGTCTGGAAATCATGGCCTGAAATAAGGTACTGATAGAAAAAAATATTCAGCTTATTCTATTATGTAACACACAGAGAAAGTGGACACATTGTAAATAATATTAAATATATTGGGAAAACAGCAAAGCTGTGAAGATTGGTTGCTAGAAGGAGGTATGGAAGACTTTTGGAATATTTCCTCTGGTTCCACATATTTTTATTCTATCCCCCACCCACAGGTGGATGTATTCTTGGTAGAAGGTAGAACACATATGATTTAGAAAGTGACTTGGAAAGTGGAATTCCATGAGACAGCTTCTATCAGATATTTATTAATGATGAATGGCAGTTAGCCAGGGATGAGGATGTGTGGTCATTTACCCTTCACCCACGTTCCTGTAAGTGAGCTCAAGAAATAAAGGGTCATAATATTCTACTTGGGTGTAATTCCTACTTTCATCAGTCACATGTATCATACCAGGTGTAAAAAATACAGCCAACCATTGGACTGAGCACTGGGTCCTCAATGGTGGACATAAAGGGGTTTACAACCCATAGAAAGAACAACAATATCAACCAACCAGACACCCCAGAGCTCCCAGGGACTAAGTCACCAAAGAGTACACATGGAGGAACCCATGGCTCCAGCTGCATATGTAGCAGAGGATGGCCTTGTCGCACATCAGTGGGAGGAGAGATATATAGCAGAGAATGCCCTTGTCGGACACTAATGGGAGAAGAGGCCCTTGGTTCTAGGAAGGCTCAATGCCTTCTATGAGTACCCTTATAGAAGTAGGAGGAGAGAGGATGGGATTTCCAGAGAGGAAACCTGGAAAGGGGATAACATTTTAAATGTAAATAAATAAAATATCCAATAATAAAAAAATGAATGTAAACAAAATTAGTTTTTTCTACAGTCTTTCTTAGTCTACATCATAACCACCCTTGTGAATAGGGATGATAAGAGGCTTCTCTGGCCTGTTTTAAAAACAGAAACTACCAAGCATGAGAACTCACACTTACAAGAAGGTATATTGCTTTGTTTGTGGCTACCTGTTCTACATAGGGTATTTCCAGACCATCAATCTATCAAGCTTGATCCTGTCTTGAATAAAAATAAGTAAGTTAATAGCTAAACTAATAAATTAATGACTAATTGCAAAGGGTTCAGTGAGACTGTTCAATGACAGAGATTTAACACAACAAATTGTAGCCTGGAGTTCAATTTTAAACAACACACACTGAAATACAAAGGCATGAAACACACACACACACACACACACACACACACACACACACTAAAATGCAAAAATATATAGAACACAAATAGTTAAGGATGAAAAACAATTCCACAAGCATACTAAACACCCACATTTTAACACATAGACATATAAATAAATATATGCATTGAATATATACACAAAACACATATGCTGACATAATCCATTTACATATTATTTTTAAATATTTTTGAATTGAAATAAAAATAGTACAAAAAATTAAATGCATGTATGTAAATGTAAACACACATGAAAAACCTCACATGGCTTTTAAAATATTTTTAGAAGTTTAAATTGAAATTATACAGAAAAGAAAACCTATATATCTGTGCATGTAAACCTCATATGAAATAACTCAGTCATCAATGAATTAACGAAATCTTCAAATTCTCTATCCTTTAGTATTCTTGCTTTCATACAAGGAGCTATGATACACTCAATCTACACTAAGTAAAAACAATTATAAAGAGGATTCAATGGATGGCCACCCAATCTTCCAATTAAATAGATGTGTGTCCCCATTAGGTGGGGCTACATAAGGAAGTTCTGAGGGGAAAGAAGTATAGAAGGATCATAGGGGATCCTACGTTTTTAGGAACTTATGAGATTCTGCTTTGGCCTTCCCATGTAGACAGAATATGTGTAAAGCAAAAATAGGTAGGTTGGACATAGGAACTCTTCTCTTAAGGCATTTGGAAAGTTATCAGCCATTACTTGCTCTAACAGGAGACTGGTCACATTGTTTACTCTTAAATAGCCTTCCCAAAGGAGAATAAGATACAGACAATCAACACTTGATACCTGGTGGGACAAAAGATACTCTGTGGCTTTTTGGTTCTTTTGAGAATTTCTCCATACTGAAATAGATGAGGGTTTGTGATTAACAGATGTTAAAACAGTACACACTGATTTTTCCACTGATACCAAAGCATGGACCCCGGACCTCATGTTGCTTTTATGGTGAGACTTACAGACTAATAAAACATATTTTGAAATTATGTCTCCTTAATGCAATTCCAGGTCCTTCTGTCTGAATATCCATCAGAATGAGCTCTGAGCCTCCACCCACACTCCTGAGACTGGCAGTTCAAGGACTGCTGAGCAATTAGGCCTTGTACATCTCCTCTCTGCAGGAGATGCCCATGGAGCTTTCCACCAATGTTCAAGGAGGCCTTCACCAAAAGACATACAAAGTTCCTGACAGCTATGGTGGTAGCCTGGCCTTTCCACTGCCTACCTGCAGGAGCATTGATAAAGTTCCCTGATGTACTGATATTGCAAACTGTGCTAAATTGTGTGGATATGCTGTCAACATAGAAGGTTAGATCCAGGTAGCCAGAGTAGAATAGCATGTTAGTCACCCAGTTAGTGGTAAGGGACATGTTAGATAAGGGATAATGGAGGCAAAGGTAGATCAGAGCCATCTGGTGTTATTGGTTTGTAAGACTGTAGAAGTCTCTATTCAATTTGAATCCTAATATAATGGATTTTCAGAAGTGCAGAAAAACTTTGTGTAGATGTAGTCATCAAAGGTAAGGTTACCCTTCCCTTCCTCTTCACCAGGCAATAAGAAAATAAGTCCATAGTAACTGGGTGGAGAGAAGCAGGTCTAGTCTACCAATGTGGCTAATGCAAAAAACTCTTGCCCGTCAGGTGTTGTAGCTGACATTAAAGAAATGGAATAAATGTGACACTCTTTTTGCTTACATAATTATACTGATTTTTCCCCCTCATAATAGGTGGAAGTTTTGAGTGCTGGACCTAAGAAATGTGAACCATCTCTTACAGGATGTATGGACTGGAACAGAAGGGGGACTGTTCAGCAAGCACATTGAATAAGGTGTCAATAAGAAAAGACCTTCCTAGATATGTTCTGAGGTGACTTAAAACTGATCACTGATTTTGACATGAGAACTCAACTGGATGAACAGCATGCATACTTGTTGCAGTGGGCTCATCAGCAAAAAGGTTGAGGACAACTGTGCTGTATGAAGATGAAGATCTGTGAGTCTCCTTTAGAGCTTATCATGACAGTCTTAAAAACTTACCACCCATCCAGCATCAAGGAGCTGGAACTATCGACAAACTGGAATCTGGTCACACTGAGTCACTTTGCACCTTGCTTTGGCCATGTAAGAAATTTGATTGAACTCCATCCACTATGAATTTACTTGCATACCAACAAGGCTGAAAATACCTTGGGAGACATAGAAAAGACATTTGTCACCAAGCTCATTTCTCAGATCTCCAAGCTCAACTGTCTCCAGCATCTCTCCTTGAATGGCATCTACTTTTCCAGGGATTCCATGGAGCAGTTGTTCAGGTAAGGATGAATGAGAAGCTGTTTTTGATACCACAGCAAACTTTCCTCTGTTGCATTAGAGAGTAATGGGCACCTGAAGTCCACAACCCACTGTGAATTTCACCATGATGGGCTCATTGTAGCCCCTGGATATAGTCTTGATTCCATCTTAAGTTGGTCAAAATATCAATTGCTTCAATACCCAGTCATCAATCACCTGCTGATCTGTGGTTGCAGACTTACAGAGAGCTTTCTTAATAGTAATCAAGTTGGGTGGGTCAGATGTGTGTGTTGTACCTTCTTCCATGGAACCCTGTATAGCCTGATAGGAAGGAAGCAATGTATCTCAAAGGTCCAAAAGTTATAAAGGAGTTATACCCACACAGGTTCCCTTGGCAGCTCAATACTCAGATCTTTGTAAACAGGAACCACTTTATTCCCATGTCAGCTTTCATTTCAGAGAGGGAAAGATGACTTGAGCCACTTGAGGCTTAGTAGATAGGAAACTTTTACACAAGGGTAAGGGTCAGTTTCAGTGGATGATGCACTGAGAACAGGTCAATAGCCTCTGTTGGGAAGTAGGAAAGCAATCAATTCTGTAGAAGTTGCCAGAACCATTCTATGCTAGATCTTCTTGGGTGTGCCCTCCTAAACTGACTATTGTGGTCCATTGACATTTTAACAGATGCTGCAGAGATATCGTCTTAGCTGAACAAATGTGTTGGTCTGAGAGCTCAAAGGTGTAGCTCTACTGATCAGATATATACATGCTGCATATGTAGCAGAGGATGGACTTGTTGGGTACCAATAGGAGGAGGAGAAGCTCTTGGTTGTACCCAGGCTGGACATCCCAGTGCAGGGAAATGCCATGGGGAGGTGCTAATGGAGGGTGGTTGAGGAGGAGCAACACCCTTATAGAAGTAGGGTAAGGGCTTATGGACCAGGAAACCAGGAATGGAATAACATTTGAAATGTAAATAAAAAATTCAATAAAAAAGGGAATCAACCTATTTCAATATCCTGCTATACCACTTTTGGGCATACACTCAAAGGATACCCGAGACTACCAGAAGGCCACTTGCTCAACTGCATACATTGAGGTTTTATTTACTTTCTTTCCTTTTTTGTTTCTGTTTTTGTTTTGGTGGGTTTTTTTTGGCAACTGACAAAAATCATATTGTTATCAAACCACCACAATTCAGTCAGAGACTCAGAAGCGACTTGTGAGCTAAACTATGACCCTAAAGTGACATTATCCATCATTATTTATTGTACAAAGCTATAAAGACATTGGGTGCTGGGTGGGCTGTAGCTTTGTCCAATCATATTTTGATATAAGGGATTGAGCAAGGGAGTTTTCATTAATTGGGATTGGAGGTTATTACTGGGACTGGGAAGATGCACTTAGTTTGACCTTGCCAGCAAGATGAAGTTGTCTGGACTCAAACAACTGTTTCCTTACAACAAAATCTGTTTAGCCATTGGGAAGTCCCCAGCTCCCCTTGGGTCCAGGACCTTGAATTAATTTTTCTTATGATTAAATAGTCTAAAACAATCTGATAGTACTTAGAATGAGGTTTTTTTGTTTGTTCCCAATAAGCTGTCTGTTCTGTACTTAATCTGGTGGCCCAGTCAACAGAAATACTCCCTGGTGCCACAAGCATGCTCTCTATAGCATCTCCAAGCTTATTAACAGAGACTTTCCAGCTCTCTCAGGACAGGTTTTGGGTCTGAGAGCTGTAGGACAGTCACAGCTCTGGGCGCAGAAATAAAGCAGAAAGGTCCCGTCCTAGGTCGCCCTCCGGGTCCCACACCCTATGTGCTTCTGGGGTGTCTCTCTGTGGACAATCATTGGGGAGAAATTGTCACCCGTGGGCTGAGGGCTTAGGAGGGGTATGCTCCTGGAAGACCAGCTCTCTGTGGGCAGGTTGTATGCCCAAGGGCTGTGAGAACAGCCCCTATCTCTGGGCACAGCTGGAGACCAGGAGATACTTTTAAATGTTCCCTCAATGATATATCAGATGACAGTGTGCAATATATTGGGTTCTGTGTATGAACATATAGAAAAATACAATTACCTGAAAATTATGTGCCTGTTTTTCTCATAAAAACTAACATTTTCTCAACTGTCATTTGTGATTTTCAAAGGCCATTACATAAGCCAATGAAGGATTTTATGCTTATGCAGAAAAATAGCAAGTCCTATATCAGGGTTCCTTGTGAGCATGCAAGAAATCTCAATATACTAGTAATTGAAGTGCATGGAGCTTGGGTCTTTTTCCATTCCATCCATTCCAACTTGGAATACAAAGATGTTTCAATGGCATACAAGGCATTGGAGATCCTTTAATTTAAGTATTCTTATAAAGAAGAGATGCCAAATATTCTGAAGCTGCCCTCTAATTCAGCTATGTGTTCTATGAAACACATGGGCATTCCAACTGTGTAGCATAGAAGCTGTGATAACACATGAAATCTCCAAGAGCTCAAGATTATAAGACTCCCTCATGGAAGAAGTGAACAGTAATGTTTGAGCTCCAAGTTACACCACCCATTCAAGGACAATGAAGAGATCCTTAACACACTCTCCCATTTCTTCCTATTTTACTACTAATTATCAGCTGGTCTGGGACATCTGAGGTGGATGAAGGCACCAAGGAATTTCTCCAGAGTGCCAATTTTTAAAGTTGTCAATGCAGCTATCTTTGTGTCATTTCTATTCCTGTATGTATGACCTTCATCCATAGTATTGTAAATAATTTCTTTGACTTACATTTCTTGGAAATAATTTTTGTTTCATCAATGTAGACTTTAGTGTCCTCCAACTATTATCTTTTATCAGTTGTAAGTAAAACTTTTTTTCACATTTCCTGCTGAATCATGTCTCATAAAATCTTTATCTCCTGATTTGGACCCAGGATCCTCATAACTTTTATACCTGTCTCTCCAGACATATTATCCTACTGCAAGTTGCTTGAGGGAGCCTCACCTCAAACTATACCATCACACCCTTGGGACTCCAACTCTTGTTGCAGATGTAATTTCCAATAGGTCCTTTAAATAACATAGCCATCCTTTCCTCTTAGCTCATATTCATTCTTTTGTGCCACCAAGTAATGTGAAAAAGGAACCTATACCAGGGACTTTTTGGCACTACATTTGCCTAGGTTCCAGCAACGGCAGAATATAATATCAAGACATGAAATAATCACAAAAAATACATCAAGCCTCATAATTCCACATGCTCAAAAATAAAAACATTAATAGTCAAGAAAATATGCCTCCACAAGAGCATAGTAAACCATAGAGTTTGTGTTGAGAATTGAAGACCCAGAAATGAGCCCACACACCTATGGTCACTTGATCTTTGACAAATGAGATAAAACCATCCAGTGGAAAAAAGATAGCCTTTTCAAAAAATAGTACTGGTTCAGGTGGAGGTCAGCATGTAGAAGAATGAAAGTCAATCCATTCTTACCACCCTGTACAAAGCTCAAGTCCAAGTGGATCAAGGACCCCCACATAAAACCAGATACATTCAAACTAAAGGAAGAAAAACTGGAGTAAAGCCTCCAATACATGGGCACTGGGGAAAGTTTCCTGAACAGAACACCAATACATTATGCTCTAACATCAAGAATTGGCAAGTAGGACTTCATAAAATTGCAAAGCTTCTGTAAGGCAAATGACACTGTCATTGGGGTAAAAAGGCAACCAACAGATTGGGAAAGATCTTTACCAATCCTACATCTGATAGAGGGATAATATCCAAAATCTACAAAGAACTCAGGAAGTTCGACTCCAGAGAATCGAATAACCCTATTAAAAATGGGGCACACAGTTAAACAAAGAATTCTCAGCTGAGGAATATTGAATGGCTGAGAAATACCTAAAAAATGTTCAACATCCTAAGTTACCAAGTTAGTGCAAATCAAAACAACCCTGAGGTTCCACCTTACAACAGGCTGAATGGCTATGATAAAAAAAAAACTCAGATGACAACAGATGCTAGTGAGGATGTGGAAAAAGAACACTCCTCCATCATTGGTGGGATTGAAAGCTAGTACAACCACTCTATAAATCAGTCTGGAGGTTCCTCAGAAAAATAGGAACTAGCTAGAACACTCCTTGGCATATCCCAAAAATGTTCCAACCTATATCAAGGACACATGCTCCACTATGTTCATAGCAGCCTTATGTATAATAGCCAGCAGTTGGAAAGAACCAAGATTTCCTTGAACATAGGAATGGATACAGAAAATGTGGTACATCTACACAATAGCATACTACTCAGCTATTAGAAGCAATGACTTCATGATATTCATAAGAAAATGGATGGAACTAGAAAATATCATCCTCAATGAGGTAACCTAATCAAAAATACTCCACACTTACTGATAAGTGATATTAGCCCCAAAACTCGAATTACCCAAGATACAATCCACAGACCATATGAAGCTCAAGAAGGATGACCAAAGTGCAGATCCTTCAGTCCTTCTTAGAAAAACAGAACAAAAATATTTATAGGAGGAGATATGGAGTCATTTTCATTGAATTCAATGGAATCTTTATTTTCTGTTATTTCTTCCTTGAACAAGTGATCATTAAGTAGAGAGGTTCTCAGTTTCTATGAGTATGTGGGCTTTCTGGTGTTTCTGTTGTTATTAAAGTCCAGCTTTATTTCACGGTGACATGATAAGATTCAAGGAATTATTTCAATCCTCTTGTACTGGTTGATGCTTGTTTTGAGCCTGATTATATGGTAAATTTTGTAAAAGGTCCAGGGCCTGATGAGAATATGTTATATTCCTTTGTATTTTGATGAAAGCTTCTATAGGTTTCTGTTAAATCTGTTGCATTCAGAATATCTCTTTATTTGATAGTTTTTCTGTTTAGAATCTATTACATTGACCTGTACATTGGTTATAGTGGGGTGTTAAAGCCCCCCATTACTATTATGTGAGGTGTCAGTGTGTGAATTTTTTTTTTGCATTTGAGGTATAGATGTTCGGAACTGAAACGTGATCTTGGTGGATTTTTGCTCTGATAAGAATGAAGTATCCTTCTCAACCTCTTTTGTGTATTTTTGGTTCACAGTCTATTTTATTAGACAATACATTGGCTAGATTCCAGCTTGTTTCTTGAGTACATTAGCTTGGAAAACCTTCTGCCAGCCCTTCACTCTGAGGTAGTGTCTATTTTATTGCTGAGGTGTATTTCTTATATGCAGTGGAATGATGAATCCCACTTACATAACTAGTGTGTTACCTTGTGTCTTTTTATTGGTAAATTGAATTTATTGACATTGAGAGATACTAATGAGCAATGATTGTTAGTTCCCGCTGTTTTGAGGTTGGTGGTTGTGATGACTTTTCAGGTTTCAACTTGACTAGACCAGGAATGAATTACAATCCACAAATTGAGGGCTCATCTATGATCCAAATCTTAAGGGATAGTGGCCATGAAAATCTTAGGCCCAGGCAAGACAGTTCATGCCTTCAAACCAGGAGAAAGAGACAAAGCAAGTTCCAAATCCATGTGTGGTAGCAAAACTATTAATCTGGGAGGTCTAAATAAGGACAATGAAAAAATAAAAATGTTTGCTCTTATTTGTCCATTTCCACTTAGTTGCCAGCACATCTGTTATAACCTACTTCTTTAGGATTCCAGCTTATACAGAAGACCAGATGGAACAACAAGCCTCATGGAAATGAGAAATTTCACACATTCCACTGTTGTGTTAGTTGGACTGGAGACTATAAGTCATTCCAATAATAATTTCCCTTAATATATAGAAACATTCCATAATTTCTATGGCTCTGGAGAACTCTGATTAATACAGTGATGGTACTGTGTGCGTGTGCGTGTGCATGTGTGTGTGTGTGTGTATGTGTATGTACATATGTGTGTACCTCATCTTTTGATTTTGCTGTGAAAGGCTAATTTCTTTTCTTTCCTTGGGTGTACTTAACCTACTTGTGTTGTACTTCTTGCATAGAGCTGGATCTGTAAAAAGATTTTCATAAAACTAGTTTTGTCACAAACTATCTTGGTGTCTCTATCTATGATGATTGAGAGTTTTGTTGATTATAGTAGTGTGGGCTGGGATCTGTGGTCTCTAAGAATTTTCGTGATATTTGTTCAGGATCGTTATGATCTCTGTTGGAAAGCCATGTATAATTCTGATAGGTCTCCCTTTACATGTTACTTGGGCATTTTCCCTTGCAGCTTTTGAAACTCTTTCTTTGTTCCATCCATTTCCTACTTTGACTACATTGAAGTAGGGTTTTCTTTTCTGTTCCTATCTACTTGGTGTTCTACAAGCCTCCTGTTAGGGTAGAAAAGTTTTCAACTATGATTTTTTTATCTTTATTAACTTGAGTATTTCTTCTTTACATTTTGATTGTTATTCCCCTTCCCGGTTTCCGGGCCCATATCTCTTCCCCTTCTATATGAGCTTCCCCTCCCCATCCTCCCACCAATACCACCCTTCCCCCAACAATCACGTTCACTGGAGGTTCAGTATTGGGAGGGCCAAGGGTTTCCACTTCCACTTGGAGCCCAGGATCAGCCCATGTATAGTCTTTGGGTAGTGGCTTAGTCACTGGAAGCTCTGGTTGGTTGGCACTGTTGTTCATATGGGGTCTCGAACACAATGAAGCTTTTACAGTCCTTTCTCTGATTCCTTAAACGGGGGTCCCATTCTCAGTTCAGTGACTTGCTGTTGGAATTCGCCTATGTATTTATTGTATTTTGGGTGTGTGTCTCAGAAGAGATCTACATCTGGTTCCTATCAGCCTGTGCTTCTTGGCTTCATCCATCTTATCTAGTTTGGTGGCTGCATATGTATGGGCCATATGTGGGGCAGGCTCTGAATGGGTGTTCCCTCTGCCTCTGTTCTAAACTTTGCCTCCCTATTCCCTGCCAAGGGTATTCTTCTTCCCCTTTTAAAGAAGGAGTGAAGCATTCGCATTTTGGTGATCTTTCTTGAGTTTCATGTGTTCTGTGCATCTAGGGTAATTCAACCATTTGGGTTAATAGCCACTTATCAATGAGTGCATACCATGTGTGTTTTTCTGTGACTGGGTTACCTCACTTCAGGATGATATTTTCCAGTTCAATCCATTTGGCTATGAATTTGATAAAGTCATTGTTTTTGACAGCTGAGTAATATTCCATTGTGTAAATTCACCACATTCTCTATCTATTCTTCTGATGAAGGGCATCTGGGTTCTTTCCAGCTTCTGGAAATTAAAAATAAGGCTCCTATGAAAATAGTGGAGCATGTGTCTTTGTTATATGTCGGGGCATCTTTTGGGTATAAGCCAAACAGAAGTATAGCTGAGTCCTCAGGAAGCTCAATGTCCAATTTTCTGAGGAACCTCCAGACTGATTTCCAGAATGATTGTGCCAGTCTGCAATCCCACCAAAAATGGAAGAGTGTTCCTCTTTCTAACCATCCTCGCCAGCATTTGCTGTCACCTGAGCTTTTGATCTTAGCCATTCTCACTGGTGTGAGGTGACATCTCAGGGTTGTTTGGATTTGCATTTCGCTTATGACTAAAGATGTTGAACAATTCTTTAGGTGTTTATAAGCCATTTGGCATTCCTCCAATGTGAATTCTTTGTTTAGCTCTTAACCCCATTTTTTAATAGGGTTATTGGACTCCCTATGGCCTACGTTCTTGAGTTCTTTGCATATTTTTGGATATAAGCCCTCTATCTGTTGTAGGAATGGTAAAGATCTTTTACCAACCTGTTGGTTGCGATTTTATCCTAACAACAGTGTCCTTTTCCTTATAGAAGCTTTGCCGTTTGATGAGATCTCATTTGTCAATTTTTTTTATTAACTTGAGTATTTCTTATATACATTTCGAGTGTTATTCCCTTTCCCGGTTTCCGGGCAAACATCCCCCTCCCCCCTCCCCTTCCTTATGGGTGTTCCCCTCCCAACCCTCCCCCCATTTCCGCCCTGCCCCCCATAGTCTAGTTCACTGGGGGTTCAGTCTTAGCAGGACCCAGGGCTTCCCCTTCCACTGGTGCTCTTACTAGGATATTCATTGCTACCTATGGGGTCAGAGTCCAGGGTCAGTCCATGTATAATCTTAAGGTAGTGGCTTACTCCCTGGAAGCTCTGGTTGCTTGACATTTTTGTACATATGGGGTCTCGAGCCCCTTCAAGCTCTTCCAGTTCTTTCTCTAATTCCTTCAACGGGGGACCTATTCTCAGTTCAGTGGTTTGCTGCTGGCATTCGCCTCTGTATTTGCTATATTCTGGCTGTGTCTCTCAGGAGCGATCTATATCCGGCTCCTGTCGGTCTGCAATTCTTTGCTTCATCCATCTTGACTAATTGGGTGGCTGTATATGTATGGGCCACATGTGGGGCAGGCTCTGAATGGGTGTTCCTTCAGTCTCTGTTTTAATCTTTGCCTCTCCCTTCCCTGCCAAGGGTATTCTTTTTCCTCATTTAAAGAAGGAGTGAAGCATTCACATTTTGATCATCCGTCTTGAGTTTCCTTTGTTCTAGGGATCTAGGATAATTCAAGCATTTGGGCTAATAGCCACTTATCAATGAGTGCATACCATGTATGTCTTTCTGTGATTGGGTTAGCTCACTCAGGATGATATTTTCCAGTTCCAACCATTTGCTTACGAATTTCATAAAGTCAAAGTTTTTGATAGCTGAGTAATATTCCATTGTGTAGATGTACCACATGTTCTGTATGCATTCCTCTGTTGAAGGGCATCTGGGTTCTTTCCAGTTTCTGGCTATTATAAATAAGGCTGCGATGAACATAGTGGAGCACGTGTCTCTATTATATGTTGAGGCATCTTTTGGGTATATGCCCAAGGGAGGTATAGTTGGATCCTCAGGCAGTTCAATGTCCACTTTTCTGAGGAACCTCCAGACTGATTTCCAGAATGGTTGTACTAGTCTGCAATCCCACCAACAATGGAGGAGTGTTCCTCTTTCTCCGCATCCTCGCCAGCATCTGCTGTCACCAGAGTTTTTGATCTTAGCCATTCTCACTGGTGTGAGGTGAAATCTCAGGGTTGTTTTGATTTGCATTTCCCTTATGACTAAAGATGTTGAACATTTCTTTAGGTGTTTCTCAGCCATTCGGCATTCCTCAGCTGTGAATTCTTTGTTTAGCTCTGAACCCCACTTTTTAATAGGGTTATTTGTTTCCCTGCGGTCTAACTTCTTGAGTGCTTTGTATATTTTGGATATAAGGCCTCTATCTGTTGTAGGACTGGTAAAGATCTTTTCCCAATCTGTTGGTTGCCGTTTTGTCCTACCCACAGTGTCCTTTGCCTTACAGAAGCTTTGCAGTTTTATGAGATCCCATTCATCGATTCTTGATCTTAGAGCGTAAGCCATTGGTGTTTTGTTCAGGAAATTTTTTCCAGTGCCCATGTGTTCCAGATGCTTCCCTAGTTTTTCTTCTATTAGTTTGAGTGTGTCTGGTTTGATGTGGAGGTCCTTGATCCACTTGGACTTAAGCATTGTACAGGGTGATAAGCATGGATCGATCTGCATTCTTCTACATGTTGACCTCCAGTTGAACCAGCACCATTTGCTGAAAATGCTATCTTTTTTCCATTGGATGGTTTTGGCTCGTTTGTCAAAAATCAAGTGACCATAGGTGTGTGGTTTCATTTCTGGGTCTTCAATTCTATTCCATTGGTCTATCTGTCTGTCTCTGTACAAATACCATGCAGTTTTTATCACTATTGCTCTGTAATACTGCTTGAGTTCAGGGATAGTGATTCCCCCTGAAGTCCTTTTATTGTTGAGGATAGCTTTAGCTATCCTGGGTTTTTTGTTATTCCAGATGAATTTGCAAATTGTTCTGTCTAACTCTTTGAAGAATTGGATTGGTATTTTGATGGGGATTGCATTGAATCTATAGATTGCTTTTGGTAAAATGGCCATTTTTACTATATTAATCCTGCCAATCCATGAGCATGGGAGATCTTTCCATCTTCTGAGGTCTTCTTCAATTTCTTTCCTCAGTGTCTTGAAGTTCTTATTGTACAGATCTTTTACTTGCTTGGTTAAAGTCACACCGAGGTACTTTGGTATTTGGGTCTATTATGAAGGGTGTCGTTTCCCTAATTTCATTCTCGCCTTGTTTCTCTTTTGTATAGAAGAAGGCAACTGATTTATTTGAGTTAATCTTATACCCAGCCACTTTGCTGAAGTTGTTTATCAGCTTTAGTAGTTCTCTGGTGGAACTTTTGGGATCACTTAAATATACTATCATATCATCTGCAAATAGTGATATTTTGACCTCTTCTTTTCCGATCTGTATCCCCTTGATCTCCTTTTGTTGTCTGATTGCTCTGGCTAGAACTTCAAGAACTATATTGAATAAGTAGGGAGAGAGTGGGCAGCCTTGTCTAGTCCCTGATTTTAGTGGGATTGCTTCAAGTTTCTCTCCATTTAGTTTAATGTTAGCAAGGTTTTCTGTATGTGGCTTTTACTATGTTTATATATGGGCCTTGAATTCCTATCCTTTCCAGGACTTTTATCATGAAGGGGTGTTGAATTTTGTCAAATGCTTTCTCAGCATCTAATGAAATGATCATATGGTTCTGTTCTTTCAGTTTGTTTATATATTGGATCACGTTGATGGTTTTCCGTATATTAAACCATCCCTGCATGCCTGGGATGAAGCCTACTTGATCATGGTGGATGATTGTTTAGATGTGCTCTTGAATTCGGTTTGCCAGAATTTTATTCAGTATTTTTGTGTCGATATTCATAAGGGAAATTGGTCTGAAGTTCTCTTTCTTTGTTGTGTATTTGTGTGGTTTAGGTATAAGAGTAATTGTGGCTTCGTAGAAGGTATTCGGTAGTGATCCATCTGTTTCAATTTTGTGGAATAGTTTGGATAATATTGGTATGAGGTCTTCTATGAAGGTTTGATAGAATTCTGCACTAAACCCGTCTGGACCTGGGCTCTTTTTGGTTGGGAGACCTTTAATGACTGCTTCTATTTCCTTAGGAGTTATGGGGTTGTTTAACTGGTTTATCTGTTCCTGATTTAACTTCGATACCTGGTATCTGTCTAGGAAATTGTCCATTTCCTGAAGATTTTCAAGTTTTGTTGAATATAGGTTTTTACAGTAAGATCTGATGATTTTTTTGAATTTCCTCTGAATCTGTAGTTATGTCTCCCTTTTCGTTTCTGATTTTGTTAATTTGGACGCACTCTCTGTGTCCTCTCGTTAGTCTGGCTAAGGGTTTATCTATCTTGTTGATTTTCTCAAAGAACCAACTTTTGGTTCTGTTGATTCTTTCTATGGTCCTTTTTGTTTCTACTTGGTTGATTTCAGCTCTGAGTTTGATTATTTCCTGCCTTCTATTCCTCCTGGGTGTATTTGCTTCTTTTTGTTCTAGAGCTTTTAGGTGTGCTGTCAAGCTGCTGACATTTGCACTTGCCTGTTTCTTTCTGCAGGCACTCAGCGCTATGAGTTTCCTCTTAGCACAGCTTTCATTGTGTCCCATAAGTTTGGGTATGTTGTACCTTCATTTTCATTAAATTCTAAAAAGTTTTTAATTTCTTTCTTTATTTCTTCCTTGACCTGGTTATCATTGAGTAGAGCATTGTTCAATTTCTACGTATATGTGGGCATTCTTCCCTTATTGTTATTGAAGACCAGGTTTAGGCCGTGGTGGTCCGATAGCACGCATGGGATTATTTCTATCTTTCTGTACCTATTTAGGCCCGTTTTTTGACCAATTATATGGTCAATTTTGGAGAAAGTACCATGAGAAGCTGAGAAGAAGGTATATCCTTTTGCTTTAGGATAGAATGTTCTATAAATATCCGTTAAGTCCATTTGGTTCATGACTTCTCTTAGTCTGTCGACATCACTGTTTAATTTCTGTTTCCATGATCTGTCCATTGATGAGAGTGGGTTGTTGAAATCTCCCACTATCATTGTGTGAGGTGCAATGTGTGTTTTGAGCTTTAGTAAGGTTTCCTTTACGTATGTAGGTGCCCTTGTATTTGGGGCATAGATATTTAGGATTGAGAGTTCATCTTGGTGGATTTTTCCTTTGATGAATATGAAGTGTCCTTCCTTATCGTTTTTGATGACTTTTAGTTGGAAATTGATTTTATTTGATATTAGAATGGCTACTCCAGCTTGCTTCTTCTGACCATTTGCTTGGAAAGTTGTTTTCCAGCCTTTCACTCTGAGGTAGTGTCTGTCTTTGTCTCTGAGGTGTGTTTCCTGTACGCAGCAGAATGCAGGGTCCTCATTGCGTATCCAGTTTGTTAATCTATGTCTTTTTATTGGGGAGTTGAGGCCATTGATGTTGAGAGATATTAAGGAATAGTGATTATTGCTTCCCGTTATATTCATATTTGGATGTGAGGTTATGTTTGTGTGCTTTCCCTCTCTTTGTTCTGTTGCCAAGGCGATTAGTTTCTTGCTTCTTCTAGGGTATAGCTTGCCTCCTTATGTTGTGCTTTACCATTTATTATCCTTTGTAGTGCTGGATTTGTAGAAAGATATTGTGTAAATTTGGTTTTGTCGTGGAATATCTTGGTTTCTCCATCTATGTTAATTGAGAGTTTTGCAGGATACAGTAACCTGGGCTGGCATTTGTGTTCTCTTAGGGTCTGTATGACATCAGTCCAGGATCTTCTGGCCTTCATAGTTTCTGGCGAGAAGTCTGGTGTGATTCTGATAGGTCTGCCTTTATATGTTACTTGACCTTTTTCCCTTACTGCTTTTAATATTCTTTCTTTATTTTGTGCGTTTGGTGTTTTGACTCTTATGCGACGGGAGGTGTTTCTTTTCTGGTCCAATCTATTTGGAGTTCTGTAGGCTTCTTGTATGTCTATGGGTATCTCTTTTTTTAGGTTAGGGAAGTTTTCTTCTATGATTTTGTTGAAGATATTTACTGGTCCTTTGAGCTGGGAGTCTTCACTCTCTTCTATACCTATTATCCTTAGGTTTGATCTTCTCATTGAGTCCTGGATTTCCTGTATGTTTTGGACCAGTAGCTTTTTCCGCTTTGCATTATCTTTGACAGTTGAGTCAATGATTTCTCTGGAATCTTCTGCTCCTGAGATTCTCTCTTCCATCTCTTGTATTCTGTTGGTGAAGCTTGTATCTACAGCTCCTTGTCTCTTCTTTTGGTTTTCTTTTTTTTTTTTTTTTTTTTTTTTTTTTTTGGTTCTTTTTTTCGGAGCTGGGGACCGAACCCAGGGCCTTGCGCTTCCTAGGCAAGCGCTCTGCCACTGAGCCAAATCCCCAGCCCCTTCTTTTGGTTTTCTATATCCATGGTTGTTTCCATGTGTTCTTTCTTGAATGCTTCTATTTCCATTTTTAATTCCTTCAACTGTTTGATTGTGTTTTCCTGGAATTCTTTCAGGGATTTCTGCGATTCTTTCAGGGAATTTTGCGATTCCTCTCTGTAGGCTTCTTTTTATTAATGTTTTCCTGTGTTTCCCTAAGGGAGTTCTTCACATCTTTCTTGAAGTCCTCCAGCATCATGATCAAATATGATTTTGAAACTAGATCTTGCTTTTCTGGTGTGTTTGGATATTCCATGTTTGTTTTGGTGGGAGAATGGGGCTCCGATGATGCCATGTAGTCTTGGTTTCTGTTGCTTGTGTTCCTGCACTTGCCTCTCGCCATCAGATTATCTCTAGTGTTACTTTGTTCTACTATTTCTGACAGTAGCTAGACTGTCCTATAAGCCTGTGTGTCAGGAGTCTGTAGACCTGTTTTCCTCTCTTTCAGTCAGTTATGGGGACAGAGTGTTCTGCTTTCGGGCGTGTAGTTTTTCCTCTCTACAGGTCTTCAGCTGTTCCTGTGGGCCTGTGTCTTGAGTTCACCAGGCAGCCTTCTTGTAACAGACAAGTTGGTCTTACCTGTGGTCCCGAGGCTAAAGTTCACTCGCGGGTTGCTGCCCACAGGCTCTTTGCAGCGGCAGTAACCAGGAAGACCTGTGCCGCCCCTTCCGGGAGTTTATGCAGCCTCAGGAGTGCCCACCTGACCAGGCGGTGAGGTCTCTTTCCCACGGGGTCTGGGAGCAGAGAGCTGCTGCCCCATTTGTCAATTCTTGATCTTACAACATAAGCCATTGGTGTTTTGTTCAGGAAATTTTCTCCAGTACCCATGTACTCAAGATGCTTCCCCAATTTTCTTCTATTAGTTTGAGTGTATCTGGTTTGATGTGGAGGTCTTGATACACCTGGACTTAAGCTTTGTACAGGGTAATAAGCATGGATTGATCTGCATTCTTATACATGCTGACCTCCAGTTGAACCAGCACCATTTGCTGAAAATGCTATCTTTTTCCATTGGATTGTTTTGGCTCCTTTGTCAAAAATCAAGTGACCATAGGTGTGTGGGTTCATTTCTGGGTCTTTAATTCTGTTCCATTGGCCTATCTGTCTGTCTCTGTACCAATACCATGCAGTTTTTATCACTATTGCTCTGTAATATTGCTTGAGTTCAGGGATAGTGATTCCCCCTGAAGTCCTTTTATTGTTGAGGATAGTTTTAGCTATCCTGGGTTTTTTGTTATTCCAGATGAATTTGCAAATTGTTCTGTCTAACTCTTTGAAGAATTGGATTGGTATTTTGATGGGGATTGCATTGAATCTGTAGATTGCTTTTGGTAAAATGGCCATTTTTACTATATTAATCCTGCCAATGCATGCGCATGGGAGATCTTTCCATCTTCTGAGGTCTTCTTCAATTTCTTTCTTCAGAGTCTTGAAGTTCTTATTGTACAGATCTTTTACTTGCTTGGTTAAAGTCACACCGAGGTACCTTACATTGTTTGGGTCTATTATGAAGGGTGTCATTTTCCTCATTTCTTTCTTGGCTTGTTTCTCTTTTGTGTAGAGGAAGGCTACTGATTTATTTGAGTGAATTTTGTACCCAGCCACTTTGCGGAAGGTGTTTATCAGGTATAGTAGTTCTCTGGTGGAACTTTTGGGATCACATAAAAATACTATCATGTCATCTGCAAATAGTGATATTTTGACCTCTTCTTTTCCAATCTGTATCCCCTTGGTGTCCTTTTGTTGTCCGATTGCCCTGGCTAGAACTTCAAGAACTATATTGAATTAATAGGAAGAGAGTGGGCAGCCTTATCTAGTCCCTGATTTTAGTGGGATTGCTTCAAGTTTCTCTCCATTTAGTTTAATGTTAGCTACTGGTTTGCTGTATAAATCTTTTACTATGTTTAGGTATGGGCCTTGAATTCCTATTCTTTCCAGTACTTTTATCATGAAGGGGTGTTGAGTTTTGTCAAATGCTTTCTCAGCATCTAATGAAATGATCATGTGGTTTTGGTCTTTCAGTTTGTTTATGTAATGGATCACGTTGATGGTTTTCCGTATATTAAACCATCCCTGCATTGCTGGGATGAAGCCTACTTGATCATGGTGGATGATTGTTTTGATGTGCTCTTGGATTCGGTTTGCCAGAATTTTATTGAGTATTTTTGTGTCGATATTCATAAGGGAAATAGGTCTGAAGTTCTCTTTCTTTGTTGGGTCTTTGTTTGATTTAGGTGTAAGAGTAATTGTGGCTTCACAGAAGGAATTCAGTAGCTCTCCATCTATTTCTATTTTGTGGAATAGTTTGGATGGTATTAGTATGAGGTCTTCTATGAAGGTCTGATAGAATTCTGCACTGAACCCCTCTGGACCTGGGCTCTTTTTGGTTGGGGGACCTTTAATGACTGCTTCTATTTCTTTAGGAGTTATGGGGTTCTTTAAATGGTTTATCTGTTCCTGATTTAATTTCGGTACCTGGTATCTGTCTAGAAAATTGTCCATTTCCTGCAGATTTTCAGGTTTTGTTGAATATAGGCTTTTGTAGTAAGATCTGATGATTTTTGAATTTCTTCTGATTCTGTAGTTATGTCTCCCTTTTCATTTCTGATTTTGTTAATTTGGACACACTCTCTGTGTCCTCTCGTTAGTCTGGCTAAGGGTTTATCTATCCTGTTGATTTTCTCAAAGAACAAACTTTTAGTTTTGTTGATCTTTGTGTTGTCCTTTTTGTTTTACTTGGATGATATCAGCCCTGAGTTTGATTATTTGCTGTTTTCTACTCCTCCTGGGTGTATTTGCTTCTTTTTGTTCTAGAGCTTTTAGGTGTGCTGTTAAGATGCAGATATACGTTCTGTCCTATTTCCTTCTGCAGGCACTCAGAGCTATGAGTTTTCCTCTTAGCACAACTTTCATTGTGTCCCATAAGTTTGGGTATATTGTACCTTCATTTTCATTAAATTCTAAGAAGTCTTTAATTTCTTTCTTTATTTCTTCCTTGACCAGGTTATCCTTGAGTAGACCATTGTTTAACTTCCATGTATATGTGGGCGTTCTTCCCTTATTGTTATTGAAGACAAGCTTTAGCCCGTGGTGGTCTGATAAGATGCATAGGATTATTTATATCTTTCTTTATCTGTTGAAGCCTGTTTTATGACCAATTATATGGTCAATTTTGGAGAAAGTACCTTGAGGTGGTGAGAAGAAGGTATATCCTTTTGTTTTAGGAAAGAATATTATATAAATATCTGTTAAATCCATTTGGTTCATGATTTCTCTTAGTCTGTCTATATCTCTGTTTAATTTCTGTTTCCATGATCTGTCCATTGATGAGAGTGGGGTGTTGAAATATCCTACTATTATTTTGTGAGGTGCAATGTGTACTTTGAGCTTTAGTAAAGTTTCTTTTATGTATGTACGTGCCCTTGTATTTGGAGCATAGATATTTAGGATTGAGAGTTCATCTTGGAGGATTTTTCCTTTGATGAATATGAAGTGTCCTTCCTTATCTTTTTTGATGTCTTTTGGTTGAAATTTGATTTTATTCGATATTAGAATGGCTACTCCAGCTTGCTTCTTCAGTCCATTTGCTTCGAAATTGTTTTCCAGCCTTTCGCTCTGAAGTAGTGTCTGTCTTTGTCGCTGAGGTGTGTTTCCTGTAGGCAACAGAATGCAGCTTCTAATTACGTATTCAGTTTGTTAATCTATGTCTTTTTATTGGGGAGTTGAGACCATTGATGTTGAGAGATATTAAGGAATGGTGATTATTGCTTCCTCTTATATTTATATTTGGATGTGACATTATGTTTGTGTGCTTTTCTTCTCTTTGTTTTGTTGCCAAGACGATGAGTTTCTTGTTTTGTCTAGGGTGTAGCTTGCCTCCTTATTTTGGGATTTATCATTTATTATCCTTTGTAGTGCTGGATCTGTAGGAAGATATTCTGTAAATTTGGATTTTTTTTCTTGATTTTGAACAGAGTAACTTCACTGTCTTCTATTCCTATTATTCTTAGGTTTGGTCTTTTCATAGTGCCCCAATTTCCTGAATATTTATTCTATTGTATCTTCTATGCCTGAGACTCTTTCTTTCATCTCCTGTATTCTCTTGGTGATTGTCTTTATTTCCTGTTCTCTTTCCTGGGTGGTTCATCTTCAGAGCTGCCTCTACTTGTGTGTGTGTGTGTGTGTGTGTTTTGCTTCTATTTCCATTTGTAGCATTTAAATATTTTATTTACTTCCGTCATGTATTTGTTTTTATTTCCCTGTATTTCTCTAAGGGATTTATTTACTTCCTCTTTAAGCTCTCAATTTTCATCATGAGATGAAATTTAAAGTCAAAGTCTTTCTCTTCAGGTGTGTTAGGATATCCAGGGCTTACTGTAATAGGGGAGCTAGGTTCTGATAGTGCCATATTGCACTTGCATCTGTTGATTGTGGTCTTGTGATTACCCGTAGTCATCTGGTTGCTTATGGTGATAGCTGCCCTGGTAGTCCATAGGAGTAACAAGCCTGTGAAACAGGTTGTCCTGGATGGCAGCAGGCCTCTGAAAAGGCAGACATAATTGTGGCCCATAATTGTAGTGCAGGAATACAATTGCGTGTAGAGGTATAGACCCAAAAATGGAGCTTGTTTTCCTAGGTTAGAGCAGGTCTCCCAGAGGTTGGAAGAGCTGTGAACTGGGGAGTGTGGTTCTGATCTGCAACTGAAGGTAGAGGTGTGGACCAGAAGTAAGATGTTGCTCCAAAAGATGGAGCACAGCTCATGACTGCTAGGCTTTCTTTTAATATTCCTTTTTTCTATATATTTAACATTTTGATTATTATGTGGTGATAGGATTTCCTTTTCTGGTCTACTCTATTAGGTGGTCTGTAAGCTTCTTGTACATTTATATGCAACTCTTTCTTTATGAAAATTTTCTTCTAAAATTTTTTGAAGATAATTTCTGGACATTTAATCTAGGAATGTTTCCTTCCTCCACTTCTATTCTTCATAGGTTAGGTCTTCTCATAGCGTGAATTTTTCCTGGATGTTTTGTGTCAGCATTTTTCTTTCAGATTTAACAATTTATTTGACTGGTGTCTCAATTTGTTAATCGAATCTTCTATACCTGAGATCCATCATCTCTTGTATTCCCTTGGTGATGTTTGCATCTGTTGTTCCTGTTCCCTCCTTAGCTTTTCAGTCTTAGGAATTGCCTCAGTTTGTGTTTTCATTGCTCCTTTTCTATTTTTAGCTCTTTGCATTTAGGTCATTTCCTTCACCTGTAAAATTGTATTTTCTTGTCTTTCTTTAAAGAATATTTTTTGTTTCCTCCTTTAAGTCCTCTATCTCTTTGATTGTGTTTTCTTGTATTTCTTTAAGGAATTTACTCATTTCCTCTTTAAAGACCTTTAAGATCACTACAAAATTGACTTTAAGGTCATTTCTTTCTGATTCAGCTATATTAGGATGTCCAGGGTTTGTTCTTGTAAGATAGTTGTTTTTCTGAAGTTCACATGTTGCTCTGGCTTTTGTTGATTTTGTTCTTATGCTGGCCTTTAACCATCTGGTTATATCTGAATATTCCTCATGTAAAAGATATAAGAAGGTGGGCCTATCCTCAATATACCTGGTGCACCAGATATCTGATGGGAAGCCTTGTTTAAAACAATGGAACTCAGGGGTTCATGCACATCACCCAGCACCTCTGTGTGCCTCTGAGAACACAATGAACTGAGGAATATGAAGAGGAAAGACATTTAACCTGTGTTTTCCTTGATCTGCAGGCCTGGTGAATGTGGGCAAAAAGGTGAGTGAACAATGGATTTCTTGGGAGACATAACACAATGAATTTAACATTGTGAAACAACAACAATAGAAGTGTAAACAGTTTATTGCTGAAACAGATAGTATAATATTCTGTAGATATATGCTTCAAAGTACAAAAGGTAGTATCACCGTCTATTGTGTTCATTAATCAAAACATTGACTTCAAACCCTGGGCCTATGACCTTCCCTAAAAAATGTCTCTGCTGTGATGAAGAGAACTCATCACAAGATTCTCATGAAAAGTTAAGATGGATGCACAAATCATTTGCCTATTACTATAGATGTTGTACAACTACTGTACTTGTAGGTACAGCCTAAGGAGGGTATTGACAATGTAGTTCAGTGAAACATTAAATGGCCAAAGCTGTAAGGGACAGTTTATCTAATGCAAACTTAATGGTGACTTTAAAAACTGCTGAAATCATCATAAAAGGAACATCCAATACTCCTAGTTGTCTTCTTCACTGACTTGGAAGTATTGTGTCTTCAGAAATAATGGCTTATTTTTCCTTCAGTCAACCAATAACTATGGCAACAATAACTAATGTAACGTGAGGAAGTAGAGCTCAAGCTGTCATTACAATTTTCATTCAGTCAATTAACAATACTTTGACTAAATGTTCTTTCCTGTACACACAGGTTCCTTTATTTGGACACCTTACTTACAAATTTCCTATTTTGCACATGCTTTTACAATATTGTGAAACACTCAAGGGTTATAAACATTTTTCCAGAGATCACATGAGTATTGTCTTCTCTAAGAAATTATCATTCTGCGTTAGTATTGTGCAGATAATGCAATACCAAAATAGAATATGAACAAGCATCAGCAAAGCATAAATAGTTCCCCTAGTCTGGACACATCATTTTTCAAGATATTAGTGCTAAAGAGAGCCATAAAGATACAGAGTATTGCAACATATAAAGCTGAGCTTTGACTTAAGATTATGTGATGATATAATAAATTTGTGGCATGTACTTGGAAACATAAATGCTGATAATTTCAAAAGGAAATATTATATTAAAAAGTCTAAGCACAGAAATTCATATAGCCTTCCTCAGTTTCTAGAGAATAATGAGGAGAATTAGGTTCCCACATCTCATATAATTTTCTAAAGATGTTGAGCACATTGGGATGTGGACTTGGCATCTCTGTTGAATGGAAAACATAATTGTTATCAAAGGAGATGTAATAATAAAAATGAGCCTTGTCTTACAAATTGCACTAAGGTTCTCATTTGTCTTGTGTTCACTGGTTTTCTTCCTTTCTATTGGCATTAATCAAGACAGTCAAAGTGGTCAATCTATGTAAATTAACCCTTCTAAATTTATTCCTATTTTCCATCAGGCAAACATCTGCCTTATTGTGGGATGTTCTTATGGCTTGGGGCCACTTCTTACCCCTGAACTTGGTGTTGAAGGAAAAGGCTTTTACTGATAAACACAGGATAGCCAAAGGAGAGACTGAGTATTGACACATTAAAGTATATTGAGCTTGCTACTACAGAGAGCTCCTCAGTTCTAGGATGATATCAAGCAACTTAGTTGTCCATACCATGCTGGCACATATGTTTCAGCTCAGAATGGAACACAGACAAATCACAGAACCTCCTTATCTTTCCAAATACCTCTGCTTCCTTAAGAATATATTATGTTCCTGGTTGCTGCTGCTGCAGAGAGCTCGTGGGCAGCACCCCGCTAGAGAATTTGAGCCTCGGGACCACAGGTAAGACCAACTTTTCTGCTGCAAGAGACCTGCCTGGTGAACTCGGGACACACAGAAGCAGAATTCCTCTAGGACCAGGCACCTCCTGTGTTTACCGGGAGTCCCACACCCACGGATCCCAGCCCACAGCAGCTCTCTGCTCCCAGACCCCGTGAGAGAGAGACCCCACCGCATGGTCGGGTGGGCACTCCTGAGGCTGCAGAGCGGAAGAGACCACAAACACTGCCCACCCCTGCCCACATCCATGGCCCAAGAGGAAACTGTATAAGGCCTCTGGGTTCCCGTGGGGGAGGGCCCAGGAGCTGCAGGACCACTGCTTCTGAGACACCGCCAGAACCTGAAGGAAACAGACCGGATAAACAGTTCTCTGCACCCAAATCCTGTGGGAGGGAGAGCTAAACCTTCAGAGAGGCAGACACGCCTGGGAAACCAGAAGAGACTGCACTCTGCACACACATCTCGGACGCCGGAGAAAAACACCAAACGACATATGGAACCCTGGTGCACTGAAGCTCCCAGAAACGGTGGCGCAGATCTTCCTGGTTGCTGCCGCCATGGAGAACTCGTGGGCAGCACCCCGCGAGCAAACTTGAGCCTCGGGACCACAGGCAAGACCAAATTTTCTGCTGCAAGAAACCTGCCTGGTGAACTCAAGACATAGGCCCACAGGAACAGCTGAAGACCTGTAGAGTAGAAAAACTACACGCCCGAAAGCAGAACACTCTGTCCCCATAACAGGCTGAAAGAAAACAGGAAAACAGGTCTATAGCACTCCTGACACACAGACTTATAGGGCAGTCTAGCCACTGTCAGAAATAGCAGAACAAAGTAACACTAGAGATAATCTGATGGCGAGAGGCAAGCGCAGGAACGCAAGCAACAGAAAGCAAGACTACATGGCACCATCAGAGCCCAATTCTCCCATCAAAATAAACATGGAATATCCAAACACACCAGAAAAGCAAGATCGAGTTTAAAAATCATATTTGATCATGATGCTGGAGGACTTCAAGAAAGACATGAAGAACTCCCTTAGAGAACAAGTAGAAGCCTACAGAGAGGAATCGCAAAATTGCCTGAAAGAATTCCAGGAAAACATAAATAAACAAGTAGAAGCCCATAGAGAGGAGACACAAAAATCCCTGAAAGAATTCCAGGAAAACATACATAAACAAGTAGAAGCCCATAGAGAGGAGACACAAAAATCCCTGAAAGAATTCCAGGAAAACACAATCAAACAGTGGAAGGAATTAAAAATGGAAATAGAAGCATTCAAGAAAGAACACATGGAAACAACCCTGGATATAGAAAACCAAAGGAAGAGACAAGGAGCTGTAGATACAAGCTTCACCAACAGAATACAAGAGATGGAAGAGAGAATCTCAGGAGCAGAAGATTCCATAGAAATCATTGACTCAACTGTCAAAGATAATGTAAAGCGGAAAAAGCTACTGGTTCAAAACATACAGGAAATCCAGGACTCAATGAGAAGATCAAACCTAAGGATAATAGGTATAGAAGAGAGTGAAGACTCCCATCTCAAAGGACCAGTAAATATCTTCAACAAAATAATAAAATAAAATTTCCCTAACCTAAAAAAAGAGATACCCATAGACATACAAGAAGCCTACAGAACTCAAAATAGATTGGACCAGAAAAGAAACACCTCCCGTCACATAAGAGTTAAAACACCAAACGCACAAAATAAAGAAAGAATATTAAAAGCAGTAAGGGAAAAAGGTCAAGTAACATATAAAGGCAGAACTATCAGAATCACAGCAGACTTTTCACCAGAAACTATGAAGGCCAGAAGATCCTGGAATGATGTCATACAGACCCTAAGAGAACACAAATGCCAGCCCAGGTTACTGTATCGAGCAAAACACACAATTAACATAGATGGAGAAGCCAATATGTTCCATGACAAAACCAAATGTACACAATATCTTTCTACAAATCTAACACTACAAAGGATAATAAATGGTAAAGCCCAACATAAGGAGGCAAGCTATACCCTAAAAGAAGCAAGAAACTAATCGTCTTGGCAACAAAACAAAGAGAAGAAAAGCACACAAACATAACCTCACATCCAAATATGAATATAACAGTAAGCAATAATCACTATTCCTTAATATCTCTCAACATCAATGGCCTCAACTACCCAATAAAAAGACATAGATTAACAAACTGGATGCGTAATGAGGACCCTGCATTCTCTTGCCTACAGGAAACACACCTCAGAGACAAAGACAGACACTACCTCAGAGTGAAAGGCTGGAAAACAAATTTCCAAGCACATGGTCAGAAGAAGCAAGCTGTAGTAGCCATTCTAATATCAGATAAAATCAATTTTCAACTAAAAGTCATCAAAAAAGATGAGGAAGGACATTTCATATTCATCAAAGGAAAAATCCACCAAGATGGACTCTCAATGAAATATCTATGCCCCAAATACAAGGGGACCTACATACGTAAAAGAAACCTTACTAAAGCTCAAAACACACTTTGCACCTCACACAATAATAGTAGGAGATTTCAACACCCCACTCTCATCAATGGACAAATCATGGAAACAGAAATTAAACAGAGACGTAGACAGACTAAGAGAAGTCATGAGCCAAATGGACGTAACGGATATTTATAGAACATTCTATCCTAAAGCGAAAGGATATACCTTCTTCTCAGCTCCTCATGGTACTTTCTCCAAAACTGACCATATAATTGGTCAAAAAACGGGCCTAAATAGGTACAGAAAGATAGAGATAATCCCATGCGTGCTATCAGACCACCACGACCTAAAACTGGTCTTCAATAACAATAAGGGAAGAATGCCCACATATACGTGGAAATTGAACAATGCTCTACTCAATGATAACCAGGTCAAGGAAGAAATAAAGAAAGAAATTAAGACTTTTTAGAATTTAATGAAAATGAAGGTACAACATACCCAAACTTATGGGACACAATGAAAGCTGTGCTAAGAGGAAAACCCATAGCGCTGAGTGCCTGCAGAAAGAAACAGGAAAGAGCATTTGACAGCACACCTAAAAGCTCTAGTACAAAAAGAAGCAAATACACGCAGGAGGATTAGAAGGCAGGAA
Organism: Rattus norvegicus; assembly: GCF_021556685.1. NCBI lineage: Eukaryota > Metazoa > Chordata > Mammalia > Rodentia > Muridae > Rattus > Rattus norvegicus. Next base: position 71,666,359 of record NC_141534.1, read on the forward strand.
ATAATCTAACTCAGAGCTGAAATAAACCAAGTAGAAACAAAAAGGACCATAAAAAGAATCAATAGAACCAAACATTGGTTCTTTGAGAAAATCAACAAGATAGATAAACCCTTAGCCAGACTAACGAGAGGACACAGAGAGTGTGTCCAAATTAACAAAATCAGAAATGAAAAGGGAGACATAACTACAGATTCAGAGGAAATTCAAAAAAATCATCAGATCTTACTGTAAAAACCTATATTCAACAAAACATGCAAATCTGCAGGAAATGGACAATTTCCTATACAGATACCAGGTACCGAAGTTAAATCAGGAACAGATAAACCAGTTAAACAACCCCATAACTCCTAAAGAAATAGAAGCAGTCATTAAAGGTCTCCCAACCAAAAAGAGCCCAGGTCCAGACGGGTTTAGTGCAGATTTCTATCAAACCTTCATAGAAGACCTCATACCAATATTATCCAAACTATTCCACAAAATTGAAACAGATGGATCACTACTGAATTCCTTCTATGAAGCCACAATTACTCTTATACCTAAACCACACAAATACACAACAAAGAAAGAGAACTTCAGACAAATTTCCCTTATGAATATCGACACAAAAATACTCAATAAACTTCTGGCAAACCGAATCCAAGAGCACATCAAAACAATCATCCACCATGATCAAGTAGGCTTCATCCCAGGCATGCAGGGATGGTTTAATATACGGAAAACCGTCAACGTGATCCATTATATAAACAAACTGAAACAACAAAACCACATGATCATTTCATTAGATGCTGAGAATGCATTTGACAAAATTCAACACCCCTACATGATAAAAGCCCTGGAAAGAATAGGAATTCAAGGCCCATACCTAAACATAGTAAGAGCCATATACAGCAAACCAGTTGCTAACATTAAACTAAATGGAGAGAAACTTAAAGCAATCCCACTAAAATTAGGGACCAGACAAGGCTGCCCACTCTCTCCCTACTTATTCAATATAGTTCTTGAAGTTCTAGCCAGAGCAATCAGACAACAAAAGGAGATCAAGGGGATACAGATCGGAAAAGAAGAAGTCAAAATATCACTATTTGCAGATGATATGATAGTATATTTAGGTGATCCCAAAAGTTCCACCAGAGAACTACTAAAGCTGATAGACAACTTCAGCAAAGTGGCTGTGTATAAAATTAACTCAAATAAATTAGTAGCCTTCCTCTACACAAAAGAGAAACAAGCCGAGAAAGAAATTAGGGAAACGACACCCTTCATAATAGACCCAAATAATATAAAGTACCTTGGTGTGACTTTAACCAAGCAAGTAAAAGATCTGTACAATAAGAACTTCAAGACACTGAAGAAAGAAATTGAAGAAGACCTCAGAAGATGGAAAGATCTCCCATGCTCATGGATTGGCAGGATTAATATAGTAAAAATGGCCATTTTTCCAAAGGCGATCTACAGATTCAATGCAATCCCCATTAAAATACCAATCCAATTCTTCAAAGAGTTAGACAGAAAAATTTGCAAATTCATCTGGAATAACAAAAAACCCAGGATGGCTAAAACTATCCTCAAGAATAAAAGAACTTCAGGGGAAATCACTATCCCTGAACGCAAGCAGTATTACAGAGCAATAGTGATAAAAACTGCATGGTATTGGTACAGAGACAGACAGATAGACCAATGGAATAGAAATGAAGACCCAGAAATGAACCCACACACCTATGGGCACTTGATTTTTGACAAAGGAGCCAAAACCATCCAATGGAAAAAAGATAGCATTTTCAGCAAATGGTGCTGGTTCAACTGGAGGTCAACATGTAGAAGAATGCAGATCGATCCATGCTTATCAGCCTGTACAAACCTTAAGTCCAAGTGGATCAAGGACCTCCACATCAAACCAGACACACTCAAACTAATAGAAGAAAAACTAGGGAAGCATCTGGAACACATGGGCACTGGAAAAAATTTCCTGAACAAAACACCAATGGCTTATGCTCTAAGATTAAGAATCGACAAATGGGATCTCATAAAACTGCAAAGCTTCTGTAAGGCAAAGGACACTGTGGTTAGGACAAAACGGCAACCAACAGATTGGGAAAAGATCTTTACCAATCCTACAACAGATAGAGGCCTTATATCCAAAATATACAAAGAACTCAAGAAGTTAGACTGCAGGGAAACAAATAACCCTATTAAAAAATGGGGTTCAGAGCTAAACAAACAATTCGCAGCTGAGGAATGCCAAATGGCTGAGAAACACCTAAAGAAATGTTCAACAACTTTAGTCATAAGGGAAATGCAAATCAAAACAACCCTGAGTTTCACCTCACACCAGTGAGTATGGCTAAGATCAAAAACTCAGGTGACAGCAGATGCTGGCGAGGATGCAGAGAAAGAGGAACACTCCTCCATTTTTGGTGGGATTGCAGACTGGTACAACCATTCTGGAAATCAGTTTGGAGTTTCCTCAAAAAATTGGAAATTAAACTGCCTGAGGATCCAACTATACCTCTCTTGGGCATATACCCAAAAGATGCCCCAACATATAAAAAAGACACGTGCTCCACTATGTTCATCGCAGCCTTATTTATAATAGCCAGAAGCTGGAAAGAACCCAGATGCCCTTCAACAGAGTAATGGATATAGAAAATGTGGTACATCTACACAATGGAATATTACTCAGCTATCAAAAACAACAACTTTATGAAATTCGTAGGCAAATGGTTGGAACTGGAAAATATCATCCTGAGTGAGCTAACCCAATCACAGAAAGACATACATGATATGCACTCATTGATAAGTGGCTATTAGCCCAAATGCTTGAATTACCCTAGATCCCTAGAACAAATGAAACTCAAGACGGATGATCAAAATGTGAATGCTTCACTCCTTCTTTAAATGAGGAAAAAGAATACCCTTGGCAGGGAATGGAGAGGCAAAGATTAAAACAGAGACTGAAGGAACACCCACTCAGAGCCTGCCCCACAGGTGGCCCATACATATACAGCCACCCAATTGGACAAGATGGATGAAGCAAAGAAGTGCAGACCAACAGGAGCCGGATGTAGATCGCTCCTGAGAGACACAGCCAGAATACAGCAAATACAGAGGCGAATGCCAGCAGCAAACCACTGAACTGAGAATATGACCCCAGTTGAAGGAATCAGAGAAAGAACTGCAAGAGCTTGAAGGGGCTCGAGACCCCATATGTACAACAATGCCAAGCAACCAGAGCTTCCAGGGACTAAGCCACTACCTAAAGACTATACATGGACTGACCCTGGACTCTGACCTCATAGGTAGCAATGAATATCCTAGTAAGAGCACCAGTGGATGAACTGAGAATAGAACCCCCGTTGAAGGAATCAGAGAAAGAACTGGAAGAGCTTGAAGGGGCTCGAGACCCCATATGAACAACAATGCCAAGCAACCAGAGCTTCCAGGGACTAAGCCACTACCTAAAGACTATACATGGACTGACCCTGGACTCTGACCTCATAGGTAGCAATGAATATCCTAGTAAGAGCACCAGTGGAAGGGGAAGCCCTGGGTCCTGCTAAGACTGAACCCCCAGTGAACTAGACTGGTGTGGGGAGGGCGGCAATGGGGGGAGGGTTGGGAGGGGAACACCCATAAGGAAGGGGAGGGGGAGGGGGATGTTTGCCCAGATACCAGGAAAGGGGATAACACTCGAAATGTATATAAGAAATACTCAAGTTAAAAAAAAAAGCACCAGTGGAAGGGGAAGCCCTGGGTCCTGCTAACACTGAACCCCCAGTGAACTAGACTGTTGGGGGGAGGGTGGCAATGGGGGGAGGGTTGGGAGGGGAACACCCATAAGGAAGGGGAATGTTTGCCCAGAAACTGGGAAAGGGAATAACACTCGAAATGTATATAAGAAATACTCAAGTTAATAAAATAAAATATTAAAAAAAAGAATATATTATCTTCCCTAGTGTTAATGGCTAGAATGGAGATCTATCTCCTATTACTTGTACAATACTCTCTGCACTGCTTCATTGTCTGATTTATCTCATTTAATTCCCAGACTTTAGGCACATAAAGGCCTTTTTACTGGTGATCGCATTTGGGTTCTCTATCTCTACTGCAACATATTTTAACGGACATAGAGACTTACATGTAGAAATTACAAAAGTATGAAACCTTGGAACACTGAGACCTAAAGATAAGGTCTTCATAAAATTCCAATCCTCAGGGTTGACAACATTTTCTGGAAGAGAATGCAAAAAGACTGTAAGAATCAAAAAAGATGGAGGAAAAAAACAACAAGGCAGTCTAAAGCAATACCGTTAAAGCTCATATGAACTGAGACACTGAGACAGCATGCACATGGTCTGTATGGACCTGCACCAGGTCCTTTGCATGAATATTATGATTTCCAATTTGCTGTTTCTATTTAATTCTTGAATGTGTATTAGATTCTGTGCCTTTTCTTGTGCATATTCCCCTCTGCTTGTTTTGTCCAACTTCTATATGTTAGTTTTCTAAATAAATTATATTAAATATATTTAATTGTTTATTCCTTGTGTTTTGAATAGAAGACAGAAAGAGAGTGTATCTGAATGTGACTGAAAGTAGAGAAAAACTGGGAGAAGAAGAGAGAGTGAAACAAGATGCATTACCTGCGAAATGAATCTATTTGGGAAAAAAAGAGAACTCAGAATAAAATTTCACTATAAAGTAGTTGTTATCAAAGTGTTAGTCATGACCCTTAAAAAAGGTGGGGGGAGTTGTCAAAGGCCATTTACACAGGAATCTCATATTAGATATCATATATACCAGATGTTTACATTACTATTCATACCTATAACAAAATTACAATTATAAATTAGCAGTGAAAATGAATTTATGTGTGGGGACACTACATGAAGAACTATATTAAAGGGTTGAAGCAGTAGGAAGGTTGAGAACCACCACTTTGAAGTTTTAACAAACTGTTTTTTATATTTATTTTCATTGGATTTTTAAATTTACATTTCAAATGTTATTCCCTTTCCCGGTGTCCCCATCCATAAGCAACCAACCCTACTCCCTCCTCTTCTTCTATAAGGGTACTCTTCCTTCCTGCATCCCCACCCTGACATTCCCCTACACTGAGAAGTCCAACCTTGACAGGACCAAGGGCTTCTCCTCCCTCGTGTGTCCAACAAGGGCATCCTCTGCTGCATATGCAGCTGGAGCCATGAGTTTGTCTATGTGTAGTCTTTGGGAAGTGGCTCTCTCTGAGAGCTTTGATTGGTTGGTATTGTTCTTATGGGGTTGCAAGACCATTCAACTCCTTCAATCCTATCTTTAATTCCTTCAACAGAGATCCCGTTCTCAGTTCAATGGTTTGCTGCTAGCATTTGCCCCTGTATTTAACAAATTCTTCCTATCCTATCACTGATGATTCTCCTACTAATTACTTATTTTATATGCTTGAGTATTTAATGTATATTTTATACTTAATGCTGCACTCTTTCATTAAATTCTTATATATCTACCAATAAAAGAAAGAAAGGACAACTCAATATGCTCATTTATCATTGAATTTCTCCTACTTTCCTGACAATTCAGAAGCATTTTCAGAGATTAGCACACAGGTGACCTTTACTCATTGTAGTTTCTTCATTCAGCATTCATGTTTTTCAGGCAGACATATGAGCTTCTTTTCTTTACTGTATTACCCAGAACAAAGTTCATGCAATGGTCACCACAAGCCACAATATTGTTTCTAATATGTTACTTCCAGGAATTTCAGTATTCCTTTGGGTCAAACTCCAGCTTCATTGACATCCCTGTATTCCTATGGCAGACAATGTTCCTCATAGAGTGTGCCACCCCATGCCACTTAGAGAAAAAATGTTGTCCTGATACACCAAAAAAAAAAGGTATCCCATATTTATGTAGCTCAACTTAATTGCATGGCTTATCAGTTGTTTCAGGGAACTTGAAACACGATAGCAAGAAGTGACTGCATCCAATATAGGACAGACATAGATAGCTATATCTATATGGTTAGTGCTGTATCTTACCTCACCAGTCAGCCTCTAAAAATACCAATGCTTTGGTTCTCATCCTATCAAGATGCTAATTGTAGTTGCTAATAATTCCGGGGAGCATGTAAATGTAGATTCACCCAGATAGAGTACTGGCAATAAACGAAAAAAATAACCTCAGCCACATCTAGTTTAGTAGTCCAATTGGGTCAATGTAATTTCTTTCAAGAGCCAGGAAAAAGGGTTTTCATCTTATTCTACTCCATCATCTTGGAGGATGCCCTTTCAAAACATTCTGTCTCCCCTAGGAAAAATATTCTGTGTTTTCCTCCTGATACTAATATCAACCAGTATTGATAAATATAGCTTTGACAGCTATAATAGTGAAATGAAACCAAGTAACTGAAGAAAACATGTGATCTGAACATTTTCCAAGGTGAATGAAAATTATTCACATTCTGTTCTGAAAAAAACACAAACAAGATATTTCTATCATTGAATTTTTACTCTATAATTAATGAGGCAGAACTCTCATTTCATAAATGGATGAACTGGATTTGGTCCGATGACACCTCAGGTAATCATGAAATGGCTTGATGCATGCATGTCTTGGTGATGTATGGAAGAAATACCAAGGAATTTTATTATCCTTAGCAGTCTGCAGGGACGTGAGACGATAACAGTCACAGCAAACTGCTACATTTCCTTGAGTAGATAGCAAAAAGTTGTTTTCAATTTATGACACCTCAGGGAAACATGCTGAGAAACCTATCCCCTTGCAACATGCAAAATTAAATACCCACAACTAGTGAATGTAAAATTTTAATTGCATGTCTGAAGGGAGGGGAGGTCACAGAATTATATGCTCATATGTCCAGTACTGGGTTGCTACCTCCTTCCACAAGACTTTGGCACTAAAATCAGCAACCTGACAAGTGAAACAGTACTTGGACTGCATCCAGTTGACTCTGCGAGTCAGAATGCACAAAGAAATTCCCATCTGATGACTCTAGCTAAGCATGACTTCAAGAAAACTCAACACGGCATTGGACTATGTTACAGGATACCTAGGAATTGGAGAAGCATCTGAAGCATGAGCTTAGGACACGGGCATAATGAACATGAGGTAATATACACATAACACAATCTCTGACATCCTTACATTCCTGAGGCCTTCACTCACTGGAATTCTTGTGGTTTATTTCAAAAAATAGTGAAACCTGGAATACAAGGTGCTGAAAACTTGTTTTAAAATCATGCTACCGCTTAGCCATGATCCTGAAAAACTTTCCTATTGAATATCTGACTCTACAGTTTTGCCAGATGTTTTTCATAGAGAATGTGGATGGTAAACGAACCAAGAACTCTCATGGTGACAGCATCCCTGAATGTAGAGTGCTTGTTGGTTCCCTCCTAAAGTATGCTCAGGGAACATACTTAGATAAAAATAAGATCTATTGTTACTAATTCAAGCACTGCCAGTCAAATGTGAACCATCTTAAGATATGTTCTTAAGTCTAACTTTGGGCAGAAATATAAAAATGATGGATGAATTTGAAATTCTGGAAATGATGAAGGGAAGGAGAAAATTGAAAGTGTTTGAAATAAAGCTGTGAACCTGATGATTTTTAAGGAATATTACATTTCATTATGTTTTAATTTATGAAGATAAAGGTAGAAATTTCTTGAGTTAAATTTTAGTGTGCGTGCGTGTGTGTGTGTGTGTGTGTGTGTGTGTGTGTGTGTGTGTGTGTGTGTAAACATGAATGCACATCTATGCATCACATGTGTGGCTAGAAATTTCAAAGTCCAAAGATAATCTTGGAACCCTAGAACTAGATATACAATTGATTTTAATCTATTATCTGTACTGAGAACAAAACTCAGGTACTCTGAAAGAGCAGCCAGTGCTTTTAAATATTGAGCCATCTCTCTAGCCACAAGTTCTTCATTGGCTAAAAAGCACAAAACATGTTACTGAGAAAAGGTAGTGTTTGTATATCATGCTGGAGTTGGTGCTTTGCCAACATTACATTCCTCTTCAGAGATCACTGTTTCAGATACCAGGTAACACAATCATACTGGTGTGACTCATACTCTTTTAATTGTGCTTATTTTCTTTCTGAAAATTATTATATGGCATGACAGTATGACTGGTTTATATTAGAATATCATTTTATTTTCTTTACTATAATAAGTATAAATAAACTATTGGACAGCATCTAAAATTTGGACCATTATTTAAGGATATAAATACTGCTCCTGATATGAGCTTCTGAAGCATCATATTTTCTGCTGTACATTAAAATTTCCAGGGTTTTCTTCATGCAAAAAATAAAACAGTTAAACGCACATTGAAAACTCAACTACAAAAATTATGCCACATCAGTAATTTTAAAAAGGAAAAATATAAAAGGCATATAAAATATATGAAACTGGTATTTTACAGATTGGCTGCAATGATTTTTAAGGTAGTTGTGGATTCTAGTAACCTATCTGTCAATTTTGTGCACTTCGAAGTCCTCACTTTAAACATTTAGCAAGCATGTGTGTATAAACACTTGATTCACACAGGAGCTTATCATATTTTTCTTTATCTGCTTAACAAAATTCAAAGCATGGACTTCTGTTCAGATTGAATATTGACTAAGGTGGGTATACTTCCTTCAAAACTAAGAATGATATATTATATATCTTTCTTACATTATAATGTTTTTTAAAAATCTCCATTAATAAATCAAGGAAGAAATATGCATAAGGCTAATCATGAATACAGAAAGTATGATATAAAATAGTACATACATCCTATTACTCGCATTCCCATGTCAGAATTCTAAAAGCACAGTTCTAACAGCTAAGAACATGGAATTCAGTGAAATTGTAATACATGTGATCTTCTTGTCACAGACTGTAGTGGGAACCCTCAACAATTCCTTCTTAGTTTACCACTATGTGATGCTTTACTTCATGGAGTGCAGGTTAAAGTTCACAGACTGGATTCTACAGCACTTGCTTGTAGCCAACTTCCTAACTCTCCTGTGTAAAGGAGTTCCCCACACTTTGTCAGCTTTTGGGTTGAAAGACTTCCTCAATGACATTGGGTGTAAACTGATCTTCTTTCTTCACAGAATAGGGAGGGGTGTGTCCATCAGCAGCACCTGTTTTCTGAGTGTCTTTCAGGCCATCACCATCAGTCCAAAGGCCTCCAAGTGGACACAGCTTAAAGTCAAGTCTCCCAGATACATTGCTTCATGTGTGTACATGAGCTGGATCCTGTCATTCATAGTAAACATAGCTTTTCCCATGGACATAACAGCAAGACAGAACATTAGGAACATTACATATCTAAGAGTGTTGGAATACTGTTCTACTCCTCATAAAGACAAGGTCATTAACATTCTCCATGCAATTTTTCTCTCTATTCCTGATGTGTTCTTCATGTTGCTGATGATTTGGTCCAGCAGCTACATGGTTTTCATTCTTTACAGACATAAGCAGAGAATGAAGCACATTCATAAAAGCAACTTTTCCTTTAGGTCCTCCCCTGAGTTCAGAGCCACAAAGACCATTCTACTCTTGGTGAGCACCTTTGTCTTCTTTTACACAGTTTCTTGTGTCTTTCAAGTTAATATGTCTCTTGTGCAAAATCCAACCTCTTTATGGGTGAATATGGCTTCGGTAGTCTCTGCAGGTTTCCCAACTGTGGGCCCTATTCTGATGATCAACTGTTACTCTGTGAATCTCCATTCTGTTTCTTTTGTAAGGAAACAGAATATCATAACAATTTCATATCAGTAACATCAAGATTATGTGGTTTTAAAGAATGTATGTATTTCATTCAATTATGTAAACATAATCATGTCAAAAAAGCAGGCGGTAGGTATTCATGAACTGAAGTATAACCATAAATATTGATAATGTGTTATAAAGTGTATATTTACATACCCTGTATTTGTCACTTAAACAATATTAACCAATTGGTATAAATGTCATACTTTTCAGAACAAGGTTTTGGTATATAATATAATTTGTTGAAACATCTTCCATTTTTCTACAGCAAAAGGCTAAAATTTGTTGGACAATTTTTTGTTAGCTACTTCTTCTGCAAAAATAATTTCCAAATTAAAATAGTAAAATAGTTTATTTGTCCATATAATCTGAAGAGAAAACATTAAGAAACATGATAGTACTTGACTAATAAAGACCAGTCTGTGTGTGAGTATATTAATAACGCTATTGGGGAAGATTATACCAATCAATGGACATTTGAGGTGACTTCTTTGAATTCTTTTTTATCTTTTCTTGCACTGAATATTTTCTTTATTTACATTTCAAATGTTATCTCCTTTCCCAGTATCCCCCATAAAATCCCCCTACAGCATCCTCCCTCCCCCTGTTTCTATGAGGGTGCTCCTCCACTATTCCAGATTTATTGAAGTATGGTAGAAAATAAATTTCCCTGTTATTTTATAATTTGTGGTAATTTTCTACATGTATATTTATGCTTATATATTATATATGTGTGTGCTCATATATACAATGAAAATTTGATTAACATAATCAAATTATGCAACATTTTGTGCTGGGTGGTTTTATGTCAATAACACAGGTAGAGCAACTGCGAACCAGAGCACCTCAATTAAAAATACAACCGAAAGATGGTCCCTCGGTCAGTCTGCCAGTCATTTTCTTGATTAATGAGTGATATGAGATTATTCTAGTCTCAGTGAATAATGTAGCCCCCTGGGAGTTGATTCTCATAGGTATAATAAGCCATTCCCCTGTGCAAGCCAGGGGAATGAAACTTGTAATTAACCTTCCTCCATGATTTCTTCTTCAGTCCTTGACTTTAGGTTCCAGTCTTGAGTACTTGGGGTTCCTTCCATCAGTGATAGACTGCTGCTTAGACGTGTAAAAGAAACATAAATCTTTTCCTTCCCAAATTTTTTTCATGGTGTTTCAACATAGAAATACAAACTCTGAAAAACATAGCTCTAAAACTAATTTTTTGATACACATGTTTTAAGATCTGTCTTAACATTTTCCACATGCAAGAGAAAATAAATATAGTCACTACTGTTACTTTAAAGCCTCATTAGGAGTTAAATGTCAAAAGGCCTAAAGCTCATGACTAGCCTGAATGGACACTCACCAAGGCTTAGAGATCTTCCTGTATCTCCCTATATATGTACAGGTGCATGAAGCTTCACTTAGAATTAGGAAAGTATTGAAGGTGAAACTCTCATCTCCATGGATTCCACAGTAAGCATTTTACTACTTGAGCCATCTCTCGAGATAGAAAATTAATTCATATTATAACTGAAGACTCATACATGCTGACAAGCATTTCCTTTCTTATTTCTCTCATTCCTCTCCTCCTGTGTTTTCCACTCTTCTTCTGTGGTACTCTCAATTATGCTTTCCAAACTTTTGCATGTTAGTGTAAATGTCCAATTGCATCTGGTTCATCATGCTTCACACAATGAAAATCATATCTATCTGGGGCTTACTGAGTAGAGCAAAAAATATATTCAAGGACTGGAGAAATGGCTCAGAAGGTAAGACCAATGTGTGTTTTTAAAGAGGTCCTCAGTTCAATTCCCAGCAATCTCTGTACTCACAGCCACCTGTTCTGAGATCTGATGCCCTCTTCTAGCCTGCAGGTATACACAGAGGCAGAACATTGTATGACGTGAAAGAAAGAAAGAAAGAAAGAAAGAAAGAAAGAAAGAAAGAAAGAAAGAAAGAAAGAAAGAAAGAAAGAAGGAAAGAAAGGAAGGAAGGAAGGAAGGAAGGGAGAAAGTTTAGACAAAATTATACATAACATTAAACTGAAAGTCTGTAAAAGGTTACAAGTGTGAGTTATCTTAGAGAATTACAGATAAACTGACCTGTCTCATTAAAACCCTGAAAATTGCACAGAGAGAAAATGAGAAAGACTTTGGCTGTCTTTCCATGGGGCCTGTGATAAAATATGTTTGGTCCATTGCAAAGAGATTCCAAGATATAATCATAATCCCCTTAGGATGAAAAGAAGAGTTCTAAGCATGTTATTCCAGCTCCCAGGCATTAAGAACCACACAGAACTATCCTCTTGGTCCTCTGGGACTCTTTGGCACAGTTCCACTATACAGTACATTTATAAGTATATAAATTTATTTGAGAACTTTCTCCTTTGGCAAAATGGGTCTGATAAAGGATGTAAATATTACCCTGAAAACAGCCTTTTAAAAAATACATCTCCACTTGTGTTCTGGAATTCCACTACTGAATTTCCAATGTTCACATCGAAGAGTGCTCTCTCTTCTTTATGAGCTTATCTCAAAATAAAAATGCAGTGATGTAGATATAAAGATTCTAGCTGCCATTTTGTGATAATACTTCATCCAAAATGATACAATTTAGAAAGAAAATAAAATAGCAATCATTGTGACTACTGCAAATTCACTATAGGAAAGGGATTAATGGTTGGTGGCAATCAATAAACTTAAACATACACATCATAACCTCAGACATCCTCAGCCCCATCTTTTCATCCTTTCTTTCCATCTCCCAGAAAACAGAGTTAGATGGTCCTTCTAGAATATTAAACACAAGATCACCTTGACCATATTTCAGTCAGACCCATCTACCTATATCCAGGTTTACTACATAAGGAGGAAGCAAGTATGACACAAAACTGTTTATCCAAACTCACTTGTCTACTTCTATTGTGGTCAATCGTGAGACAGTTTATGAAACAATATTTTTTCTACTGAGATAAAACAGTGAATTACTCCAACTAAACTATATTTGAACAGAAAAAGGGAAATGAAGATTAATAAGGATGATTTAAGTCTAGCCTTTACTATCAACTGAATTCCAACATTTCTTCAATGACACATCCTAGTTTCCATCATGCATCAGTCTTTTAGTTTTGCCTTATAATGACCTTACAAAAAATCCTTCTCTATCTTTCTACAATAATATTACATCATCCACAACACATTTTCTTGTAACCAAATTAAATACCCTTCCTCTGTATTAAGTTTAAAATAACATTTGCAAAATTCAAGGCACCTAAATGAACCTTAAAGCCTTCCGTCTCTGTTCAGCTGTGCACACGTTGTGCCTACTCCAAAAGAAAACTACTGTACATGCAACCAAATACCCAACATTTCATTTGAAGTCCTTTCAATATCATGATGCAAACACCAAACTATGTGATGGCACAAATGAAGAACAAATACTGTCAGATAAGCTGCAGTTTGTCTTTCTATTTTCTTCAGAATTGACTTTCAAAGGGTTCCTTTCTCTTCATAGTCTTTGCACATGTCCTCAGTAGCTAACTTTTCCAATGTTCTGAAAATAGATTTATTCTTGAAACTTAGAAAGTGTCATCTCTTCCTCTTTTTCTTTTGTTGAAGATAATCTTTCCTCATACAATATATTCTGAGTTTATTTTTACCTCCTAATACACCCAATATTTTCTGTCTCAATACAGTCTTGAAATTAGACTAGTGTGATGCTATTTGTTCAACATGGGTGTTTGTTGGTCCTGGAGTTATTATTAGTAGCTTGACACAAGCTAAAATCATCATGAAAGAGAAAACAAAATTGGTTGAGCCCAGCACCAAATACAAGCCAGTAAGAAGAGCTCTGTTATGGTTTATATTTCAATTCCTGCTCCTAGGTTCCTAGACAGTCTTCCTTCAAGGATAGACTGTAATCTGCAAGGTGAAAGAAAACCTTTCCTCCCCAAGTTGATTTTGGTGATGGTCCATGTTAAAGAAACTGAAAGTACACTGGGACAAAGAGTTTTAATTAGATGGTTCCATTTGTATTAGCCACATACATTTCTGGGACATGAAATTACCAGCCTTTAGAAAAGAAAAGAATGCATGCTGTAGCTTCAAATGATAGTTGGTAACACGGTAGATTAGAGGTCATTGGAAGCTAGTTGTCTCATAAGCAACTGCAACTCAAAGATTTACCCTGAAAGAAATTTAGATTTTGGATCAAACAGAGGTTGTGGTAATAGATATTAAGGGGTTTACTGATAACTTGAGAAAATTTTTGCTTTTGATCTCCAACAAGTGAATGACCTGTAATCATCAAATCCTAACCAGTCAATCAACCTTTTGATTCTTCTGAACACATGTGATTTATTGCAGAGAAATACATTTTACAATATTAAACATCTGGCTAGTACTTGTATAAACATTTCATCCTTGGATGTCTGTTTCTGCTTTAAATCATGTAAAGAATGTTAGGCTTTCCTGAAGATAACTTACTTTGAATTTCCAACAATATCTTACTAGCTTTCTTTGTCCTGTAGGGTCACTATTCCAGGTAAATTCAGACTCACTAGTGGTAATTTGTACTTTTTACTCTTTCCATCAGATCTTGATGTCTTTATGGGGATGAGAAAGATATCTCTACAAGAAAAGAGCCAATTCAGTTATGTGTACAAATGGGTGCCTCCATGAAAGTATTTTAAGCATGGTCCTACATAAACAATACATATTTAATTATGGAACTATTATGGGTGATATGCCCTTATTAAACTGATTATAATATATCTCAGGTTTCTGTGTGTATTTAATGTTACAAGATTATTTAATGTCTTTCAGTAACAGAAGATATCCCAATTAACAATAGGCATCAGGTTCATAATTAGGTTTCAAGTGGTATCAATTATCCTGCAGCACTCAGAAATTTTCAGGTTCCTAATTCCATCATTTCCCAGAAGGAGACTATCATAGTCTATTTCTGGAAGCCCCCAGGTAGTCACCTAATTTTGAGAACCGGCCCATAAAAGCTATCTTCCTTCTGATCCACATGCCTGCCTAAAATTTCAGATCTGCTCACTTTCCCCAGCTGAGACTTGTGCCTGCCTCCTGGGAGGCCTGTCCCTAACCGGGACATACAGGTGAGACATCCATACCCTGAGAGCCTACCTGTTAGGAGTTTAGCAAGCTCAGGAGCTCTGAGGTCTGTCTTGTTCTTTCAGAACTGCATCTTCCTTCCATCCCGCACCTCTAATTGCAATATCAGATCAGCATCACATGACTAAGCCCACAGCTCTGTCACAGTATTGGGAAGCTTACTGACATCTGGAACAATGAATACAGAGGCCTGTTTTTTTCCAGGGAAATCCAGGCAAGCTAACCACAAAAACTTCCAGAAGGCTAAAGGGAAGTGCCAGAACACAATCAACGGAAGATAGTGCAATATGCCACCATCAGAACGCAGTTCTCCTACTATAACATGCCTTGCACATACAAAATCATTTAAAGACCTGGCTGGAGTGTTTTATGAGCTTTAGGAATTCCTGGTACAATTTTGGGGGATACTTATATGTACTGTTATGTGATCCTCAAATAGTGATTCTTTGACTTCTTTCCCAATCTGTGTCCACTTGATCATGTCTTTTGTCTTATTTCTCAAACCAGAATTTGAAATACTATTGTAGGCTTAGCTGTTTTTAGCCAATTTTAATAAGTTTTCTAATATGCTTCAACTCCCCTTCTATCTCACTGCCAATAGGGTGGGAGGACAAGATGGAAAACGGGGCAATGTATGTGGACTTGGTTAGAAGTAGTTCAGTAATGTCATCCAGTTCAGTAGTGTCAGATTACTAAACACAAATCAGCACCAGTGGTACAATCGGACAGAATGAGTCAAGACGCTGGTGAATCAAGACCAACCAGGACTTCAGAACTTCTCGGCCACACTCCTCACACTGAAGTGGTGCTCAGCAAACATGTGAGACCAACAAACCTGTTGTAATGCTAAATATTCAAGTACCCACTCACTCTCAGTTGAGTCCTATTTATACTCGCTCCAAACAGCATATATCCTCCCAAGGCCTTGCCTCAGCAAAACAACGTGTTTTTTGACGTTACCAGAAACTTCAACTTCATACTATATTGAATAGATTAGGAGAAAAGTGGGCAGCCTTGTCTTATCCCTAATTTTAATTTACTTACTTTAAATTTTTATCCATTCAGTTTGCTATTTGACTTGCCTTATCTTGCTTTAAAACTATTTACATATAATAGTTACTTATTATATTTCTATTCCTAATGTCCCTAAGAGTTTTAACATGAAACGGTGTTGGATTTTATTCCTAGGATTTTTCAGTATCTAATGGAGTGGTCATGTTGCTCATTCAGTTAGTTTATATATTAAATTGTATTGATAGATTTTTGAATCCTTCACCATCCCTGCTCTCTGGGATAAAAACAGTTTTGACCATCATGAATGATGTTTTTTATGTGTTCTTAGATTCAGGATGTGACAAATATTGGAGTATAGTTTTGTCAATCTTCATAAGCAAAATTGGTATGAAATATATTTTCTTTGTTGAAGCTTTGTTTGCTTTAGGTATCAAGGTGACTGTGCCCTCGTGATCCTTCCTTTTACACTCTGGGTTTGATTGAGTATTGTTGATTTTAGCTCTTCTTTGAAGTCTGTTAGAATTCTAACAGTAAAACCATCTGGCCTTCAGACTTTTTTTTTGGTTGTGAGACTTTTAATAATTCTATTTCCATAAGTGTTATAGGATGAATAAACAGGATAGCTAATCATGAGTTGACTTTGGTAAGTGGTATCTGTATCTGTCTACAAAATCATTGTTTTCATTTAGCCTTTTCAGTTTTGTGGTGTATAGGCTTTTGATGTAATACCTGAGGATTTTGTTAAATTTTGTTATTTATTATATATAAGTACACCGTAGCTGTTGTCAGACATGCAAGAAGAGGGCATCACACCTCATTACAGATGGTTATGAGCGACCATGTGGTTGCTGACATTTGAACACAGGACCTCTAAAAGACCAGCAAGTGCTCTTAAACACTGAGCCATCTCTCCAGCCCAGGATTTTTATTAATTTCCTCAGTTTTTGTTGTTATGGTTCCCTTTTATCTCAGATTATTTAACCTGGATTCTGTCTCTGTGCCTTTTATTTAGCTTTGCTAAACTTTTATCTATCTTTTTTATTTTCTCAAAGAAGCAGTTTGTGGCTTTGTTGATTCTATGTATTGATCTTTTTGTTATTAAGTGATTGATTTCAACAATGAGATTCACTATTTTCTGCCCCTACTCCCTTCTGTGTGTTTGCTTCTTTTTTGATCTTAATCTTATATGTGTTCTCTTAAGGTGCTAGTATGAGATCTCTCCAATTTCTTTTGGAATGCACTTAGTGGTATGAACTTTCCTCTTAGCAATACTTTCATTGTTCTCCATAAGTTTAGGTATGTTTTGCCTTAATTTTTGTGGAATTCTAGAAAAGTCTTTAAATCTTTGTTTCTTGTTACTTATCACTTGATCATTGAATAAAGAGATTTTCAGTTTCCATGAATATATTGGGTTTCTGGTGTTTCTATTGTTGTTGAAATACAGCTTTAATGCATAGTGATCTGATAAGATAAGATTTAAAGATTTATTTCAATCCTCTTGTATTGGTTGATGCTTGCTTTGTGTCTGTTTATATGGTAGATTTCAGGGAAGGTCCAGTGAGGTGCTGAGAAGAGGGTACATTGTTTTCTGTTTGCATGAAAGCTTCTACAGGTATCTTTTGGATCCATTTTGTTCATAATATCTCTTTGTTTCCTTGTTTCTCTGTATAGATTCTGTTTCATTTACCTGCCCATTGGTTAGAGTGATGTATTGAATCCACCATTATTATTATCTGTGGTGTCAATGTATGATATGAGTCTTAGTAATGTGTCCTTTTTTTGCACCTGCTCATACATTTTCAGAACTAAAAAGTGATCTTGGTAGATTTTTCGTTTAATGAGTATGAAATAACTTTGCCAATCTCTTTTAAGTATATGTGGTTGAAAGTCTATGTTGTTTTATATTAGATTGACTACTCTAGCGTAAATCTCAGATACATTTGCTTGGAAAAGCTTTTACAAGCTCCTCAATCTGAATTATTGTCTACCTGTTTTTCTCATATGCTGCAGAATAATGGATCCTGCTTACATATGTAGTATGTTAGCCTGTGTCTTTTTACGGGTAAGTTGAATCCATTGATAGTGAGGTATATGAATGAGGAACAATTTTTTATTTCCTGTTTTTTGATATTGGTGGATTTGATGGCTCTTCCTGGTTGTCAAATTTATTTGATCTGGAATGATATACCAACATGGAAGTTCCATCTATGGTCCAAATCTTAAGGCATAGTAGTGATTTAAAGCTTAGGCCTGATTGCCTTTAACCCAGGAGAAAGAGACAAGCCTGGGACAGAGCAAGTCCCAAATTCAGGAGTGGGGGGGTACAAACCATAAATCTGAGTCATACCTTCTGCTAGAGGCCTAAATAAGGAAAATGAAAGGAGAAAGTGTTCATTCTTCTTTCTCTATTTGCACACATGTGCTAGCCCACCTGTTGGAACCTACTTCAGGATTCCATCTTAAACAGAAGACCAGCTGAATGAACTAGCCACATGGGAATGAAAAATTATTAGATTCTTTGACATTCCATTCACAGCTTTCCATTGTTGGGCTAATTGTACTGCAAACTGTAGGTGATTCCACTAATTTCCCTTAATGTATAGACATTTCAATAAATTCTAAAATCTTAGAGAAATGTGACTAATAGAATGCTGGCAGTGTGTGTGTGTGTGTGTGTGTGTGTGTGTGTGTGTGTGTGTGTGTCTGTGTCTGTGTGTCTGTGTATCTGTGTGTCTGTGTGTCTGTGTGTGTCTGTGTAATCCAACGCTTTTGATTTTGCAGCAAAAAGGATAATTTCTTGTATACTCTTGGATGAATTTACCCTACATGTATTAGACTTCTTATTGTATAGGGCTGGATCTATAAAATGATCGTGTGTGTGTGTGTGTGTGTGTGTGTGTGTGTGTGTGTGTGTGTGTATTGGTTATGAAGTATCTCATTGGTTTCTCCATTTACAGTGATTGAGAGATATTTTATTATGGTAATCTGTATTGAAATCTGTTGTCTATAAGGGTCTGCATATTTGTCCGGTATCTTCTTGTTTATATTTTCTCTGTTGAGAAATCCTACCTAATTCTGATAGCCCTGCCTTTGCATATGACTTGGACATTTTCCATTGCAGTTTTTGTTTTGTCTGTTTGGTATTTGGATTATGTGGTCAGAGGATTTTCTTTTCTGTTCAAATATATTTGATGTCCTATAAGCCTCCTGTAAGTACAGCAATGTCTTTCTTTAGGTCAAGGAAGTTTTCTTCTATGATTTTGTTAGGAATATTTTCTAGCCTTTCAAACAAGTAATCGTTATTCTCTTCTATTCCTATTATTCTTAGGTTCCTGGAAATTTATTCTATCATATATTCTATACCTCAGATTCTTTCTTCCATCTCCTGTATTCTGTTGGTGATGCTTATGTCTATAATTCCTGTTCTCTTTGCTAGATTGTCAGGGTTGCCTCCACTTGTGTTTTTTTATTATTGCTATTTCTGTTTTTAGGTACTGAAACATTTTATTCAATTTCCTTTACCTGTGGGATTGTATTTCCTTGTTCCATTTTTATTATTCTTTAATCTTTTTTAACTGTCCAGTCTTCATCCGAGTCTTCATTCTCTGAGTCTGCCCACTGACAGCCCTCCATCCAATACCTCCTGTCCCCATCTCAAACAGGATGTCACCACCACCCCCCACCAAACCTCCCCACTTGCTGGTTTCTCAAGTCTCTTGAGGGTCAGGTGCACCTTATCTCACTGAAGCCAGACCAGGCAGTCCTCTGCTGTATATATGTTAGGGCCTCATTTCAGCTAGTGTATGCTGCCTGGTTGGTGCCTAAGTGTCTGATAGATATCAGGGGTCTAGGTCAGATAAAACTGCTGGTCTTCCCAAGGGCTATTAACCCTCCTCAGCTTCTTCCAGCCTTTCTTCAATTCAACCACAGGGATCTCTGTGTTCCTTCCATTGGTTGGATGCTAATATCTATATTTGACTCTTTCAGCTGCTTGTTTGTCCTCTCAGGGAACAGTCATTCTAGTCTCCTATCTGCAAACACACCACAACATCAGTAACAGTGTCAGAACCTTTCCTCAGCTGGATTCCAATATGGACCTGTCATTAGACCTTGCTCTCATGCTCTTCTCCATTTACATTTGTGAAGAGCCTTCAGACAGGAACAATTCTGGACCAGAGCTTCTGAGGATGGGATGGCAACCCCATCCCTCCACTTGATCTCCTGTTCCTCCATTGGTGGTGGACTCTACATGTTCCCTCTCCTAATTGTAGGGCTTTCCATCTAATATCCCTTCCTTTGACTGCTGAGAGTTACCTCCTAGATCTCCAGTACATTCTAGATGGTTCCCCCCAAACTCCTACCTCCTGAGGTTGCCTCTCTCCAGTATTTTTGCTGTCCCTTGGGGCTTCAGTCCTATTCCTCCTGCAAATACCTGATAATGTTCCTCCCTTTCCTTTCCTCTCTCTTCTCCCACACAGATCCCTGCCTCCCTCTGGAACTCCCCCAGCCCCCATGATTGCAGACTTAACACTCCCTAGTGGGATTGAGCCATTATTACATGGGCCTGTAAGCTTGAATCTTCATGAGTCCTCCGGATTTTGACCAGGGTGTTCTATTATACTTTGGCCTCATTTGTGATAGCTAGAAGCCAGAAAAAAACCAGATGTCCCACAATGGAAGAATGGATAAGGAAATATGGTTCACTTACACATTTGAAAACTATTCGGCTATTAAAACTGAGGACATCCATTTGCCTAAAATTTGCACTCAAATTGATGGAACTAGAAAATAGTCTGAATGAGGTACCTCAGTCCCAAAAGGGCATGCACGGGATGTCATTTAGGGATTTATTTATTTATTTTGAAGGCCTCCATTATTTTCACGAGATGGTGTTTAATGTCTTGCTCTTTGGTGTATTAGGATATCCCTGGCTTGTCATAGTATGAGAGCTGTGTTTTGATGGTGCCATATTACACTGGCTTCTGTTGATTACCTATAGCCATCTGGTGGCTTATGTTGATAGCAGCCCTGATAGACTACAGGAATCCCAGATGGCAACAGACCTACCAAAATGCAGACATAACTATAGGCTGGGATGTGCAATGCAGACTCTCAATTATATATGGGGGTGTTGATCTGAAGATGGAGCAGGTTGTCCTAGGTTGGAGCAGGTGTCCCAGAGGCTGGCAGAGCTTTGGTCTGGGGAGTGTTGTTCTCATCTGCAACTGAAGATAGAGATATGGACCAGGAGAAAAATGGAAGAATGGAGCACAGATCCTGACTGCTGTGCTTTCTTATAATATTTCTTATTTTACTGTGTATTTAAGGTTTTGATTATTATGTGAAAATAGGATGTTCTTTTATGGTCTTTATTAGTCAATCTGTTAAATTTTGTATACTTATAAATAGTTCTGGCTTCGAAAAAAATAAACAAATAGTTCTTCCTTTTTATTGTTTATTTTACTTATTCACATTTCAACTGTTATTCCCCTTCCCAGTTTCCCCTCCATAAGTCCCCATTCCCACCTCCCTCCTACCTGCCCTTATAAGGGTGCTCCCACACCTATGTACCCATTCCTGCCTCAACAGACTTGCATTTCCCCTTCCTGGAACATCAGGCTTCCACAGGACCTTGGCCCTCCCCTCCCAGTCATGCCAGATGAGGCAACCATTGCTACATATTTAAATGGAGCCATGGGTACGTCCTGTGTACTCTTTGATTAGTGGTTTAGTCCATGGGAGATGTAGGTTATCTGGTTGGTTGACATTGTTGTCCTTATGAGGTATCAAAACACTTCAGAGACTACAGTCCTTGTCCTAAATAACCCATCGGGGTCCCTAAGTTCAGTCCAATGTCTTGTTGTATACATCTGCATCTGTATATGTCCAGCTCTGGCAGAGCCTCTCAAGGCACACTTATATCAGGCTCCTGTCAGTAAGCACTTTGTGGCATCAGCAATAGTGTCTGGGTTCAGTGTCAGCAAATTGGATAGATCCCTAGGTGGGGTAGCCTCTGTATAGCCTTTCCTTCAGGTTCTGCTCCACTCTTTGTCCATACATATCCTTTTGACAGGAAGAATTCTGTATTAATATTTTTGAAGTGGTTCTGTTCTACCCCATACCTGAACTGGGGCCATGCCTATCCACAGGATATGGTCTCTACAGGTTCTATTACCACTTTGTTGGGCATTTTTGGCTAAGTCCTCCCTGTTGGTTCCTAGGAACCTCTTGGGGCCTTGGCATCTGGGACTTTCTAAAGGATACCCTCAGTCCTGCCGCTTCCCACACAAACACACACTGATACACACCTACTTTCAAATTCCTGACCCACTGAATTCTTCAACTACCCCCTCCCATATCTGAACTGACCCCCTTTTTCCCCACCCCATTCTCTCTCCCTCCTAGATCCCTCTCTCTCTCTCTACTTCTGAGAGATTATTGTCTTGCCCTCCTGAATAGTACTGTAGTATCTACACTTTGGTGTGATATTCTTTCTTCTTGAATTTCATATGGTGTGTGAGTTGGATAGTGGATATTCTCAGCTACTATTTGGCAAATAGTCACTTATCAGTGAGCACATGCCATGCCATGTGTGCTCTTTCGTGACTTGGTTACCACACCCAGGATGAAACTTCCTTCCTTCACTCCTTTCTTTCTTTCTTTGTTTCTTTCTTTCTTTGTTTCTTTCTTTCTTTCTTTCTTCTTTCTTGCTTTCTTAATTTTTTCTGGGTTTTTTTGAAGTTTATTTTTTATTTTCACAAGATCTACCCATCACAGACTTAGCTACCTTAAAAAATAAATTGACTTCTTGCTTAAATTCTTTTTGTCTTTTCTTTTGTTTTTGTTTTTAAATCTTATCTGTTTATAAACTTTAATTTTTAATTTTTGTTGGATATTCTTTACTCACAAGTTTTTATTGGTAAATTTAATTTATGTTCCAAGTGTTATCCCCTTGCCTGATTTCCTTTCCAGAAACCCCATATCTCACTCCCCTCTCCCTTCTTCTATGGCGGTGTTTCCCCACCAATACACACACCCCTTCCTGCCTTCCCACCCTGATTCTCCCCATAAAATGATAGTCTAACTTTGGCAAGAGAAAGGGCTTCTCCTCCCATTGGTGCCCAACAAGGCCATCCTCTGCTACATATGCAGCTGAAGCCATGGGACATATCCATATGTACTCTTTGAATGATGGTTTAGTCCCTGGGAGGTGTGGTTGGTTGGTATTGTTCTTTTTATGAGATTGCAAGCCCTTTCAGCTCCTTTAATCCTTTCCCTAACTCCTCGAATGTGGATCCCGTTTTCAGTTTACTGGTTGTCTGGGAGCATTTGCCTCTTTATTTGCCAGACTCTTGTAGATCCACTGAGGATATATCCTTATCAGACACATCAGCATGCACTTCTTGGCATCAGCAATATTGTCTGAGTTTGATGGTTGTATATGTATGGGCTGGATCTCCAAATGCAGCAGTCTCTGGGTGGCCTTTCCTTAAGTCTCCAGTCCAAACTTTGTCTCTGTATTTCATCCTATGAAGATATTTTCCTCTTAAGAAGGACTGAAGCATCTGAACTTTGGTCATCCTGCTTGAGCTTCATGTGGTCTGTGTAATCAAAGCTTTTAGGCCAATATCCATTATCAATAAGTGTATATGATGTGTGTTCTTTTGTGACTGGGTTATCTAACTTAGGATAATATTTTGTAGTTCTGCACATTGGATTATGAATTTCATGAAGTTATTGTTTTTAATAGCTAAGAAGTAGTCCATTGTGTAAATATACCACATTTTTCTGTATCCATTAATTTGTTGAGGGATACATGGGTTCATCAGATCCTACTACAAAATCCTATATTCAACAAAACATGAAAATCTGCAGGAAATGGACAATTTCTTAGACAGTTACCAGGTTAAATGAGGAACAGATAAACCATTTAAACAACCCCATAACTCCTAAAGAAATAGAAGCACTCATTAAAAGCCTCCCAACCAAAAAGAGCCCAGGTTCAGATGGATTCAGTGGAGAATTCTATAGACCTTCATAGAAGACCTCATACCAGCAATATCCAAACTATTCCACAAAATTGAAACAGATGGAGTGCTACCAAATTCCTTCTATCAAGCCACAATTAGTCTTATACATAAACCACACAAAGACCCAAAAAAGAAAGAAAACTTCAGACCAATTTCCCTTATGAATATCGACGCAAAAATACTCAATACATTTCTGGCAAACCGAAACCAAGAGCACAACAAAACTATGATCCATCATGATTAAATAGGCTTCATCCCAGGCATGCAGGGATTGTTTACTATACGGAAAACCATCAACGTAATCCACTATATGAATAAACTGAAAGATAAAAACCACATGATCACTTCATTCGATGCAGAGAAAGCACTTGACAAAAATTCAACACCCCTTCATGATAAAAATCCTGGAATGAACAGGAAATCAAGGCCCATACCTAAACATAGTAAAAGCAATATACACCAAACCACTAGCTAACATTACCTTGACACAATACCACTAAAATCAGGGACTAGACAAGGCTGCCCACTCTCTCCCTACTTATTCACAGAAATCAAAGAAAAACACACATGGTATGCACTCATTTATAAGTGGCTATTAGCCCAAATGCTTGAATTACCCTAGATGCACAGAACACATGAAACTCAAGAAGGATGACCAAAATGTAAATGCTTCACTCCTTATTTAAAAGGGGCACAAGAATACCCTTTGGAGGGAATAGGGAAGCAAAGTTTAGAACAGAGGCAGAAGGAACACGCATTTAAAACCAGCCCTACATGTGGCCCAAACATACACAGCCACCGAGTTAGATAAGATGGATGAAGCAAAGAAGTGTAGGCTGACAGGACTGGATATAGATCTCTCCTGAGAGACACAGCCAGAATACAGCAAATACATAGGCAAATGTAAGCAGCAAACCACTGAACTGAGAACAGGAAGAACTTAAAGAGCTTGAAGGGGGCTTGAGACCCCATATGAACAACATTGCCAACCAACCAGAGCTTCCAGGACTAAGCCACCACCCAAAGACTATACATGGACGGACCCTGGGCTCCAAACTCATACGTACCAATGAATAGCCTAGTAAGAGCACCAGTGGAAGCAGAAGCCCTTGGTCCTGCCAAGACTGAACCCCCAGTGAACGTGATTGTTGGGGGAGGGTCGTAATGGGGGGAGGATGGGGAGGTGAACACACATAAAGAAGGGGAGGAGGAGGGATTAGGGGGAAGTTGGCCCTAAACCAGGAAGGAGAATAACAATCGAAATGTAAATAAGAAATACACAAGTTAATAAAGATGGGAAAAAATTGACAAATGGGATCTCATAAAACTGCAAAGCTTCTGTAAGGCAAAGGACACTGTTGTTAGGAAAAAATGGCAACCAACATTTTGGGGAAAGATAGAGAGCTTATATCCAAAATATACAAAGAATTCAAGAAGTTAGACTGCAAGGAGACAAATAACCCTATTAAAAATGGTGTTCAGAGCTAAACAAAGAATTCACAGCTGAGGAATGCCAAATGGCTGAGAAACACCTAAAGAAATGTTCAATATCTTTAGTCATAAGGAAAATGCAAATCAAAACAACTCTGAGATTTCAGCTCACAACAGTGAGAATGGCTAAGATCAAAAGAGCAGGTAACAGCAGATGCTGGTGAGGATGTGAAGAAAGAAGAACACTCCTCCATTGTTGGTGGGATTGTAGACTGGTACAACCATTCTGGAAATCAGTCTGGAGGTTGCTCAGAAAATTGGACATTGACCTACCTGAGGACCCAGCTATACCTCTCTTGAGCATATACCCAAAAGATGCCCCAACAAGAAATGCAAATCAAAACAACCCTGAGATTTCACCTCACACCAGTGAGAATGGCTAAGATCAAAAACTCAGGTGACAGCAAATGCTGGTGAGGATGCAGAGAAAGAAGAACACTCCTCCATTGTTGGTGGGATTGCAGATTGGTACAACCATTCTGGAAATCAGTCTGGAGTTTGCTCAGAAAATTGGACATTGAACTGCCTGAGGATCCAGCTATACCTCTCTTGGGCATTTACCCAAAAGATGCCCCAACATATAAAAAAGACACTTGCACCACTATGTTCATAGCAGCCTTATTTATAATAGCCAGAAGCTGGAAAGAACCCAGATGCCCTTCAACAGAGGAATGGATACAGAAAATGTGGTACATCTACACAATGGAATATTACTCAGCTATCAAAAACAATGACTTTATGAAATTCGTAGGGAAATGGTTGGAACTGGAAAATATCATCCTGAGTGAGGTAACCCAATCACAGAAAAACACACATAGTATGCACTCATTGATAAGTGGCTATTAGCCCAAATGCTTGAATTACCCTAGATGCCTAGAACAAATGAAACTCAAGAAGGATGATCAAAATGTGAATGCTTCACTCCTTCTTTAAAAGGGGAACAAGAATACCCTTGGCAGGGAAGAGAGAGGCAAAGATTAAAACAGACACAGAAGGAACACCCATTCAGAGCCTGCCCCACATGTGGCCCATACATATACAGCCACCCAATTAGACAAGATGGATGAAGCAAAGAAGTACAGGCCAACAGGAGCCGGATGTAGATCGCTCCTGAGAGACACAGCCAGAATACAGCAAATACAGAGGCGAATGCCAGCAGCAAACCACTGAACTGAGAATGGGACCCCCGTTGAAGAAATCAGAGAAAGAACTCGAAGAGCTTGAAGGAGCTCGAGATCCCTTATGAACAACAATGCCAAGCAACCAGAGCTTCCAGGGACTAAGCCACTACCCAAAGACTATACATGGACTGACCCTGGACTCTGACCTCATAGGCAGCAATGAATATTCTAGTAAGATCACCAGTGGAAGGGGAAACCCTTGGTCCTGCGAAGACTGAACCCCCAGTGAATGTGATTATTGGGGGGAGGGCGGCAATGGGGGGAGGAGGGGGAGGGGGAGGGATTAGGGGGATGTTTGCCCGGAAACTGGGAAAGGGAATAACACTCGAAATGTAAATAAGAAATACTCAAGTTAATAAAAAAAAAAGTTAAAAAAAAGATGCCCCAACAAATAACAAAGACACATGCTCCACTATGTTCATAGCAGCCATATTTATAATAGCCAGAAGCTGGAAAGAACCCAGATGCCCTTCAACAGAGGAATGGATACAGAAAATGTGGTATATCTACACAATGGAATATTACTCAAATATCAAAAACAATGACTTCATGAAATTCAAATGGATGGAACTGGAAAATATCATCCTGGAGGAAACCCAATCACAGAAAAACACACATGGTATGCACTCATTGATAAGTGGCTATTAACCCAAATGGTTGAATTACCCTAGATGCACAGAACACATGAAACTCAAGAAGGATGACCAAAATGGGAATGCTTCACTCCTTCTTTAAAAGGGAAACAAGAAGACCCATTGGAGGGTATAGGGGGGCAAAGTTTAGAACAGAGGCAGAAGGAAAACCCATTCAGAGTCTGCCCCACACGTGGACCATACATATACAACCACCAAACTAGATAAGGTGGATGAAGCAAAGAAGCAGGCCGACAGGAACCGGGCGTAGATCTCACCTCAGATACACAGCCAGAATTCAGCACATACATAGGCGAATCCCATCATTAAACCACTGAACTGAAAACGGGACCCCCTTTGAAGGAATTGTAGAAAGGATTAAAAGAGCTTGAAGGGGCTTGAAACCTGATATGAACAACAATGCCAACCAACCAGAGGTTCCAGGAAATAAGCCATTACCCAAAGACTATACATGGACTGACTCTGGGCTCTAACCTCATAGGTAGCAGTGAATAGCCTAGTAAGAGCACCAGTGGAAGGGGAAGCCCTTGGTCCTGCCGTAATGAACCCCCAGTAAACGTGATTGTTCGGGGGAGGTTGGTAATGGGGAGAAGGATGGGGAGGGGAAGCCCATAGGGAAGGAGAGGGGAAGGGGTTAGGGGAATTTTGGCCCGGAAACCGGGAAGGGGAATAATAATCACAATATAAATAAGAAATACTCAAGTTAATAAAGATACAAAAAAAGAATGGAAAAAAACACTTAAAAATATGAAAAATAAAAGAAGTTGGAGACAGGAATCTGCAATGTCAATTTATAAAGGACTAAGAAATAAATGATTAAAATAAATTTAAAGAAGATAATTATTCACTTCCTGTTCTGAAAAAAATTAAAAAACATGAACAACATATTTCTATCACTGAACTTCTACTCTATAAGTGATGAGGAAGAACTCTCATGTCAATAATGGATAGTATGGATTTGGTCCCATGACACCTCAGGTAATCATGAAATGGGTTGATGCAATCATGCCTTAGTGATGTATGGAAGACACACCAAGAAATTTCATCATCCTTAGCAGTCTGCAGGGACATGAGAAGATAACAGTCACAGCAATCTGCTACATTTCATTGAGAAGATAGCAAAAAAAAATGTTTTTGATTCATGACACCTGGGGATAACATGCTCAGAAAAGTTTCCCCTTGCAACATGCAAAGTTAGATACCCACTACTAGTGAATAAAATTTTAACTGCATGTCTAAGGGGAGGTGAGATCACAGAATTACGTGTCAAGATCTCAGAAACTGGCTCCTGCCTTTTGATACGTGTCAGGGTCCATAAGACCTTGACACTAAGATCAGTAACCTGGCCAGTGAAACAGCACTTGCAGTGCATCCAGTGGAGTCTGTAAGTCAGAGTCCACAAAGAAAATCCCATCTGAACACTTTGGTTAAGCATGACTTTCAGAAAACTCAAATTGGAATTGAACTATTGAACACTAGCAATTGGAGAACTATCTGAACCATGGACTCAGGACACAAGCAAAATGAATATGAGGTAATAGACACATAACATAGACTCTAACGTTCTTACAATTATGAGTCCTTCACTCACTGGCATTCTTAATGGTTTATTTCAACGGATAATGAAACCTGGAATACAAGGTGCTAAAAGCTTGTTTTAAAATCATTCTTCTGCTTAGCCCTGATGCGGAGAATCTTTCCCTGAGAGACAGGGACTGCCTCTGCCCTGAAAGAATGTACACTGAGATCATAACAAGGCTGTTTCTTCCTAAAGTATGCTCAGTAAATTTTACATAAATATAAGACGTATTGTTTGCCAATCCAAACACTGTGAGTCAGATGTGAACCATTTTGCATTCACATATGTTCAGAATTCTAACTTTGGACAGAAATATATAAATATTTGGTGAATTTGACAGTCGATCATACGCTTATGTAAAGGAGTAAAATGAAAGTTTATTTAAATAATAAAATATCACTAATGATTTTTTTAGAAATGCTATATTTTATTTGTTTTTTAATATTTGGAAGCTGAATGTGGAAATTTGTTCAGTTTATTTATTTTTTTGTCTGTTTGTGTGTGGGGAGGTCTGAAAATAGGAATGCCTCTCTATATATCATATGTGAACATGGAATGTGTAAAGGCCAGAAGAGGGTCTTAGAACTGTAGAACTAGAGATACAGTTTTCTGTAAGATTCCATCTGTACTGAGAACTAAACTCAGGTTCTCTGAAAAAAGCAGAGAGTGCTCTTAAATACTGAGACATATTTCTAGCCACAAGTTCGTCATTGGTTACAAAGCACAAAATATGTCACAGACAAAAGACAATGTGTACACATCATGCTGGAGTTGAGTGGTTTGTAAAACTTACATTCCAGTTAAGAGATCATTCTTTCAGATACCCGATAGCACTGAAGTATATCATCAGGGCCACAATCATACTACTGTGATCCATAGTCTTTTACCTTGTGCTTACTTGCTTTCTGAAAATTAATATATGGCTGATTTCTATTAGGCTATCATTTTATTTGCTTTGCAAACATAAGTATAAATTAAACCATTAGGGAGCATCTAAAAATTAGGGTGTTTTTCATGGATATGCATACTGCTCTTGAGACTGGTTCCTGCAGGATCATATTTTCTCCTGTACAGTAAAATTCCCAGTGTTTACTAGGAATAGGTATTTCTTTGTGCAAAAAAAAAAAAAACGGTACACAGACATGGAAAATTAAATTACAAAAATTAAGCCACAACTGTAGTTTTGAAAATGAAAATTATAAAAGGCATATGAGACATATGATTCTGCTCATTTTGCAGATGGTCTTGAATGATTTTTCAGATAGTTGTGGACCCCAGTAGCCTGTCAACTTTGGACACTTGAAAGTCCTCACTTTCATCACTAACTGAGCATGGATGTGTAAATACTTGACTCACAGGAGCTTATCTGAATTTTCCTTATCTGCTTAACTTAAACCATAGCAGAGACTTCTGCTCAGATGTGAGTATTGACTAAGTTGTATATATTGTATATACTTCCTTTAGAACCAGAGATAGTATATCATACACTCTCAGATTATAATGAAGTTTTTTTAATCCCTGTAGATTAGGAAGTACACTGACGGTGAGCCTGAGATTAGGTTAAAATCTTCATCCATTTTTAGCCCAAATGCTCGAATTACCCTAAATGCACAGAACACATGAAATTCAAGAAGGATGACCAAAATGCGAATGCTTCACTCCTTCTTTAAAAGGGGAAAAAGAATACCCCTGGGAGGGAATAGGGAGAAAAAGTTTAGAACAGAGGCTGAAGGAAGGCCTTTTCAGATCCTGCCCCACATGTGGCCCATACATATACAGCCACCAAACTAGATAAGATGGATGAAGCAAAGAAGGGCAGGCTGACAGGAACTGGATGTAGATCTCTCCTGAGAGACACAGCCAAAATATGCCAAATACATAGGTGAAGGCCAGCAGCAAACCACTGAACTGAGAACTGGACCCCCGTTGAAGGAATCAGAGAAAGGACTGAAAGAGATTGAAGGGGCTTGAACAACAATGCCAACAAACCAGAGCTTCCAGGGACTAAGCCACTACCCAAAGTCTATACTTGGACTGACCCTGGGCTCCAACTGCATAGGTAGCAATGAATAGCCTAGTAAGAACACCAGTGGAAGGGAAAGCTCTTGGTCTTGCCAAGACTGAACCCCCATTGAACGTGATTGTAGGGGGGAGGGCAGTAATGGGGAGAGGATGGGGAAGGGAACACCCATATAGAAGGTGAGGGGGAGGGGTTAGGGGGATGTTGGCCTGGAAACCGGGAAATGGAATAAAAATTAAAATGTAAATAAGAAATACCCAAGTTAATAAAGATGGAGAAAAAAAAGAAAAAATAAACCATAGCAGAGACTTCTGCTCAGATGTATTGACTAAATTGTATAAACTTCCTTTAAAACCAGAGATGCTATATTATACACTCTCAGGTTATAATGAAGTTTTTTGAATCCCTGTAGATTAATCAAGGAAGCATTCTGCATAAGCCTTATTATGAATATACAATGTAGGATATAATAGAGTGCATACAGCCTGTGACTCATTGTGCCATCTAAGAGGTCTAAGAACACAGGATTTGAGAGCATGGAAACCAGTGACGTTGTGATAAGTGTGATCTTCATGTCACAAACTGTAGTTGGAATCCTTGGCAACTCCTTCTTAGTCTACCATTATCTGATGCTTTACTTCATGGGGTGCAGATTAAAGTTCACAGACTGGATTCTGCAGCACTTGATTGTAGCCAACTTCTTAACTCTTCTGTGTAAAGGAGTTCCCCACATTGTGTCAGCTTTTGGGTGGAAAGACTTCTTCAATGACACTGAGTGCAAACTGATCTTCTATCTTCACAGAATAGGGAGGGGTGTGTCCATCAGCAGCACCTGCTTTCTGAGTGTCTTCCAGGCCATCACCATCAGTCCAAAGACTGCCAGGTGGACACAGCTTAAAGTCAAGTCTCACAGTTCCATTGCTTCTTGTGTGTACATGAGTTGGGCCCTGTCATTCTTAATAAACATAGCTTTTCCCATAAAAATGAGAGCAATACAGTACAATAAGAACATTACACATCAAAGGGTGTACGAACACTGTTCTTCTGTGCAACATGACAAGACCACTGACATTGTCAGTGCAATATTTCTCACTCTTCCTGATGTGTTGCTTATGTTGCTGATGATTTGGTCAAGCAGCTACATGGTTTTCATTCTTTACAGACATAAGCAGAGAATGAAGCACATTCATAGAAGCAATTTTTCCTTCAGATCCTCCCCTGAGTTCAGAGTCACAAAGACCATTATGCTCTTGGTGAGCACCTTTGTTTTCTTTTACACAGTTTCTTGTGTCTTACAAATTAATATGGCTCTTGCGCACAATCTAACCTTCTTATGGGTGAACATGGCTACAGTAGTCGCTGCATGTTTCCCAACTGTGAGTCCCTTTCTGGTGATCAGCCGTTAACTCTTTGAGTCTTCACTCTATTCTGCCTTTCCAGGGAACAGAATATGCGAACCATATCAGTAACATCCGGATTGAATTGTATTTGGTTTGATGTTGAGGTACCTGAGCAACTTGACTTAAGGTTTGTACAAAGCAATAAAAATGGATCAATTTGCATTCATCAACATGGTGGCCTCCATTGAATCAGCACCATTTCTTTTTTCCACTGGTTGGTTTTAGCTCTTGTGTCAAAGATCAAGTGACTATAGGTGTGTGGGTTCATTTCTGGGTCTTCAATTCTATTCCATTGTTCTACCTGCCTGTCTGTGTACCAACAACATAGAGTTTTATCATTATTTCTCTGTAATACTACATGAGGTCAGTAATGGTCATTCCCCCAGAAGTTCTTTTGTTGTTGAGTACAGTTTTCATTATCCTGCGATTTTTGTTATTCCAAAAGAATTTCCAAATTGCTCTTTCTAACTCTATGAAGAATTGAGCTGGAATTTTGATAGGGATTGCATTGAATCTGTAGATTGCTTTTGGCAAGATGGCCATATTTACTATATTAATCCTGCCAATCTCTTAGGTCTTTCCATCTTCTGAGATCTTCTTAAATTTGTTTCTTCAGAGACTTGAAGTTCTTGTCATACAGATCTTTCACTTGCTTGGTTAAAGTCACATCAAGATATTTTATATAATTTGGGACTATTGTAAAGAGTGTCATTTCCCTAATTTCTTTCTCAGCCTGTTTGTCTTTTAAGTAGAGGAAGGCTACTGATTTGTTTGAGTTCATTTTATACCCAGCCACTTTACCAAAGTTGTTTTCAAGTTTAGTGGTTCTCTGGTGGACCTTTTGGGTCACTTTAGTATACTACCAAATCATCTGCAGACAGTGATATTTTGACTTCTTTCTTTCCAATTTGTATCCCTTTGACTTCCTTTTGTTGTCTGATTGCTCTGGCTAGGACTTTGAGTACTATAGTGAATAAGTAAGCAGAGAGTGGGCAGCCTTGTCTATTACCTGAATTTAGTGTGATTGCTTCAAGTTTCTCTGCATTTAGTTTAATATTACCTACTGGTTTGCTGTATATTACTTTTGCTAAGTTTAAGTATGAGCCCTGAACTCCTGAACTTTCCAATATTTTTATCATGAAGGGGTGTTAAATTTTGTCAAATGCTTTCTCAGCATCCAAAGAAATCATTATGTGATTTTTTCTTTGAGTTTGTTTATATAGTAGCTTATATTGATGAATTTCAATATATTGAATCATCCCTGCATCCCTGGGATCAAGCCTACTTGATCACGATGGATGATTGTTTTGTTTTTCTTGGATTCGGTTTCAGAGAATTTTGTTGAGTATTTTTGCGTCAATATTCATAAGGGAAATTGGTGTGAAGTTCTCTTTATTTGTTGAGTCTTTGTGTGGTTTATGTATAAGCATAATTGTGGCTTCATAGAAGGAAATTGGTAGTGCTCTGTCTGTTTTTATTTTGTGGAATAACTGGGACAGTCTTGGTATGAGGTCTTCTATGTAAGTCTAATAGAATAGAGTAGAGTGAGGTTCAACTTCAATGTAAATGAGGGCTATCTGTGATTTTTCTTGTAATTGAAGTCCAGCCTTAGTCCATGGTGATCTAATAGGATGCATGGGATTATTTTTATGTTCCTTCATCTGTTGAGGCCTGATTTGTGACTGATTACATAATCAATAGTAGAGAAGGTACTATCATGTATTAAGAAGATGGTGTATCCTTTGGTTTTAGAATGAAATGTTCTATAAATATCTGTTAAGTCCATGTGTTTCATAACTTCTTTTAGTTTTTCTATGTCTCTGTTTAATTTCTGTTTCCATGATCTGTCCACATATGAGAGTCGGATGGTGAAATCTTCTACTATTATTTTGTGAGGTGCAATGTGTGATCTCAGCTTTAGTAAGGTTTCTTTTATGAATGTAGCTGCTGTTGCATTTGGAGCATCACTGGTAAAGATGTTCCCCCTTTTAAGATGGTTAGCAGCCTGACTGTTCATAATTTCTTTTAGTACGCAAAAACTTTTTGACTTCTTGTTTGTTTGGGGACCCGATTTCTAACCTTCTGGAGTTCTCTTCAGGAATGTCCAGTCTATATCTATATCATCACCAGCATCAGCTTTGTCATCCTCTTGCATTTTTAGCATTTGGTGTTTTAATTTAAGGTGTTTGAATTGATTTTTGTACAGGGTAACAGAAATGGATTTAGGTTCATTCTAAATGGATTTGGATGTTCAGTTTTGCTATCACCATTTAAGAAAGCAAAAGATCCTTTGCTCAACATTCAGAAACACTGTTCAAGATGGACTCTACCTGACAAGAAGTCAGGAAGATGAGAAGAAAGAAGAGGATACAGGGATGGCTTTTCAAGATAAAGGTTTTATTTTAGGTGGGTTGGCTCTTCACTAAAGTGTCATGTTCTAGACATGGTAATTTCCCCTTGCCCTGAAGAGCCCTTACAGACAGGTGTGATTGCAGTAACCCATGACCTCTGATGTTCAGCAGATCATCTGACAGCAATACCTGACATTGAACTTATACAGTAGGTTCTGCTGGTAGATCTTATGGGAAAGGTTTATAGTCAGGTATGCCTAAGACTGAGATAGGAAGAAGATTGAAAAACTGGTTACATATGACTACACTACCACATCACTATAGAATATCTTTTAAAATACCTATACAATTTTGTGTAAAATTAGCTATAAAATTCTGGAAACAGACTGATGAGGGGAAATTTGCTCTCCTTTATTTTTTAAATACACTTAAAACTAAACAAAGTGAATTGATGAGTTTCTATCATTCTACAATATTAATAATTTAGGGCTGGACAATGAATCAGCAGTTAAAAGCACTATCTGATTTTCCAGATTCTAGTCAAATTCCGTTTCCATCATTCACATGGAGACTAGCAACACCTGCAACTCCAGTTCCAGACCTTAGTTCTTCTTTCTAGCCTTTGTGTTCCCTGAATGCACATGAGGCACTGACATTCAGGCAAGCAGGAAATTTACAATAAAAATAAAAATATATAAATTACTTTTTAATTTTTAATTATAAATAATTTGATGTAAAACAGAGTATGAATTAAATTATAGTTTTAAAAAGTTTTAAATTTAAAAGACTTTTAAGGACATTCATGTACTTTAGTCACTTAAAGACTGTAGTGTTAAGTGGTTTCAGTAATGAAATGTGGCTTTTGATAAATTCTTTTAATCCTGTTGAAATTTCACAACACAGAAGTTTTATATTTGCCAGGATAGAAGTTAAACTCCATTGCTAATTAGTCTATCCTGGTGTACTCTTGCCAAAATTGTAAACTACAAACAGTAGGTAATGTTACCAGAGAGTGAAAAACCTTCTTTATGGTCAAATCCTCTGTGCTTCATCTTTTCATTCAACACTGTCTTCGACTCTGTGGCAGAATTGGCCATTAGTCCTTTAGAACTCCACTTAATTATTAAGTGTTATGACAGCTAGCACTAGAGCTGCCATGCCTCATGTCAGACATAATTACTGCATGAAGTGAGGAGGGCATGAAGTTCCAACCCTGACTGATGAGTTATTTGAAATGTGTTATTACTGACAGAGAAAGAGTCAATTTTTATTAAGAGTATTTTCCCTTGTAGGTCAACAATGCATGAGTGGGGTACTACACACGAGAAGAATGTTGCTCCTAAGAGCATCTTATTAGTTGTGTTTTGCTATTGCTACCACTTATATTTTACAATTGATATTTGTCCTTGTTTGTCTAGATTACCTTGTAAAAGAACGTGTGTCATTATGAAGTTTTCCATAGCTTGGTCAAACAGTCTTGCAATGGGTGAAAGAAGGATTATGGGAGGGAAGTGTTGAAATGCTTAGATGGGAAGAGTATTTGAATAAGATAAATGTACTGAATGGGGGTTATATACCCACAATTGTCAAATAAGGAGGACAAAGCCTTCTTAGATTGCTAGCATTTGGAATAAAAAAGTAAAGGATGTAAGAGTTTGGGAGCTGTTCATTGAAACTGTCTCTTTTTTTCTCTCCATAATTTTTTTTTCACATTACATCCCAATTGCAGTTCCAACTCCCTCCTTTCCTTACAGTGACTCCCTTAGAAATCCCCCCTCCCATTTCCCTTCTCCTCAGAAGGAGAAGCTTTCTTTTGGGTGCCACCCTACCATAGACCTAGATCAACTATGCACCTTCTCTCTGACTGAGGCCCAAACAGGCAACCCAGGTAAGTGAAGAAGATACCATGGATGGAACAGAATCAGAGAAAAACTCTGCTCCAATTGGTAGGGGAAAGGCATGGAGACCAAAACGTCTAGCCCCTGCAGGCTTTTTGGTTGGTGGTTCAGTCTGTGAGAGTCCCCATGGACTCAGGTTAATTTACTGTATAGATCTTCTTGTAGTGTTCTTTACCCCTCCTGCTCTCTCAATTCTATCCCTCACTCTTGCACAAGACTCCCTCAGCTCTGTCTGATATTTGGCTGTAGGTCTTTGCATGTGTTTCATTCCACTGCTGAATAAAGCTTCTTACGAGACACTCATGCTATGTTCCTGTCTGCGAGCATAACACAATATCATTACTAATATCAGGCGTTGTCTCTCTCCCTTGTGATGGGCCTCATGTTGGGCCAGTCATTGGTTCAATATTCCTTCAATTCCACCTCAATCATTATACCTCCACACCTTGTAGGTAGCAACAGTTTTTAGTTGAAGGTTTATGGATGTGTTGATGTCCCTGTCTTTCTACTGGAAGACCTGTCAGCCAATATTGGGTAACCACTTCAGTCTCCAAATTCCCCCATTGGTAGAATTCTCAAATAAAGTCACTCCCATAGACTCCCTGAAACTTCCACCCATTCCAAGTCTAAAGCTGATCCCAGAGATTCCTTTCACTGATTTTCATTCTCATTCCAAGCCCCTTACACCCTTCCCTCCATTCCTAATCACAACCCATATACTCCTCCTCATGACACTTCCCCCAAATTCTCTCTCTGCTTCCATTTTGTTTACCTTTCTGAGGATGAGATTCATACATCCTCCCTTGGGCCCTTATTAATACCCAGTTCCTTTGAGTCTGGGCATTATAACATGGTTATTCCACACTTTACATCTAATGCCCATTTATAAATGAGTAAAAACCACATTTGTCTTCAGGGTCTTCGCTAATTAATAAGGATAAAATTCTTAAGTTCCATTCATTTTTTGGTAAATTTCAAATGCCATTATTTTTAATAGCTGACAAGTATTCCATTGTGTGGATATACTGCATTTACTTTATCTAATACTCAGCTTGACATCTAGGTTATTTTCATTTTCTGGCTATGATGAATAAACCTGCTATGAGAATAGTTTAGTTTGCACTCCCATCAGCAATAAAGAAATATTTCCCTTGACCACATGTGCTGTCACTTGAGATTTTATCCTTGCCATTCTGATTTATGTAAAATGCAATGTCATAGTCTTTTTTATTTGTACTTCCTCTCTGGAAAATTCTGTTTACCTCTGTATCCCACTTTTAAATTGAAATTTTGGGATTATTGGTGTCTAACTTCTTTCATTCCTTATATATTCAGAATATAAGTTCACTATTAGTGTAGAGTTGGTGAAGATTATTTCCTAATCTGTAGGCTGCTGTTTTATCCAGTTGATGCTGTTTTAGCCTTGCAAAACTTTCCAGTTTCATGAAGTCTGATTTATCAATTGTTGATCCTTAGTGTCTAAGCCATTGGTGTTCTCTTTGGGAAGTTCTCTTCTGTAACAAAACATTCAAGGCTATTCTCCTTTGTATCTTCTTTTACATTTACTATATCAGTTTTGAACTTGACTTTGGTGTGTAATAATAGATAAGGGCCAATTTGCATTCTTCTACATGTACACCTCCAGGGAGAACAGTAACATATGCAGAAAATGCCTTCTTTTTCCATCGTAATTTTTTTTTTTTGCTTCTTTGTCAAAAACCAACTGTCTATAGGTGTGTGGATTTGCTTCAAGGTCTTCAATTTGATTCCATGGATCAACAAGTCTGTTTTATACAAATACATAGGCAGTTTTTATTACTATTACTCTGTACGACAGCTTGAAATCAGGGAAAGTGATACCTCCAGAAGTTATTTTATTATACAAGATTGTTTTAGCTATCCTGGGCTTTTGGTTTTTCCATATGAAGTTGAGAATTGTCTGTAAAGAATTGTGTTTGAATTTTGATGAGAATTGCCTTGACTCTATAGACTACTTTTGGAAAGATGGTAATTTTTACTATTTTAATGCTACTGATCTATAAATATGAAAGATCTTTCCATCTTCTGTTATCTTCCTCAATTTCTTTCTTCAGAGACTTGAAGTTCTTATCATACAGGACTTTCAGTTGCTTGGTTAGAATTACACCAAGATATTATTTATTACTTATGGCTATTATAAAGGATGTTGCTTCCTTGATTTCTTTCTCAGAGTGTTTATCATTTGTATAAAGGAGGGATTTTTTTTTAGTTAATTTTGCATCTAACCACTTTGCTGAAGTCATTTATCTGCTATAGGAGTTCTCTGATAGAATTTTTAGGGTCACTTATTTATCATATTGTATCACCTGTGAAAAGTGATACTTTGGCTTCTTTCTTTCCAGTTTGTATCCCCTTGATTTTTTTCAGTTGTCTTATTGCTCTTGCTAAAACTTTACTACTGTATTGAAGAGATATGGAGAGGCTGGACAGCAATTAGTGTAATTGCTTTAAGTTCCTCTCCATTTAATTTGATGTTGGCTGGTAGCTTGCTGTATATTGTCTTTACTGTATTTATGTTTGTGCCCTGTATCCCTGATCTCTCCAAGATATTTCATATGAAGGGGTGTTGGACTTTTTGTCAAAGACTTTTAGTGTCTATTGAAATGATCATGTTATTTTTCTGTCTCTCAGTTAGTTTATATAGTAGACTATATTGATGAATTTTTGCATATTGAACCATTCCAGCATCCCTGGGTTGAAGATTACTTGATCATGGTAGATAATGTTTTTGTGTGTTCTTGGATTCCATTTCTGAGTATTTTCCTGAATTTTTTGTACCAAAGTTCATAAGAGAAATTGGTCTGAATTTTGCCTTCTCTTTTGAGTCTTAAGAGTGGTTTCAGTATCATGGTGACTGTGGTTTTGCAGAAGGAGTTTAGCAGTCATCCTTCTGTTTCAATATTGTGAAATAGTTTGAGATGTATTGATATTAGCTCTTCTTTGAATGTCTGGTAGAATTTTGCACTAAAATTTTGTCTTGGGCTTTTTTTGTTATTCTTATTAGATATTTTATGGCTGCTTATATTTCTTTGGTTGGGGCTTATAGAACTGTTTACAAATTTACCTAATCCTGATTTCACATTAGTAAGTATTATCTACCTAGAAAAACACCCATTTTTATTATATTTTCCAATTTTGTGGAATGCAGGCTTTTGAAGAAAAAAACAAATAATTCTTTGAATTTCTTTCATGTCTGTTGTTATGTCTCCCTTTTCATTTCTGAATTTGATAATTTAAATACTATCTCTCTGCCTTTTAATTAGTTTGGCTAAGGATTTTTCTACCTTGTTGATTTTCCTCCAAGAAACAGCTTTTGATTCAGGTGATTTTTTTTAAATTGTACTCTTTCTTTCTTATTGAATGATTTCAGCCCTGAGTTTGATTATTTCCTGCTCAATGCTCCTCTTGTGTATGTTTTCATCTTTTCTTCTAAAGATTTCAGTTGTACATTTGCATTACTAGTATAAGAATTCTCTAATTTTCTATGGAGGCACTTAGCACTGCTTTCATTGTGTCCATAAGTTTGAGAATCTTGAATCTTTTGTTTTCCTTACTGTTCACTGAATATCATTCTTAATTCAAAAACTATACTTCAAGTTTCTCATGCCTTGGCTTGCAAATGATACTGTTTTCTCTCCTGCTTATAGTTCTGCACATTCTTCTTTACTGTGAACATCAGCTGCTTACATAAATATAATGTTGAAACCATGACTTGCTCTTTCTATAGCCAGTATAAAAACTATAGCTTTAGCAAAACACATAGGAGAATTCATTAGGCAATTGTTTAATGTCAATGAATAATATTTCAACAGAGTTATGTGTTTGAAATCTTGGTCCTATATTGGTGATATTGTGTGTTATTGAGGTTATTGAACTTTCAGAAAGTGGAACTTACAGAATGGCTATTCTGACTATAGAAATTCATTGAAGTGTACATTTTGGCTGGTAAGTTTTGGTTCATGTTGCTATTTATATTTTAAAGAATGTTTACAATAAAGCATTTGAGAAAAGGTAGGTGGAGCCTTGCTGTAAGAAGTATGCCCAAGAAATTTTCTCCAGTACCCATGTGTTCGAGACTCTTCTCCACTTTTTCTTCTATTACTTTGAGTGTATCTGGTTTGATGTGGAGGTCCTTGATCCACATGGACTTAAGCTTTGTACAGGGTGATAAGAATGGATCAATCTGCATTCTTCTACATGTTGACTTCCAGTTGAACTAGCACCATTTGCTTAAAATGCTATCTTTTTTCCATTGGATGGTTTTGGTGGAAACCCCATAGAAAAGACTTCAGTTAAATTAAGCAGACATCCATAATGATTTTTAACATTAACTAAGTATTTAAATGAACACTTTGGGTAGATTGGGTTTAAACTTTAAAAAAAATAAAGAAATATGTCACTATAGGTGGATTTGATATCTTATCCTAAACTCCATCTGTGAATGAATTAATGCTCACAGTTCCAGAGAAGATACAAAACATCCTTGAAGGGAAAGCATGGCAGTAAGAGACTGGGTTCATCTGGATGTCAGGAAACAGAGGGAGAACAGAAAATAGACCATGTCATCTAGTAATGTGCTTCCTCCAACAATCCTCTATGTTCTAAAGGATCCATAATCTCCCCATACAGTACCACCAGATGGGGACCAACTCTTCAAACACATGAGCCCATAGCAAATGTTTCTCATATAAGGAGAGAAATATATGTAATTTAATATTCTTTCCAGAAAGCAAATAGACAATCTAGGTTTTGTATACTGGTCTTCATTAAGTGAACCATGATTCTCAGTTAGTTTCTTCGGAGCTTTTAATATAAATGTTTAAGTCATTTCTGCTGCTATATCAAAATTTGGACAAACATAATACAACTTAAGTGGACATGATTTGCTTTGGTTCATATTGTCACATTTAAGTCCATATTTACTGGATCTGATGCTTTGGGCCTAAGGCAAGGCTGAACATCATAGTAGGAGATAAGTGGTAAAGCTAAGAAGTTTCTGCACATTTGTGTGTGTGTGAGTGTGTGAGTGTCTGCATGTGTGCCTGTGTGCCCGTGCACGCATGTGCATGCACACCCACACATGCATGCATATTTGCATATGCATGGTTTTGAGTTTCTATTCACTTTCCCATGCAGATGAATGTAGAGAGCAAAAGTTGCTCCACATCTTCTTCAGTCACTTCTTGTATTTTTAAGGTAAGATCTTTCATTGACCTATACTATTCTGGCTACATTGCCTGGCCAAAGACCTCCAGTCTACCAGTCCCCTCCCCTGGCACGGAGATTGTAAACAGATAAGACCATCATTTTCTTTGACATAGGCACTGAGTATCTTAACTGATGTACTCATGTTTATACAACTACTGAGCCACAACTCTAACTATAGAAATGCCAATCTCTTGACAGAAACTTGTAGCAAAAGTGTCGCACATATGTCAAGAATAACACATTATTTTCATGAAAGAATAAAAGCTGTTAGAGGCATAAGTGTGAAACTTAGCAGGTCCAAGAAGCCTACTAAGACCACTATCCAATAAGAGTTTTAGGACTTATCAGACTTATCAGAATGAATTTTGACTTAAGGAATATTTACACTAATTTCACTATCCTACATCAAATTTCCTAATATTATACTAAAACTATTTACTTTTTCATAGAATTCATAATGTGGTAATTAACATGAAAAAGAGTGACTCACTCTTTGGAAGACAGTCTAGCATCCAGAGCTTCAGACTCAACCAGCAGGAGAAATCCCAACTAACCTCAGTGTGTCTTTTAAAACCTCTGTATTTCTCCTTAAGTTGCACATTACTCTTTGGATAAACCTAAAGATTTTGAAAAGATGCAAACTTTACATATGTCACATATATTATCTGAATTTGGTCCAGAGTCTTGTGACAGTGGGTTCATGGTTCACTAAAACCAAAGGGCTAATGGTTGGGAAACATGTAGTAATTAAGGCAGTGATGTTTAGTATACACTTAGTGGAAATATTAAAGACAGCAATATAAGCATAAAAGGTGGATGAGAGTGTATAAAAAGACACAAAGGCACAGGATGTTTTGGGTAGCTCTGACCTCAGGTGAGGGCCTAGAAAAAAGCCTTGCATTGTGTATGTACTACATCAGTTTCCTGTGCCTTTGTAGGATACAAACCATAGTACTGCTAGACTAGAGCATGAGCCCTGAGCATGAAACTTCAGGTACTAATACCAGCACTATATACAAATAACTTTCAATTCCAATATGAGACCCTGCAAAATAGTACACAGAATTCCTTTTCCATGTGATGTTTTTGAAATTCAGTTTGCTATGGGTATACACAGGGATAATTAACCACATATGTAGAAACCAACAAAGTAAAATAAAGACACAAACATACTTGGGAGCATTTGTTTTAAGCTCCTTTCAGCTAGAGTCCATGGGGCTCATCTTAATAGCCTGAAAGACACTGAGTATGCAGGTTGTTCCAATTGACACACCTCTGGCTACCCTGTGAATGTAAAGAACGGCTGTACATACAAACTAATGGAGGAAATGTTTTACTCCAAATGTTCTGACTATCTGTGTGATTCTTTCGAAAGCATGATAAGGGAGTTAGCTATGGTCAGGTGCTGAATTATTCTATCAGTAGACTTTAACCTAAATCCAATGACAGCAGAGAGACATAATGGTAAAGAAAAGAGAAATTTGCAAAAATTCCACATAAAGTGTGTATTGAAAACAGTTCCTGCTAAAGTATGAGAAATCATTGTGTCGTAGGAATGTGTTGGTAATATCCTTGTCCTAAGGTAAAATAACCATTATCAATTTTTAACAAAATTTGCATTTGCTACTATGGTTCATAGAATGGCTGGAGGCTTGAGGAGTCTGAAGCAAATGTAAAGATAATCAAATGATCTGCTCCAGTCTTGAGACTGTGAGAATCAATGAAAAGAGTAAGTGACAAGAAATCATATCTCATGTCCCATGGTATCATTGGAGTTCTGGATTTAAATCCCCCTGAAAATGAACAAAATTCAGTGGTGTTCATCTCTCTTGTATAAAATAATGCAGTGTTTTGCCTTTATTTATAAAAATCCCTTATACACTTGATTTTGTTGTGTTTGTGAGAGTGGTAGTGTGCTTGGATATGCCTACTTATACACACATGCTACAGCACGTGTTAAGGAGTCACAGGGAAACCTTAGGTATTTCCTTCATCTTCAAAACAAGGTCTCTTCTTTGCCACTATGCATGCCAGGCTAGCAGATACATACTTAGTCATTAGAGGAATGAAAATGAAAACCATCCTGAGATTCCACATCACACAAATCAGAATGACTAAGATTAAAAAAAAAAAACCATGTGACAACAGATGCTGTTCAGGATGTGGAGAAAGAGGAACAGTCCTCCATTGTTGGTGGGATTGCAAGCTGATACAACCTCTCTAGAAATCTGTCTGGAAGTTCTTCAGAAAATTGGACATACTACTACATGAGGACCCAGCTATAACACTCCTGGGTATATAACCAAATGATGCTCATACAACAAGGATACATGCTCCAATATGTTCATAGAAGCCTTATTACAACAGGCAGAAGCTTGAAAGAACCCAGATGTCCTTCAATAGAGGAATGGATACAGAAAATGTGTTTCATCTACACAATAGAGTACTGCTCAACTATTAAAAACAATACCTTAATGAAATTCATAGGCAAATGGATTGAACTAGAAAATATTCTGAGTGAGGTAACCTAATCACAAAAAAACCAACATGGTATGTACTCACTGATAAGTGGATATTAATCCAAAAGCTCAGATTACCCAAGATACTATTCACAGACCACATGAAGCTCAAGAAGGATGACCAAAGGGCAGATGCTTCAGTCCTTCTTAAAAGCAGGAACAAATATGTTCATAGGAGAAGATACGGAGACAAACTTTGGAGCAGAGACTGAAGGAATGGCCATTCAGAGACTATGGAATCCAGTCCATATACATACAGTCAACAAACCCAGACAATATTGCTGATGC
Organism: Rattus norvegicus; assembly: GCF_021556685.1. Lineage (NCBI taxonomy): Eukaryota > Metazoa > Chordata > Mammalia > Rodentia > Muridae > Rattus > Rattus norvegicus. The sequence continues at coordinate 71,710,953 of NC_141534.1, forward strand.
CAAGGGGTGCATGCAGCAGGAGCCTGATATATCTATCTCCTGAGAGGCTCTGCCAGAGCATGATGAATACAGAGGCTAATGCTTGTAGCTAACCATTGAACTGAGAATGGGGTCCCCACTGGAAGAGTTAGAGAAAGTATTGAAAGTGCTGAAGAGGTTTGAAACCCCACAAGAACAACAATACCCACTAACCAGAGCTCCCAGAGATTAAACCACTACCCAAAGAGAAAGACCCATGGCTCCAGATGCATATGTAGCAGAGGGTGGCCTTGTTGGACACCAAAGGGATGAAAAGTCCTTGGTCCTGCCAAGGCTGGATCCCCCCAGTGTAGGCTGGAATGTCAGTGTGTGGAAGCAGGAATGGGATGTAATTGGGTAGGGGGAACACCATTATAGAAGAAGGGGAGGGTGAAGGTTTGGAGGTATATGGATGGGAAAACAGGAAAGTGGATAACATTTGAAATGTAAGTAAAAAATATCCAATAGATAGATGGTAGATAGATAGATAGATAGATAGATAGATAGATAGATAGATAGATAGATAGAGTGCATTCTCCAGTTTTGCCTTGATTTATTAGTGCTGTGCCTATAGATACATGCTACCATACATGTGAGTTCCAAGAATTCAAACTCGGGTTCATTAGATTACACATCAAGGACTTTCACTCAGTAGGTTATCTCGTCATCCTTCCTTTATACTCTAAATCAGCCACAGATTATTTATAATACCAAAATAAATTTAAATAATTGTGTTTAAACATAAATATTCATTATGCTCTCTTATTTAGGAATTGGTGGCAAGAGATGTCAGTTTGTATGAACATTTTCAAGTGCCTTTCATCTGCAGTTGTTTTAACATGAACAGTGAACTTGTATACAGAAACATTGGGATAATTTTTAATTTAAAAACTACATTGGCAAAATGTCCTCATTTACTATGTAGTATACTACACCAATTTCTCACTAATAGAATGCTAATCAGAATGTAAAGCTGGGGGCTAGAGAGAAGGCTTACCAGTTGATAGTACTTACTGTTCTTATGGAGAACCCAACCTCAATTTCCACCACACATTTTGAGAAGCTCACAACCATCTGTAACTTCAACTCTAGAAGATCCAAGAAAAAGTCATCTTCTGTATTCCATAGGAACCGCATTCACATGTACATATGCAGAGAGAAGCACATACATAAATATATGATTTAAAATTAAGTATTAAAAATCAACAGTAGTCATATGCTCAAATGAAAAATTATGTTTGGTGTGTTCATATGATGTACATCTGTCTACAAAGCATGTGGATGTGATCATTCATGTGTGCCTGTGTGTGTGTGTGTGTGTGCACGTGTGGGTGATTGTGTGTGTGTGCATGTGCGTGTGTGTGTCTGAGAGAGAGAGTGCTTGTGCATGTGAGTGTATGTGTGGGTGTTTGTGTGTGAGTGTACCCATATAGAAGACAATCACAGGCCAATATGGATTATCTTCTTCTAATTGTTTGCACTGAAAATTGTGTTGATGTAGGTTTTTTGTTTGTTTGTTTTCTTTTGCCCTAAGACAAATTCTCTTACTAAATCTACAGCTTATTGTTTCACCAAAAGTGGTTGTACAGAGAGCGCCTTGCTCTCAATTTTTAAAATTTTCTTTTCAGACAGCATTTCTCTCTGTAGTACTAGCTTTCTCTGTTGACCAGGCTTATCCTGAACATACCTGGTCCTGCATCCTGGGTACTGGGATTAAAGGCATGCTTTACACTATTGACTGATTTTTTTCTTAAAATGAGGGTAGACCCCTTATAGCCTACACCTATTGCCATGGCACATTATCACTGTATCTGTCCCTCTGAATCCTCCAGAGTCTGAAGGCCTTCCAGGAGATCTGCTGCATCCAGGGAAATGAGAAGGGGACACTCCCAAAGAACCACAACAGCTGGCAACCCCCATCTGTTCCATCTGAATTCCACATCCCTTCCAGTCTGGGTCTTCTACTGGCACAGATCATCGGGGTGTCTTCTCCTCTGAAGAACACACAAGCTGAAAGCCTCTTGGGAACTGGTTGGAACCTGGATCACAGGTCTCCTAGGAGACCTGCAGCAACTCAGAAAAACAGGAGTCAGGCTCCAGAGAGAAACAATAAGACAAATTAACAGTAGAGATAACCAGATGGCAAGAGGCAAGCCCAACACCAGAAGAAACATAAGCCAATATACCTTGGCACCATCAGAACCCAGTTCTCCCAGCACACAAAGACATGGATACTCCAACAAACATGAAAATGAGGATCCTGACCCAAAATCCAATCTAATGAAAAAAAAATAGAGTCCCTTAAGGAGGATATAAATAACTCACTGAAAGAAACACAGGAAAACACAGGTAAACAGGTAGGGACCCATAAAGAGGAAACAAATAAATCTCTTAAAGAAATACAGGATAACACAATCAAATGGATAAAGGAATTGAACAAAGCTTTCCAAGACATAAAAATAGAAGTACTGAAAGAAAACAGTAAAACAGGTCTACAGCACTCCTGATACACAGGCTTATAGGACAGTCTAGAGACTGTCAGAAATAGCAGAACAAAGTAACACTAGAGATAATCTGATGGTGAGAGGCAAGCACAGGAACCCAAGCAACAGAAACCAAGACTACATGGCATCATTGGAGCCCAATTCTCCCACCAAAGCAAACACGGAATATCCAAACACACCAGAAAAGCAAGATCTAGTTTCAAAATCATATTTGATCATGATGCTGGAGGACTTCAAGAAAGACGTGAAAAGCTCCCTTAGAGAACAAGTAGAAGCCTACAGAGAGGAATCGCAAAAATCCCTGAAAGAATTCCAGGAAAACACAATCAAACAGTTGAAGGAATTAAAAATGGAAATAGAATCAATCAAGAAAGAACACATGGAAACAACCCTGGATAAAGAAAACCAAAAGAAGAGACAAGGAGCTGTAGATACGAGCTTCACCAACAGAATACAAAAGATGGAAGGGAGAACCTCAGGAGCAGAAGATTCCATAGAAATCATTGACTCAACTGTCAAAGATAATGTAAAGTGAAAAAGCTACTGCTCCAAAACATACAGGAAATCCAGGACTCAATGAGAAGATCAAACCTAAGGATAATAAGTATAGAATAGAGTGAAGACTCCCAGCTCAAATGACCAGTAAATATTTTCAACAAATTCATAGAAGAAAACTTCCCTAACCTAAAGAAAGAGATACCCATAAGCATACAAGAAGCCTACAGAACTCCAAATAGATTGGACCAGAAAAGAAACTCCTCCCGTCACATAATAGTCAAAACACCAAACGCACAAAATAAAGAAAGAATATTAAAAGGAGTAAGGGAAAAAGGTCAAGTAACATATAAAGGCAGATCTATGAGAATCACAACAGACTTTTCGCCAGAAACTATGAAAGTCAGAAGATCCTGGACAGATGTCATACAGACCCTAAGAGAACACAAATGCCAGCCCAGGTTACTGTATCCTGCAAAACTCTCAATTAACATAGATGGAGGAAACCAAGATATTCCATGACAAAACCAAATTTACACAATATCTTTCTACAAATCCAGCACTACAAAGGATAATAAATGGTAAAGCCCAACATAAGGAGGCAAGCTATACCGTAGAAGAAGCAAGAAACTAATCATCTTGGCAACAAAACAAAGAGAATGAAAGCACACAAACATAACCTCATATCCAAATATGAATATAACAGGAAGCAATAATCACTATTCCTTAATATCCCTCAACATCAATGGCCTCAACTCCCCAATAAAAAGACATGGATTAACAAACTGGATACGCAACAATGACCCTGCATTCTGCTGCCTACAGGAAACAAACCTCAGAGACAAAGACAGACACTACCTCAGAGTGAAAGGCTGGAAAACAACTTTCCAAGCAAATGGTCAGAAGAAGCAAGCTGGAGTAGCCATTCTAATATCAAATAAAATCAATTTTCAACTAAAAGTCATCAAAAAAGATAAGGAAGGACACTTCATATTCATCAACGGAAAAATCCACCAAGATGAACTCTCAACCCTAAATATCTATGCCCCAAATACAAGGGCACCTACATATGTAAAAGAAACCTTACTAAAGCTCAAAACACACATTGCACCTCACACAATAATAGTAGGAGATTTCAACACCCCACTGTCATCAATGGACAGATCATGGAAACAGAAATTAAACAGAGACGTAGACAGACTAAGAGAAGTCATGAGCCAAATGGACTTAACAGATATTTATTGAACATTCTATTCTAAAGCACAAGGATATACCTTCTTCTCAGCTCCTCATGGTACTTTCTCCAAAATTGACCATATAATTCGTCAAAAAACGGGCCTCAACAGGTACAAAAAGATAGAAATGATCCCATGTGAGCTATCAGAACACCACGGCCTAAAGCTGGTCTTCAATAACAATAAGGGAAGAATGCCCACATATATGTGGAAACTGAACAATGCTCTACTCAATGATAACCTAGTCAAGGAAGAAATAAAGAAAGAAATAAAGACTTTTTAGAATTTAATGAAAATGAAGGTACAACATACCCAAACTTATGGGACACAATGAAAGCTGTGCTAAGAGGAAAACTCATAGCGCTGAGTGCCTGCAGAAAGAAACAGGAAAGAGCATATGTCAGCAGCTTGACAGCACACCTAAAAGCTCTAGAACAAAAGGAAGCAAATACACCCAGGAGGAGTAGAAGACAGAAAATATTCAAACTCAGAGCTCAAATCAACCAAGTAGAAACAAAAAGGACCACAGAAAGAATCACCAGAACCAAAAGTTAGTTCTTTGAGAAAATCAACAAGATAGATAAACCCTTAGCCAGACTAACGAGAGGACACAGAGAGTGTGTCCAAATTAACAAAATCAGAAATGAAAAGGGAGACATAACTACAGATTCAGAGGAAATTCAAAAAATCATCAGATCTTACTATAAAAGCCTATATTCAACAAAACTTGAAAATTGGGAGGAAATGGACAATTTCCTAGACAGATACCAGGTACCGAAGTTAAATCAGGAACAGATAAACCAGTTAAACAACCCCATAACTCCTAAGGAAATAGAAGCAGTCACTAAAGGTCTCCCAAACAAAAAG